>NW_028186149.1:15660723-15671971 GCF_003343005.1 Rhea americana
GCCGGGAGGAGCCGGCGGGCGCGGGTGCCCCTTGCCCGTCCCGGTAGCGGTTCGGGCTGCGGACTTGTACTCGGTTGTGAGCTCCTTACCTAAACCGCCCCGTGCTGCTGGAGCTCGTTTTTTAAGAACCTGCGATGGAGCAGTGTACCCGTAATTGTCTTCGCCTTAATAAATGATCCGCGTGGCTCTGTGTTACAGATGTTTGCTTTTTCTTTAGAAGCTTGATCTAAAAAGGCCGAGTTAGCCGAAGCTATGGGTCTGTCCGCATCCTCCCCGGCTGTTGCTGTGCCGTCGCCAAATGCATCTCAACAACACTCAATGGCGTCTCCACCTTCAGGGTGTCCGATGCATCAGGAAAACATGAATGGTAATCACTCTTGAAACTTCAGTAAAAAACAACTCTTAACATGGAAAACCGATTAAAAAAATACTGAGGAGAGAAGAAAAATAGTTGTTCTAATAAATACGTAGATTTTGCCCTTCACCAAAATAGCCTCCAAGTGACTCTCCTCACAGAGGAGTTTGCCGCTCACCAGAGCAGCACGCAGGCTGTTTGGTCTTTGGTCTGTAGAGACAGCAGGTACTTGCTATAGGGTGCAACCTGTGCATCCCTCCAGCTTGTCACGTTTAGCAGGGRTCCTGCAGATAGTTCCCATCACATGGTAGACCTGTAAAGTGTCAGCGAGGTGCAGAGGCCCTTATGAAGGTGGTAACTGGGAGCAGATGCCTGTCACTAGGAAAAAGGAAAAGGGGTGGCATGAGATGGCCAGCTGGGGAGGGAGGACATCAGCAGCTCTTTTGCTCGTAGGATTAACACATGCCGGGTTAATACTGCTGTGAAAATTTTAGCTGCAAACAACTGGGTGGGCCAGCACAGTGCTGGAATGAGTGTTCAAAGGACTGCGTAAGAAGCTCAGATGTTACTATGGTGCTGGTTCTAAAATGGAAAAAACAATGATCATGGAAGCTTGTTGCCCAGATGAGGACAAGTGAGTACCTGTTTGTATTTGTATTAGCATTCAATGAACTCTTGTTTCCCAACTCTTGTCACRTATTGTAGGTTTCATTTTGTAGTGATACATATACTGTTTTTTTTCTATATTACAGGTTGTCCAATGCACATG
Source organism: Rhea americana (assembly GCF_003343005.1). Lineage (NCBI taxonomy): Eukaryota > Metazoa > Chordata > Aves > Rheiformes > Rheidae > Rhea > Rhea americana. Next base: position 15,661,848 of record NW_028186149.1, read on the forward strand.
AAGACTCCTGATCATAGTGCTGAGAATGAAAACAGTMTTCCTGCACATCAAGAAAGAGCATATGAATATGTAGCACGTCCAGTGAAGTCTGGGGCATCTCAAGTGGAAGATGACATAGATCCTAGCAATATGGTAACTTTGACTTCATTCAGATATCTTTTCAGACTTGTTTCCTCCTGAAATACTGCCATAATGTAATTAGTGTAACTGTTATTAGTGATACTGTCTGAAGTGGAAACTCTGGCAATTAATGTTATTGTTCCATTTTAACTCTGATTTTTTTGCTTTTGTATGCAAATACATGTATAAAAAATATCAGGTCTTACTTAATGCCTTTGTCAGAGTTCTGTTTCTTTGATGCTAGTTCATAAATATCTTTTGCTGTTTATTTCTATGTGCTAGTTGTATGCATGGGTTTTTATATTACTTGTTTCTAGATACTGTGTAATGGTTGTATGGGTAGGTTCTTGTACAGGTCTCTCCAGGGCTTCCTCTGGTTTATAAAGAAGTGTAATGCTGATTTGAAAGCTGAGGTTTAGCAACAAGGTATATTTCAGTCTTCAGATGACAAATTTGTGCAAAGAGCTTGAATACAACAGAGAATATAAGTGGACTTCTCTGAAGGCTGGCATTCTTGACCTTTSTCTCAGCAGATTAATTATTTTGATTTTTCTCAAATACTGCAACATTAAAAAATTTCTTACTGTAAGGTTTTTTTTTTTGCTATTGAGATGATTATCTTTATTTTCTAGATGCCACCTCCTAATCAGCTTCCATCCCCAGATCAGCCATTTCCACTGTCAACTGTTAGAGAAGAATCTTCCATTCCTAGAGCMCATTCTGACAAGAAATGGGTCTATCCTTCAGAGCAAATGTTTTGGAATGCTATGCTAAGAAAAGGGTAAATAAACTGTAATTATCAGATGGCGTGTATGTAAGCTTGAAATTTATGAAGTAATATATCAATAGCTATTATTCATTGATATTGTTTAAGAGTTGTGGACTCTACAAAGTAAGTGGTTAAATTTCACTTAAAAAAAAMCCCTGTTTTTCAAAACAATTTAAAAATAATAAGCTGATCTGAAAGATAACTGCTACTAAATAAAAAAATCTTAAAAGTATTAAATAAAWGCTCTTAAGTCAGTACATAGTCTAGGCAAAGTTAGTATGGCTGCCAGCTTTGAAATGCAGTTGGCTTTATGCTAATTCTCTGAAAATGGTACTAAAAGTTCTATTATTGCAAGAACATCTACACTGGCTAAAAGAGCGAAAACTAAAATGATTTGGCAAATGGGCATTCTTTGTCTTTAGAGAAATCTAGCATGGGCAAGACCTAACAAATATTAAATGTCTCCTGTAGCCTAAAAAAATTCTTCTGTGCTGCTGCTCCTTCATTCTTTCATGTTTAGTTGCTTGTCATGGTTAAATAGATCTACGTTAATGGCATTTACTATTGAAACAATAGTAATTCATTGTACTACATGTCAATATTATAGWTAAAACATTATGTCATAAACAGTCTATGTTGAACGCCTACATTTTGATTCTGTAAACTCCTATAAACTTAAATGTAAGCATGTATGTTCAACTTTGTGCGTGTTGAGAAGTAAGCACATGTAGAGCCATAGCGCAGGATCTGAGAGATGGAAGGCATTTCTAAGTGTAAGTGAAATATAGTAAATACAGGGACTTCTGTGTATTAAGAATGCAAGTGGGATTTTTTTCTGAGTGTTTTTATGTTGAGTGTCCATGCTATAGACTTGTTTGCCACAAGTGCATTGTTTGCACTTTGTGATACTTTCTGAGCTAGTTGAAACTGTTAATTTAGCGAACTAGAATTTGTGGATCTGTACAATGATAACTTTGATAATTGCATATGTGCACTGAAAATTAAGTAACTTTCAAGATAATTAAGCAGAAGAGCTAGAAGTTACCAGTCTTGCTTTGTAGCTTTGTGTAAGCCCTTAAATCTCTTAATTGAAAAACTTACCAGATTAATTGAGGAAGGTGGAATGGTTATGCAGTAATACTTGTAAATTGTTCTCATATTCTTATTTTTTAGATGGAGGTGGAAAGATGATGACATAACAAGTGAAGATATGACCAACATCATTAAGATTCACAATCAGAATAATGAGCAAGCTTGGAAGGAAATTTTGAAGTGGGAAGCTCTTCATATTATGTAAGTAAATATGAAATGAAAARCAAATCTTCTGTTTTAGCTCTTACTTCTGTTATTATTTGAAAGTAGAATGTCTTTTTATTTTTCCTGGAGTATCCAGGTGCCTGTACACCACAAAGTGGTGTAGCATTGTGCATTTTGATTAATGTGGAGGAATAAGAAAGATTGTCCAGAACTTGACTAGAACTAAATAATTATTATGTTGACAAAACTGATCAGCATTTTGGTGGTGTACATAATGTGAATCGGAGAAATTGACTTCTTACTATATTTATCTGAGAATGATGAATGATTAAATTAAAATTCTTAATGTTGTGAAATGGATATAAGATGTAAATTTACAGATTAAAAGTGACTGGCATAGGACAAACTCTTTTAGGTCAGCATAGTGCCTGTTCCTAGAAGAGACAGATTAATTAATACACTGCATGTATGTAGAAATTGTTCTGAAATTCCAWGACCTTAGTTACACAATAGCTTGGATTAGGGTTTTCTGTTCTATAATGGTTTTCTGTTCTTTAATCCCTTAAACTGGTGGGTTAGATTTGCTGAGATCTGCTCTGCTGATATTAGACTGATGGCGCAGAGCATATCAAAGGCACCATACTAGTAGTAAGTGTTGTCAGAAACTAGTACTCCAAAATCTTTTAAAAACAGCTAGTTTAGATCCCTTGTAATTTATATATATATATATATATATATATATACACACACACACACACACACACATATATATATATATAAAATCATACAATCATAGAATGGTCAGGTTGGAAGGGACCTCTGGAGATCATCTAGTCCAACCCTCAGCATGGCCCATACGGGAATTGAACCCGCAACCTTGGCATTAGCAGCACCACGCTCTAACCAACTGAACTAAACCTGCCCCCCCTATATATATATGTGTGTATATATATATATATATTTTAGTATTGCTGTTTCTCCTGATCAGTTTCTCTATTATTAAAACAAAATTACTACAAGGGTTTAAACAGTAGAGCAAAACTTTGTCTTAGAAGTTAAAAAAATATTTTCTCTTTTTTTAATTGTGTGTTTAGGGAATGTCCATGTGGACCAACACTGATGCGATTCGGAGGCAAAGCAAAGGARTATTCACCAAGAGCCAGAATACGTTCATGGATGGGGTATGTGGGCAGGAAAGAAGGACTTTTAGTGAGAGGGGAGGAGGAAGAAGGCATGTATCTGAAAGTGTAGTGTAGAAGTAATTTTAAGATGTTTTAGAAATGGAATTGCAAGTTATAATTATCAGAGGATCTAAGTACTGGTGGTATTCTTATGACAGCATCTGGATAAATACATCTTCTTAGAATATGAGTTCCGCTTCCTCTCCCAGATTTGTAATATCCATTAAACTAACTACAATGTCTGCTATGTGTCTTTTCAGATATGAGCTTCCTTTTGACAGACATGATTGGATTGTTGACCGATGTGGAAAAGAAGTCCGATACGTTATTGATTATTATGACGGTGGAGCAGTTGATAAGAACTACCAGTTCACTATCTTGGATGTTCGCCCTGCATTTGATTCTTTCTCGGCTGTATGGGACAGAATGAAGGTAGCTTGGTGGCGGTGGACGTCATAACTATCCCAGTTGAGTATAGTCAAAAAGCAGAATATTTCTCTCTTGAACTGAGGATTCATGGACACTGAAACTTTAACAAAAGTTCACTGCAACTGTGATTATTTGCATTATCACCACTGTTCTTTGGGGGTCAGAAGGGAGGAGGGGGAATTGTGTTGAACACAGCRATGCTTTATGGTGTTTTGAATTAAATAATAAAGTTACAGTAGCAAAAACATGTATCTTAATTTTCTTAACTGTAAAATCTCTTATTTTGTCACAAATTTATTTTGTGACAGTAGCTTGCCTTCTGTCATGAAATGATTCCAGCGCTACACCAAATACATGGAGTTTCTGATCCTGACTGGAATTGTATTTGGTATTATTTCATAAAACAGTAAAAAGTGGAGATCTCATAAATGCTTTCACATAGTTACAGTGCTTGGGTATTTGGATGATGAGTAAAAGATAAAGTTTTAGATTGTTAAAAACTGCATGTTTTATTAACTRTATAAATCTACATACTTGTTTTTACATCAGCACTTTACCTGTTCAAATACAGGCTTCCTCAGAAAAAAAAACAGTCAAATGTACTCTTTTTAAGTAAATGCAGTATCCTAGGTACTTCGGATACCCCTTTAGCTAAGTTACATACACATCTATAGTGTTTCTTACTATAATCACTATATAGAAGTATGTATTACTATGTATACGTACACCCTTGTGCAATTTCTTGTTACATCTGAAAAACACCTGCAGTATGTTAGTGAAACTAACATGCAAAAAACTTGTGTGTTGCATGAAAGTTTCTTTATATAAGGTTTAATTCTGGTCTGAATGCATACTTGGCTGAAGGGGTATCTGAAGTACCTAGAAATAAGATTGATTTGAGCAGTTTCTAAGAATAACACATGCTTTTACTGTGTGACTTAAAGATTTGAGCAGTATTGTGCTTAATAGGGGAAACTAACTTTTTTTTTAATGTTCTACTGTGATAGCTTTAAATTTGCATGTCTTGRGTAAATTTCTGATGCTACATAGCCCTAAATTTAAATTATTCCTCCCTTTCAGCATACATTACTCTTGAGAGTTGAGTCCCCTATGCAAAACACTTTGGACTGGAAGGAATAGCTGAATATTACATTGTAGCCTGTCAAGTGGGAATTTTTTCATCAAACTTCAAAACCTTAACTGTAAACCAGCTACACATTAATTTTATGCAAGTGGTTATATTTAAATGACATTAGAAGCTGTTTGAGGTGGGAGGGGGAGAACAATGTTGCAGTCAAGTAACTCATCTTGTTTAGTAAAAAATGATCCAGGGAAGCTTCCATTTTTTAAGGTACTAATAGAGATAAATGGTTCCCACTTCAGAGGCAACTGTCCTGGCCCAGGTAGGAATAAATCTTACCCAAAAGTCCAGAATCCTCAGAAAAGAGTGCACAATTATGCCTCTCCACTTTCCCCRTCCCTTTTTGCCATTTTTCAGAATGCTTCATATATTTCTAARTTAAAAATAATTTAGAGCAAATAAAAATCTCCATCTAAGTTATTAATGTGTAGTTGATATATGAGAAGTGTGTGAGCTTATATTAAGAATTATACTTGATTATGAAAGAGCTACCCCGCTCCGTAGCTTCTGAGAGGACTGTTCTACTGAGCTACTCCTCTTGACCTAATGGTCAAGACTGAGAGGGGGACACTGCTTTTTTTTTTATTATATTTTTTTCCCTCCCCGTTTTATGTGTGTATTTAAGTAACTTGATATACACAGAATTGTGGTTCTGTGTTTCTCACAGCTAAATATGGAAAAGGTACACCTAAGAAAGGAGTGCCTCAGATGTTTCAAAATAATAGTTTTCTTAACTTATTTCAGAAGCAGCTTGAAGTTTAGTGCATTATGGAAATTGTGGTTACTGCTAAATCTGATAAAAGATGTCATGTGCCACTTCATGAATTTATTGCCCTCTGTTATGTTCCATCTTATGTAAGTTCAAAACTGCTCTTCTCAGTGCCACTGTTAATGAAATGTGATACTTCATCATTCAAAAAAAGGAGAATCAAATAAATATACTTTTCTTAACTTGGGTGATTGTATTTCTAGCTTTATTATGAGCTCTTAAATGTGTCACATGAGAATATTTTTGTAGTGTGTTACAATTTATCTCATCTTTTAGTATGTATTACTCACCTAAACGTATGAAGACAGAATCTGAGAACAGGGATGACTGTAGTGGTGGCCAGATACTTTTTATACCTGTGGATACAGCAGATCTCAGAATAAAAGCATATGACAATAAGTATCTTCATCCTGAGTCTAGCCTAACTTTTGGAGAGAGGAATGCAAGGAAAACAAATTAAGATAATCTTTGGATTAATAATTTAATTCTAGAAGTAGTAGTATTTAAGGAAAGATAAAAGCAAGTTTTCTTGTAATTAGAATTCTAATGTAAAACTCTGAAAACAGTGATTTAAACTCTTATTTCTCTCCCTTCAGGATGATGTTTTAATGACCAAACTATAAGGTATGTAAAGTTCACGAACCTCAAAAAGCGATCAGGCTCTTTGAGGGAATTTTGAAACAATATCAAGTTCCTGGTCCCAGTCTTTCTGAAACAAAAGTGCAAACTGGGTTAATTTTGTGCACATGCAAATGGAAAAGTATAGTCCCAGTCATAAAAACAGGGCTGCTTTTTAAGTCAGGTTTGTATCTAGATATCTAAAGTTCACTGGTGTTCTGCTTTATGGTGCCCTGCTTGACGTATTGTGTTTGTTTCTTGTGGTTAAAACAGAGCTGTTCTGGTCTGCAGGTGGAGACAAATACTTAAAGGATATTGTGGTGCMCAGAAACAACTGTGTAGGTGACTGTTACATAGCAGAGAGGAAAGGACTCCGGCATAATGCTCCAGCTGCAGTCAGGTCTTAGGTCATACACCTGTAGTCTAGAGCAATACCAAGCTGTGTTACCCAGAGAATGAGGCCAGTCTGCACTGGGATACTGCTTTGGCCTTTTGCCATTGCATCCCTTCGGCAGCTAGTGACTGCCCTGCAGTTAGGGTACACGCTAACCGCCGTGCTGCCTATCTAGGAGACACTGAACACATCCTGCAGGGATCCATGCCTGGGATGCCCTCCCACTTGGCCTGGCTCTCTGCTCTCGCCACTTATTTCCTGTTAGATCTAGCGTGTTAAGTCCCCGTAACTGGGATGTAATTCGCAGCTTGTCCTTCTGGGATGCCTGCAGTTCTTGGGATGTTGTGTCATCCTATGTCATTTTGCCCTGGCACAGCATTAGCTGGCAGTTTACAGTGCGGGAAGGTGTCTCTTTTGTAACTTTTTTTTTTTTTTTTTTTTTTTGAGCAACTTTGTTCTTCCCTTTCAATATATATGCCAGCAGTTCTAGCATCAATCTCTACAAGAATTTTTCAGCTAAGCCCAAGAATTTCTGCTCTACTTTGCTGTAGAAGAGTGAGACTGTTGCTGATAAGAAAATATTGTGTTCACTGTTGATTGTTGTTATTTTTATTGCAAAAATGTTACCATTTGTGAATTATGAAGTGAAAGAGTTGTATTAGTTTAATGTGAAATCAGACAACATGCTATTTAACATTTACATCATGCATCAGGACTTTCCTGTGCTCTGTAAAAATGGTTCAAAGTCTACAATACCATGATGAGTATTGTTTTAGCCTCAAAAGGAGAGTGGCAGAGGATCTTTTAGTGCACTTAAAATGATCATAAATAATCTCAGTTTATGCTTTCCATTTTTATTTATTCTTCTGTCAAAACAGAGGAATAATCTTTTGATTTTATAGACATACAACAGTTCCTCTTTTGGTGGAGGCCCTCAATAGTTTTCAGAAAAGGAATTTTATGAGTAGCTGCTTCTTGCAGGTGGTTCTGAGAATCGGTAGATGATGGATTGGAAGAAACCCTACAAAATCCTAGAAATGCTCCATGTCCCAGAATGTGAGGCACAAGGGAGTATGAAAACGGAGCAATGCAGCCTTATTTGTGGCACAGAGGTCCCAGTCTGCCATCCTGCTGCTAGAACATAAGCTGAAATGGAGAAACTGAAGCAAAGTTACAGACTCACAGCTGATGTGCCAAACTTCAAGAGATGGAAAGATAGGTACTAACATTACTGTAGTTCAGACAGCAGCTGAAAATGAAAGGACTAGCGTATTAAGAAGCCCTACCTGAATTCTGGACTTTCACTAATGTGATTGGAAGGAATGCTTCTTGCAAACATGCTATTCCTTTAATTATACTGCCCTCAAATGCTTACTGAATTAATAGGCACCTGAGTCCTTTGTCTCCCTTTCCATACGCCTGGAGGAGACTCCACGTGGCAAGGTTCTACAAGTAGATATATTTGACATGGAAGCTGGTCTTAATATTTGGAGGATTGAATATACTACGTAGAGTGCTAGCTATGCTTATGTCTTCAGTATCAGAGCTCTCTCTACCTGCTTGTATCTTCAGTTACATGTTTAAGAAAACACAACATTGCTAGTTTTCAGTTTTTAGTTTGTACCCGGAGGTGCATCACTTTCCCAGAGCATCTGTACCTCTGAAGCAGCAGCCTCTATTCCAGGTGAAACTCTGCAGTGCTATAAGGAGTGGGCAGGAAAACTGGGCCTGATCAAACGGATTCTTCGCAGAGAAGTTGCTCCTTGGCTCCCCCCTTCCCAGCCGCAGCAGCAGCAGCTTAGCCCTCACCCTGCACTGTAGTTACCGGCTCCTCGTTACTCTGTTCCTTGACCCCTCAAAGAGGAACTGAAGCGATTCCTGGGCTGTTCCGAGTGGCCTCGCGCTGCCTCCCAGACAGGGGCTCCTAGGAGAGCCGCAGCAGCCGGGCAGCAGGCTGGCCGGCAGGGAGACGCACGTCGGGCGGCATCCCGACTGGACACCTTTCTGAAATGTCCRTCTGCTCCTCCTCTGGTAATCACCACTCAGGTTAGGTGAAAATGGGTCTAAACACGCACTTTTATGTAATATATATTTTTACTATATATTACCGCTAGTAACTGTTGATGTAACTCCCAACTGATTGGGGTCATAATTACAGTGAGCAGGAAGCAAAGGATACTAGTACTTTTGGAAATAAYTTTCAGAAGACTAATCTTACGTAGGTATGAAAGGTTACATTCTGTTTTCTTTGTCAGGTAAGGTAGAAAATACTGGTATCATCGCTGTATTGATTTATAATAGGATGCCAGGGCTGTTTTAATATAGACTGACTTTCAAGAGCAAGGTATTTTTTGAACTTTATTTGCCATGTGTTGATGGGAAAGCATCCATTTAGAGAGATGAATATGGTTAATGTTATTCTATCAAATAGAAGAACTATTGAAGAACTGAAAAAGAGAGAAAACAGATCTTGACTTCCAATTTAATAATAATGGAATATGAAGGCCAGGTTGTAACTGTAGAAGTTCATTTCAAATTTAAATATTTAGCATTTTCACTAGTCTGTGAATACAAAAAAWTTTATTACGTTAAGATGGAATTTARATCTTTGACACGAAGCTGATATTTTCATAGTGTGAAAAATATCAAGCTGACATTATACTGTCTCATTTGATGACTTCCAAATGTCAGAGTGCAGTAACTTATTCATAGGGACCTCAATGTCTTGTGATAGTGTCAATTTAAAAGACATTTACATCGACTTTTTTTATTTAAACATGGAAAATGGAATATGCAAAGTGGATGAGGAGAAGKGGGAAAGACCAGGGGCAAGAAAGTTCTTAATAATAGAATGAGGCACTTTTAAGGCTGATTTCCAAAGATGCCTTCTGGCAGCTGCAGGAGCTACTACCTAGCCGTACTTCTGACACCTCCAGGCTTATTTCTGTTCACATTACACATTCTCTTTCCCAGCTCTGCACTGACAGTTCCCATAATTTCATCAGAATTGAATGGATTAAAGATAGCATTATATATTCTCTTGAAAAAATAAAACACCCATCCTCTGCCTTTTAAAAAGTGATTTATGATAAATAAACTTCAAAGATGTAGGCCCACCGGTCTTTTTTTTTTTTTTTTTTTTAATTTATTTTTCAACTACAGTTGGGGGAGTCTTAAACATGGAAAATATTGAGCAGTATGTCTCTGGGCTGGTTAAATCTGGGGGCTCGCTGTGCCACTGGCTGTGGAAGTCCCCAGTCGGATGCCCAGTGAAAGGTTTATCCTCAAGCGAAGACAGGGGAGTGGCGCACACGAAGCTGCTCGCTGAGCAGGAGCCCGGGCTGCCGCCGGCTGCCGCCCCGGCCCGCGCCGGCCGCGCCGCCCGGGGCCGCCCCGCCTCGGGGGCGCCATTTTGTCTGCCTCGGCCTAACGCCCCGGCCGCTCCC
>NW_028186149.1:15672366-15697680 GCF_003343005.1 Rhea americana
CCCGGCGGTGCGCGGGTCGCGCTCGGCCTGGCGGACGCTTCTGCGGCAGCCTGCGGCCCCTTCCTCGGCCGCGCAGCGCCTGCAGGAGCGCGGTGCGGGCCGCGGCGAGGATTTGCTAGTCGCTGCTACGAGTGTTTAAGCAAATAAGCAGTTGTGTTTCCCCCGTAGCAGGACCGTGTAGGAGCGCATAAAATTTAATAGGGGCGCAGCTGTTGCAGTGCGTAACGAGCTTTGGGTCATTTCTGTCGTTTTCTTGGGGCAAGGTGATAATCTGGGCCTTACGATACACCATATGTTCTCTGTCTTCAGCGGTATGTGTGTGGCTGCAGGTGTGCGGAGGCTAACCTTGCCTGTTTGCTGTAGATGGATGAAAGGTGAGAAGATTTGTGGTGCTCAGGCCCGTCAGCTCCTGCGTGCTAACGGCTGGGAGTACAAGAACCATAGGTACCTCTGCTCCATGTTTTCTACACYAGCCGTGGTGGCCACTGTTCAGAACATAAGTTTAAGACATCAGTTCTGTCACTGTGAGGGTGCTCAGCGAGAGGGACCACATCTTGGCAGCTCCCGTGTACCTCTGCGGATACCTTGACAGGCTCAAAGAAGACCCTGTCGGGTAGGATGTGCAAGTGGATCATGTCCACCCAGGTCTAGGGCATAAGTAAACTTCGCTCAGATCTCAACAGGCGTGATGCCTCTGCTGTAGCCGTGGCTGTTGGTGTTCCCAAGTGCTGGGAGCTGCGGCAGCATGTCAGGCCCCCAGGAGGGCCGAGGCCAGGAAGCAGCCTGCTGCTGAGCYGGCGGCAGCAGGGATCACTGGAGGCTGCTGTCAGCAGGGGTGCAGCGGCTCRCCTTTACAATTTGTGTGCATGCTCTGCCCGAAGGAACTGGGACTGAAAGCAACTTTTGCTGTTTTGCTATGAAACTACATATAGATGTTCTGAGGTGGTTTGTTTTAACTAAYTTAAGTTACTAAGAAAGTCTTTGAATAAAACCCAAACTTTTATTCAAAAATAGTTGTTCAGGTAGGTGCACACAGAACAGCAAGTGGTTATTTAAAAAGAGAACTTCATGTGTAGAGAGTCTCAGATGGATGAAACCCTTAGTGTCTGCGTGGAACACAATTAACTAGGGCAATCTGAAAATAGAGTTGTTTTGTGTCTAAATCAGCTTGACACACCTCTTGCTCTAGTGTGGGCAGGCAATTTTGCTATTTTGTATTTTGTGTTGGTATTTAAAGTGTATTTTAAAAATAGGATTGATGAAATGTTTCAAATGAATTTTGTTCTCTTGAAAGTCAAAAAGTTCAGAAATGTTATTTCACACATACTTTAAAAAATACAGCATCCAAGCTTAGCTGAGGTTTATTTTAAAAAATGTGAACGTATCTGAACATTGCGTATGCGTGTCTGTTTCTCCAAATCTGTTTGAGAAATTTATGTACATACTTCTCCATACTTCATATACAGAAAAATTATTTTGTGTTTATAAGTAACCAAAATGTAAAAGAATCCTTCCAGGAACATAAAGTGAAGTACAATGAGTGCAGAACAGGAGCAGGCTATTACGTTTGTATTGATGTGACATGACCTTGCAGGGCCTTTAACAAAGCTGTTTTAGTAGCATGTGAAGATCTTATATCTCTAGTTACTTCCATCATTTTCCACTGAAAATGGAAAGATTTTTCACAATAATGATTATTGTTAGTTTTCTGACTTTGTGGGGATTTCTTTTAGGTTGAAGGAACAAAATCCCGAAGTTTGTATGAAGTTATTTTGCTGTATTCCTTAATTTGTTTCCTTTACCTCTTTGGACTGTATAACTTGTCATTGATAAACAATGCAGAGATATAACTTCCAGTAAGACTGTTATGTTATCGCTGATAAATTTAATGTGTGTAGAGCTGTAGGATCAAAAAGGAGGTCTTTGGGGATTTACAATTTCAGGAAGATTCTTTTGCAGCTCTCTTGTAATGTTAAAAACTTCAATTTTCCAGTATCTAACAATGAAGTATTCAGACTGCAAAATATGTTTTTTTAAATCAAAAACAATGTATTAGTGAATTTAAATAAACTAATTACAGCGTATCTTTCTTACCTTACATGTCTATTTGGAAAGATTAGCATTACAGATAGAAATTCATAATTTACTTGTTAATCTGTTCTCTTTTAATTTGCTCGCCAATTTTGCAATAAAAATATATTTATATATTCAAAGCTTGTACTTCAGTAGGTGCCATTTTCTGAATTTAAAAATAGACTGCATGTGTTGCAGAAAACGCCTTTGGGCAGGAGAGGAGGGGGCTATCTGTCTGGTTGACATGGAACATAAGAAAAAATCTGAAGTATGCTGGAACTAAATATACTGATAAGCATGCAGCTATAGGGGAAAATRAGTTAACATGTATTGGATTTAGTCTTATTAGCACATTAAATGCCAACAGAATGGCAATATCCCACTCTTTATCAGAATTAATCACCGTTTTGCTGTGAAGTCAACTCAGACCCTGTAATGTGTGCAAACAAAGGAAATATTTTCTTTGGAGTCTAGTTACGAAGGACGATGATCATTTACTCCTTGTTCTGCCAGCAGTCTGCGGTGTTGGTGTAGAAAATGAATGTTGTGATGTTGAAATAAACTTTAGATGTTGTAGCCCTACAAACATTTTGAACCAGTTCTCTGTTTAAAAAGCAAGTCTGAAGCAGATGTAAATGAGTGTGACTGGGCTTTTTATGATAGCTCGAAGTGATACACCTTGGGACGTGAGACTGCACTGCTTCTTTCGGATTAGTTCATCATCGCAGGGAAAGGCGCGAGATTGTTGTGGGCTTAAGAATATGATGATCACTGCAGCATGAGCTTCTTGCCAAAGGGGCAAGGTTGGCCTGTCGGTTTATCTGTCACTTCTGAGTTGCTGAGATCTGTTATGACAAGTTAGTGAAAAATTCCTGGTAGGATTATCAGTGGTTTTCTGTCACTGTAATTAAGCTGGCAATAGAGTATTATTATTCAATTCAGTTATAGACTGTGCATTTTAAAAATTTATTGGCAACATAGTTTAAAATAAAATGGTTAATGGGGCAGCATATAATAATGCCAGTACAGTTCAGCCAAATGGAGCTTGTTTTGAGCTGACCGCCGGGCTGGCAGGGCTGCGCTGTTGAGAGGAAGCTGGCAGGAGGTCGGCTACAGGTGGTGGCTGTGCGCAGTGCCTTGCTCAGGTGTGTGCAGAGACCCCCTGGAGCAGCYCACAAGGGCCCGGGGTCCCACGAGCTGCAGGGCAGGCTTTTCTTCCCATGTGTAYGTGCATGTGTGCCGAGCTGAGGGCAGTAGTGGAAGAGATGTCATTGCTGGGGCCTAGTAATGAATGTTTGCCAGGGCAGCTTCAGCAGAAGACAGAGATGGGAGGTCCCCCTTGGACCCTGAGGTCCACCAGCTCAGGGTCCACGGCCCTGCGCTATGGCCCGTGAGTGAGGGGCTGTGGATGCTGCACGTGGCCAGATGGGTGCTCTGCAGACTTGAATCTCTCCCCAGGCTGATGTGTTCTGAGGAATTAACTTGCTTTACAGGAAATCTGACATCTTTACAAGATTGGAGACAACACCCGTTAATAGTGAATGAGGCTTGGACACTTGGTGCTTGTAAATATTTAATGTCCTGCTGCTCATCCTGGGTAGTTCTGGGTGTGAAGGGGTGTAGTTTCCTTTCAATCACTGGAGTTGCACCTGCTGCTTTCAGTGCTGGATTTGACTCTCTTCAGTACAAGGATGGTTTGTTTGGAGATCTCTGTATTATAATATTAGCCTTTGATTATTGCATACCCTTTGGAGGGTTTGCTTATTTTATTTTGTCACTGCTCTGACCTAGAGAGTTCTTCACATGAACCAGGAAGCAAATTTGGACACAACCCTGTGGCTAAGTTCTCTAAAGTACTTCTGTCTGTCCAAGTCACTTTTAGATTCTTTCACTTATTTAATAAGGTTCAAATATAATATCATAGGGAGCACCGAGGCTGGTTAGCAGTGTCAGCAATACTAATCAGACATAATTCAACTGACTGTCATGTAAAGGGAAGTAAGATGAGGTAGGGGGACAAGAAGGCAAGTCACTTCAAAAGAACTCCTCTGAAACCCAGCTCCGCTCTAATCTGTCTTTCAAAACTGGCTTCTCCTGCCCTCATAGAATGAATCAACCTGACATTTTAGTGGTTTTTTAAAGAAATGGGGTGAAGTGTTTGGAATGCATCAAAGGAGTGAAACAGAGAAGATCTGAAGAAGATCACCTTTTATCTGATATCCTCTTTTTTTATTGTGGAGGAGCAAAAGTAGGTTAGGTCTTTGTCCCCTCTTTTTACTTTATGAAGTTCTGTATTGCTTTTTTGTGAAATATATTTTAGTTTAAGAAGGATTTTATCGCAGGAATTACAGTATATAACTTTCGTATTAAATGTCTTTATGCAATTTATCGGAAGGATAGAGTCTTTTGGCCTTCATGCTACATAGTATATGTACCCTATTTGCTCTGAAAATAATTCTATTCTAAATTAGATCAAAAATGTATGTATTTAGGGTCAAGTGCACAACAGAGATGAGTCGGTTATCTCAATCCAACTGTTGTAAATACAGAAAAATAAACATCACTCCTCTCGARGTTATAGAGGGCAAAGAATTTCTTTCTTTCCAAGTCACTTTTCATTGTAAAACTGTCTTTGAATGCTTGTGTTCTAAAATACTCAGTGCAAGTTTATTTGTCTTGCACTGGAATTGATAGTAAAACTCTCACGGAGTTTTCTTGGAGGAAAGTTAGCCAGTGCTGACTCCTTCTAGAAGAGCTTGTATTTTCAGTTGTCCTTGCTGCTGCTACTCAGCTGTAGAAGCTGACTTGTGTGTTTCTAAGAGAAATAATCCTTTATTACTGACTTGTCTAGACTTTAAAAGAGCAAAAAAGTGTGAATGCTTTTTAGAATGTGTTAATAACTTTCCTTCTACTATGGCATGGAAGTGTTTCATTTCAGGATTCTCTGCAAGTATAGTCTGAGCCATGGGTTGCAGAAAAAAAAAATCTTTTTGTATAGAATGATAGTCATTTGAGTTGAAATGTTAAAGAAAATAACATAACTTACTAATGTGTATGTATTTAAACTTCAAGCCAAATGTTAACTTTTATTTTTTTTTAATACTTTCCAGAGACGCGTGGAATTACATTTAGAATTCAAATCAGTGTGAAAGAACTGCTGGACACGGATGTACTTTTAAAGCTGTTATTTCACTTACCAGTCAATTATCCATCAACTCTGCCAGATATTTCTGTTAACTCAGACCAGCTTACCAGGGCCCAGTGTAAGGATGTGAAAGATAAATTACTTGAGCAAGCAAAGAAACATCTTTCTGAACCCATGGTACATGAGCTGGTTCTTTGGATTCAACAGCATCTTAAATATATCATTAAGCAATCAGCAGCAGTTTGCAGTGAAAAAACTACTTTGTCAAGAGGAGCAAGTGTAGAAGATGGCGTCTGGATGCTCTTTTTGCATTTAGATCACATGAGAGCAAAGGCAAGATACGTCAAAACTGTGGAAAAATGGGCTTCAGATCTGAGGCTGACTGGAAGACTGATGTTCATGGGCAAGATAATATTGATTCTTCTTCAGGGTGACAGGAGCAACATTAAGGTGCAGGAACAATGAATGTTGACTAGTTCTATTGATTTACCACTGAAACCTATGTGTCTGAATATTTTGTGTGCGTTTTTCTAACATTAACAATTTTTGAAGCAGAGTGATCATTAGGAGAGTAGGAAGGCCCAATAACTTAATTCTATATTTAAGAAAAATAAGGTTTTCTATGGGAAAACAAGTAAGTGAAGCCTCTAGACTTGTGTCCTGTTTTCTTTTACTTYCATCATAATCATCTCTTTGTATTCCCCATGCTTCCTGAGTCTAATATGCTTAGATTTCATCTCTTACATTCCCCAGATATTCCAGAACATACCCAGAAAATAGAAAACTTGTGAGAAGAAGTTGTTAACAGATATGTTTCTAGCTCATTCGTGTTTCCTTCCTTGCTAATTGGAGCACATGGTGTTCATACCGCACACCTGGGGTTTGAACTTCCTGTCTGTTGTTACGAACTCCCACTGAATTAGGCAGGTCTTTGTGGTGATATCAGAGGAGAATGTTTTGGCTTTTCAAAATCAATTCTCTAGATCACTTAAGAATGTGTGTAACTTGAAGCTGATAAATAGAAACAAGCATGCAGTATTTCGGATGGGTACTTTCAAAGTTTGATTACTAGATTCTGAAATATAGCTTATTGTTTAGCATAAATCTTTGCATTTTACTGAACTTCAAAGATGCAAGTGAAATTTAATATTAATTTTGTTCTTTTTGTTGTTCAGGAGTACTTGATTCTTCAGAAAACTTCTAAGGTCGATGTGGACTCAAGCGGAAAGAAATGCAAAGAGAAAATGATTAGTGTACTGTGTGAAACAAAAATACAGTCACAGCATACAAGGTATAATTTAGTACTGTTGTGGATAGAAGTGTAACTGAATTGATAATTACATTCTGACAAATCTAGGCATATTCATAAGTTTTCCTTGTACAATGTAGGTTTCAGACATTTGAAGTCAAAGACTATTCAACTCTGGATGAGCTACAAAAGGAATTTGAAGCTGCAGGACTTGCAACTCTTTTCTCTGAGTTTGTGCCTTCTCTCTTAAAATAAAATAAAGCACTGGATTTTTTGAACCAAAGCAGCAGTTGACTGTGGATGCTGACAGAAGATAAAAAGACTAATTTGGCAAACTACTCCAAAGTTGTTCTGAAAAAAAAAAAGTCAGAAGTAGCCATCCTTCTGCAAGCAACAAAAGGCAATTCATGCATTAAAAATTGATGATGTTTTGGACTTTATATATAGATAACTGTTTTCAAAGAATGTAGAGTTAATTGTGATACTTGCGCAGGAAGCATGAAAGACTTGAGAAGGAGGGGTTTATAGTTAAAAGAACAGTCTTCTGATTAAACTATCTTTTCCAACACCTATTTTCATTGTTTTGTTTTTGATTCTCTCTCATGATAGTATTTTTCCAGCAGCCTGTTGGAAAGTGTGATGAATTTTGCTTTCAAAGCTTACAGGAGTGTATTTCTTTAAAAAGCATAGTGATCATAAGTTTGAATATGTAAGGACAGTATATGGTTTATATCCTGTGAATGTTCATCTGCAGACTTTTCCTTCTCCATTTATTTGACTCTGTAAATACTTGAATGTAGATTTAAGGAGAAAGTTTGTGTCACTTAGAACCTGAAAAAAAACTTTGAGTGTTTATTTGAATATTACWGTTTTTACCCTCCAAAGTATGAAAACACCCTAGTGGAGAATTTAAATTAATAAAAAAAAGTTGTATTACAGCTGAGGTAAAGCCAAATATTCAGTTATTCACGGTTAAAAGATCTATGTTGAAAAATAGCGTGTTGGTGGAGTCTAAGGYCTTGAAAAGATGCAGAGGCTCTCCATGTACTGGAAAGGTCTGGCAAGTATCAAAAACAGTTAAAGGCTTATGCACGTGTGGTGCAAGGAAAAGTAATCAGTATTTCTCTGCAAGTCTGTATGTTGTAAGATTTTGCCAGATAGATTTCATGTCCTCAGTCAAATCTATAGTTTGAAATCTGCCACTGTTCTGGAAAGAGCATAATAAGGTACTTCCGGCACAACTTGCTTCCAAATCTCGGCCATTAACATATAACTGGGGCCTCACCCCACTTGCATATACATCATTTGAGTATTCTTTCTGTTGATTTGGGGAATTGGATTGAATAGTGTGCCTAGTATGTGATCTCATATTGCATGTGACTGCAAAAATGATTGAACTGTACAGTTGTGGCTATCTTGCAAGATCAGGTGTAGACTATCCAACTCTTTCTCACTGATAA
This sequence comes from Rhea americana, assembly GCF_003343005.1. Taxonomy (NCBI): domain Eukaryota; kingdom Metazoa; phylum Chordata; class Aves; order Rheiformes; family Rheidae; genus Rhea; species Rhea americana. The sequence continues at coordinate 15,680,294 of NW_028186149.1, forward strand.
AAGCTAGTGTAATTAGTTGTTTAAGAAAAGCCATTTTTAGGGTCAATGACTGCAAGTTGCACTTRGATATAAACTCACATATTCTCTTGTCTATTATTACCAGGTGCCTTCTTGATTAACTACTTGGTCAGAGCTAGCATTCCGTAGCAGCCAATTTGGGAGGAAAAAAAAAGAAAGCTAAATTAAAATGACAAAAGGATAAGTTACAGTTCTCTTCTAATCTGTTTATTCTCTTGCCAAATGAAGTTGTTCTAAGAAGCCTGATGATTTCTGTATTTCAGAAGCCACAAAAAGCAACTTATAAAATGAATTTCTATTACTGTTGAATTTTTTTACTCACTAATTTGAATTGGACAAATCAACAAGTCTAGTGTAGGAAGAGATTACAGTTTTTATGCTTGGTTTGGTGTGCTTTAAGAGAATTACAAATCTGATCAGCCTGATGCTGTTCAGACAGCAAAGAATAGCATGAAAACYGATGTCAGCCTGATTCTGTCAAAGCAAATGCTTTTGCCTACCCATCAATCAGTCACTTAGTTTGAAGGGTAGGAGTATACTTGTTTTCAGACAAGTAAACAATATTCTTAAAGATTGTTCTTTTGGAAAGATGTTGCAGCTGTCTCTTAACTGATGGTTTGTTTGCATGTATTGTAAAAAGAGATGGGCAAGCCTGTGAGCCCCTGGGGCAAAAAAGTCATAGAAGCACAGACTATGGTGCATATATTTCCCTCCAAAGGAAGAGAAACAGACACAGAAAAATAAAATGCAGGGAAATGAAGCCAAAACTCCTGAGAATAGTTAGAGTGCACATAGCAGTGTCTAAGTAGTAAATACAGTGTATATAGCTATCAGAGTTGGACATTTCACATGCAAGGAAAAACAAAGTCTACAAAGAGAAAATGGTTTAACAAACGAGAAACTAGTTTTGTTGTGGATATTGTATTACAAATAGTTCTTTGAACAGCACATTTAATAAAACCTCATTTCCTGTGAGTTTGCTTGTGTCTRAGTGCATGTAAAGCCTTTCTTCTGGTAGAGACATTACTTTTCCAGCTGGATTCTCCAGTGTTTGATATCAGTTATACTTGCTCTGCATAACTCATTAAACCTGATAGGATTTTTCTCCTGTCTGCTGCCTGTTMTTATCAAAATTGTAGGAACTTGGTTTCTTTGTGACTTTTAACCTAATTTTGGTTGAAATGAATTGAATTCAAAAGTAAAAAAGAAAAAAAAATAGTAGTATATGCCTGCCCCATATGGAGAGCACAGCAGTGTAACCATAGTTTCCTTTGAAAGACTAAAATGAAAGCTCTTGCAATAGGACTGACAACTTGGAAAAAAAAACAAGTTTTGTAAAAGACAAAACTGAATTTTGATTGGTGTTTTTTGGATGCCTTGTCTTATGAACTGCAAAGCAAACAAGGCAATAGGGGCAACTGAAATAGGAGTAAAAACCCAAACCCAGTATCAGCCTTATAGCACAGTTGTTTTTGTAGGACTGTAGCACCTTGAAGCATTCGTTCTAATCCAGAAAAGATTTGCTCTGATCCAAAAAATGGCATGCTAAACTTTAGTTTTATGGCGTGGGTAGGTATCCACCGGTGTCTAGCAATGTATCACCAGCTGTTTCAAACAGATTTGTTAGGGAAAGGGACATATAACCTTTTCCTGCTCCTTGTGTTTGACTAGTCCAAGGAAGCTATATGTCCGCATTTTCTGTAGTGCAGGAAGGATAGTCTGGAGAGAGCTGAAGACATTTTTTTTTTCATACCTTCTGTGCAGCAAATGTAATTTGAAGTAACCAAAAGGGCAACATGAGGTCCAGCTAATTTTTAGTACTCTGTGTAACATACCAGGTCTTGCTACATGTGTATGCTACTACTGTGGCAGAGGTGTGATTTCTCTGAAAACAAGGAGGGCATTAGACTGCTCACAGATTATGAACTATCCTTGGAATGATCTCTTTAAATAGATGTAGGTTTTTTTCATTTTGTGGATAAGGCCAATTTCTGTGTTTTTATAGTTTTACCTTATTTTTATGTAATATTATTTGTCTCTTCTGTGTGAATGACCACAAGAAACACAAAGATTAAAATAAATTGTACACGAAGTGCTGTAAAATGCACCAAATAATAAAATATTTTCCACTATTAAGTTTCTTTTCCATTGTTCTTTTTAAAATATTAAAAAAGAAGTAAGGATGATTTAAAACTTGGTGTCTCTTGATTTGTTCAGTTTATCTGTGAAAATACAAACAGTCGTGTTATAGTTAATTTGAAATAAGATTATAAATGTTGCACGTATTGTATTTCTGGCAGAATTTGAAAATGAAATTGCTTGTATTATGAAATAGTGCAATTGTTGGAATCAACTTTCGTATATCTTACAGTATTATTAAGCATTATTATCCCGTCTCTTTGTGCATAACACATGTAACTGTGGCAACACTCTGTTCTGTTTTTTATTTTATATACGTAGTTAATTTTGTTATCTAATGCGAGAAGTATGATTGTTCATATGCTTAATTATAGACATAAATGGAACTTGAAAAGTAAATATGCTAATAGCATTTTGCAGTTACTGTTCAGTACTACCCTGATATGTACGCTTTTATATCAATATTAGTTTGTGTTTTCTAACCTCACTGTATTAACCTGCAGCAAAGAGCACTCTTTAGAATGACAGAAAAATTTGTATAAAAGGCAGGTTTACATAGTAATTTAAGGAACTCTTAGACTCTAAAAATGAAATTCTTTAATATTTTCAGTCAATTATGCATTCAGGAGCTTTAATTTTATGCTAATAAGGTATCAACCATTACACCTTTCTTGATATTTTGTTTGTTTGTTTTGTTTTTCTGTTTCTTAAACAATATAATGCAAGTAGTCAGTTTGCGTTCTGCATTAGAGTATAGCTGATCATGGAARTTTGGTCAATATTTTTTCAGTATTTCCCATTATAAATTCCCATTATTCATGGTTAATAACTTGAACACAAAATGTCATTTTTTTGATGAAATTTGATACAAAAGGTCTCAGCATGAGAACAATGGCCATACTTTGTGCTTATTATCTTCAACTTTTACTTTTCTGTGAAAAGAAATGAAAACTGATTTATATGGAAAACAGTCACAATTTTCTTGAGCAGAATGCAACAGGCTAACTTGCTGTGTTATCATAGGTCTTGATAACTGCAGGTTGGGATACTGTTTGAGGCCATAGTGCAGCCGCTTTTGGCAATGTCTAACTGCTCCGTTGAAGCCTCTGCCTGGAAATGTCTGGAGTCTGATATTGAGAATTGAGGGACTAGTTTCTGCTGGCAGAAAACAAAGAGTGATTGACTGCTGCCTGATCCGAGTTTTACGGAGGAGAGCAGTCTCTCTACAGGAGAGCAGTCTGTTCCAACCAGTTTTGGTCCTATCTAGAGGTACTCCTTTATGCTAGTGCTGTGGATGCTAATAATCCAAGCTTTACACTTATGCTAGTCACAAATGCTGCAGGCATTCAGTGCCATGATTTTAAGATGAAGGTGCTAAAATCAATGTACCTTTAACCCTTTTAGGATGCACTATGTAGAAAAAAATCAACACAAAATGATTTTACTAGTCTCTGATTACTAAACTATGATATTATACAGAAGCTGGATATTTTTGTATGGCAGTTGACGGATAAGTAGTGCCTTTCAGTCAAGATAATATAAAAAGCTTTTTCTTTTTCTTTTTCTTTTTCTTTTTCTTTTTCTTTTTCTTTTTCTTTTTCTTTTTCTTTTTCTTTTTCTTTTTCTTTTTCTTTTTCTTTTNTTTCTTTTTCTTTTTCTTTTTCTTTTTCTTTTTCTTTTTCTTTTTCTTTTTCTTTTTCTTTTTCTTTTTCTTTTTCTTTTTCTTTTTCTTTTTCTGTGGAGAACACTGTCCATGTGAGATGCTGAACAGAAGCTGAGCTGTATGGATAGAGCTATGCCAGGGGCTGGTTTTTATTTGGTAGAAGTAGAGGTGTTAGAAGGGAACAGACGGCAATAGAAGCACTGGTGGTGTGGCTCTTGGAGAAGCCAAAAGTTTTTTTGGGATTGATTACTGTCTGAAGAGGTTTGGGAATATGAGCAAAGAAATTACTACTGTATCCAAGCTTGAAGAAGAAATAACTGAAATAAATGTGTAGCTTCATTGTTATCTTCTCTTTTTAGCGGAAGCAGCATATAGAACTAAGAACAAATAATGGAAGTTTTCACAGTTATAGAGATGACAAACTGAATTGAAGAGCTGTAAGCTATGCAAAGGAATTAAAACATTTTTTTAGAAGTTTTCCTAAAATTACTGAGGGATAAAAAGGGCTTTGTTGAGGCAACAACCTCAAAATAAGACTGGGAAACAAGGCTGTCACATTTCCAGGTGGTTGGAGAAATGGATTGAAGAGGCGAACAGCAGCTTTGAGGAGCAGATTATCTGCAAAATATGGGAGATCTGGAAAGACTAATGGGACTGACAAATCATTTTCAGAAAAAAATTGACCACTTGAGTGGAATCAGAGAACATAGGTAAGTTTTTAATTTTTATGACATTTTATCTGCATTGTTATTATGGAAGCCTAGCGTGGAGATGTTGGACTGTCTCAAATATTGCATGGTGGCTTAGGAGGCTTATGTATTGCAGTTCCACATCAATTACAAAGTTCTGGATGATAATGATGGTCCAGTGGTATCTTGTGATTTAACTGCCACAAAGCTATTGTGAGTCAAGAATTTTGCATGGGATTAAGAGCCACCCTTTAATTTAGGCAAAGTACATCTAGTAAGAGCAGAAGTGGGAGGGGAAGAAAAGACTCCTCAGGAATGGCTAGAAGATTTCCGTAAATGTTTGTTTCTAAGATAATCTATATAGTAAGAGAAGACTTCAAGGTTGCGTTTACATCAATAAGGAGCCAAACAATAGAAATTCAGCTGGGCTGAACATGTAGATCAGAGTTTCCGGGCTGGAAGGTACTGGGAGCCTGGCTGCTTCAGGCTAGTTCTGAAGAAGCAAGAGAAGGCTTTATAAAACAAAGCAACAGGGGGAAAGTGTTCATTTAAATACTGATGCTGTGGAAAAAAAGTTGATCGTTGCAAGAAGGACGATTTTAAAGTAGAATAGATATAAAGACGTGTCCCCAAAAGGGTCTAGAGTCGACACTTCATGCAGCTCCTGAGTGGTGCACAGAAGCTGAGGCTGACTCCCAGCAGAGCAGGATGGGTGTCTGCTCAGTAGTGCCTGCTACTGGATCGCTGTGTCCGCTTAGTTCCTACTGCTGTTCTGCGACTTTACAACAGGCTCACTGTCACATCTACCTGCTGAAGAGTTCCTAGGGCATGGGACAACTAAAAGCAGACACAAAGCTTGGGAGGCATCAGCTGGATGTTTTTTAAGGTCTCAATGTTTAAACAGTAATGGAGGTTAGGCTGCTGAATGCGTAATAGGGTTTGTAATAAGCATAGGAGCACTGGTATGAGCTCAGAAATGTTTATTTAACAAACCAAGTCTGTTAAGACTGAAAGAGCTACTTAACTTGAAGCAATATAATCAGCTTCAAACAGAGAGAGTGATTGTAGAAGGTGAACCCATTCAATAACGGGGAAAAGTCTTTCTGAAAGCTGGACATTTGGAATTGTAGCTGAAATGATGAAAAAACTAGCAATGGGGGATTTTTGCACTGTTATCATTAAAAACTGTGTAAAACAGGCAAATAAATGTTTCTTACTGATGTAGCCTGTAGAATTTTCTCATAAATTTATTGCTAAGATGAAACAAATCACTTCTGGGCAATTGTTTTCCAGTAAAAAAGTTTTCCTACCCCCAGGTAGAGTACAAGATTGAAAGTCATAAATGATATTTTAGCTATTATGTTACTTATGGATTTGTAGTAGGAATGGGTTACAACTTGCTGAAAATCTGTTAGTAACAGCAAGTCATTAAAAGTGGAGCAGTAAATGTTACGGAATTTCTGCTTGTGTGGAATAAAGAAAACCCCTAGAGAAAGAGGTGAGTGTATATGATTCCTGTTACGCAGTATTTTGCAGAGACTTTTTTTGAGTAGTAGAAAGAGGGTCTGAGATTTTTCTGGATAGAAATCAGGAATGCTTTTTCTGAGCCAGCAGCAAGAGATTATATTTGTCTCATTTAATTGCCACTTCACCATTTTCAAATAGCAGAAAGAAAGAGGTTTGGGACATACTTCTGGAAGTATGTCATGAAGGTGTTGCTGAACTTTTAACAAATCTGAAGGTGTGACTCATTAGTTTAAGGGGAAAAAACATCACATGGAAGTATAAAATTATTTTAAAGGATTCTGATTTTTTTTATGCTAAATAAAAGATTGTTTTTCTTGTGTACATTTGTTTTTATAGTGGCCAGTAGCAAGCAGGAGTTGAACAGAGGTCTAGGAAAAGACTAKTTTCATGGCAAAATGTGGCTGGTGGCAATAAAGAAGTGATGGCTCTTAGCTTATGCAAGGCACTGGTGATATTTGAGAGACTAATGTCTGCACAAGTAAGGTTTTTTGGCCTGTTAAAGCTAGAGGGTATGCTGGAACATGCTAAAATCTTTGAACAAGAACTGAACAGATAATCTGCAATAAACCTCAGATGATTGCTCAGATCACTGAACATGATGCAAGTTGTTCCCAAATACGGCAATTTATCTTTGGACACAAAGTAAAAAAAAGGCAGATGTTCCTCTGGCAAACAGAAAGCTGCTGCCATGCAGCAATGGGGAGTTTGACCAGACTCTTTACTTTCTTGCTTTGGCAGTACTGGAAAGAAACAGAAATGTGTGGTTAGCGCAGTGGTTAGCAGACTGMGATTTAGCATTTTTGTGGTTGGAAGACTTGTAGATGTTGTTCGTTGCCCCATTTTTGTTTCACTATCCTTTTCATGTTGAATATAGAACAAAAACAATAAAAAGGCTTGAGTAGTGGTTGGCTTATGACAGCAAAATCCTGAGTTTTTCAGTGGTAAAGTATCATTTTCGTGCAAACCAATAACTGGCAATTGGGAAAATGATAAATGGATACTGCTGCTTCCTGGAGGATGTCTGTGGTCAGGATAGACCATGTGTCCCTTCAATTGCTGTATTTGCCAATACTGATCTAAAAGCGAGAGCAGAGATTTGCTTGTTTAAGGAATGGATTTATGATGAAAACCCTCACTTTCTCTTACAGTTTGCATTAAGCACAGGATTCTGCACTTTAGGAAGGAGATTTGGATGTAGAATGAAGGATGGTGAAGCCTCGTGATCCAAGCTGAAAAAAAAATGTGGTTAGCTCCTGATAGAGTGAAAAGAGTCTATGATGGCCAGTTGGGATGCTTCCTTGTAAAGGAGTCTGAATCCTCCTAGGACTGAACTGAAACTTCTCAGTAAATGCTGTCTGAAGGAGTAGCAGATGGGCATGATTGCAGTCTGGCTGGCTCCCAGAACTGAGAAAGTAACTTTGGCAGCTAAGTCTGGAAGAGATGTGAAAGTGATGCATTTTCTGTTCAGGCAAAGTGGGCAGCTTCTATCCCAGACAGCTGATATCCCTGGCCACCTGACAGGCACGAGGAATTAGGGATGCATTAGAGTTGTTTTTAGGCTACATGAAAACTGATACTGACAGTGCCTCTGGGAATGCTTGATTGACATCTTCAAGATTTGCTTTGCAAATATGAGAATAGAAATATTAAAAAAAAACAAAAACAAAAACAAAACCCACCACCACAACAACATTATGTTTTCTCCAGGGCCATTTGCTCTTGTGGTCTTGGAATGCACCAGGCTTTGCTGTTGTCACAGATGTGCCAGTTAGGGGAAACACATAGCTAACGAGGGGACACGTACAGAGGATATGCGTAGGTATGCATCTGTATGAGAAATACGTATTTAAGTTTCGTTGGTCAGGAAGGCATGCCCTTGCTTAATTTGACAGTGTAGAAAACACTTCTTACTGTGAAACTGGGCTTCTGAACCCCAGTTTTGATGGTTGTTTTAAGAAGCAGACCAGGACTGAACTGAATAGAGTGTCTCAGGCCGAAATTTGTTCTGAATCTCATCTCTAGCCTTCAGACGTCTCGCGTTATGAGCAGCATTATCCTACAACTGTCCATGTTGTTAGATGGGTTGTTTCTATCTCACTTATATAAATGGAACAATACTTGCTTTTCTTCTTATTAGAAATGTAGTTTATGCAGTCTATATAAAAGCAAATTATTTAGTGAGGTGCCATGAAAACTCTTTTTTCCTGTCTAAATCCAGTTTAATATTAACTGATGTATTAACTAGTGTAACCTCTGCCAGGGATTGAGCCCCATATGAATCCCTTCAGTGGAGGACACCGCGTGGAGGAGCAGCTTATCTCACAGGAAGGCTGCCTCCTGTTTGGAGGTAGTAGGGATTTTATTTTTTATCTGCCTTAATAAAAGAGGAATAGAGAGGGACAGATCTTCTCGAATATAGTCCTTGACGTCTGTCCATTCTGCCGTCCAACAGGAGAGGAATAACTGGGAGCTGAAAGGGGGAAAAGTCCTTACTGGTATGCTTTCCCTGAAATAAGGAATATTTGAGAGTCCCGTGTCTCATGCATGAGACTCGGTAAGAAAGAGTTAAATTTAGATAGGAAGAGTTTTGGAGAAAAGTAGATCTCAGCCTGGGGATTCGGCTTTTGACTCTTGGTTTGTCTGAGTGTTTTATGTGTCTTTGCAAACGGATGCTAAAAGGGGGCTGTGAGCCCCACAGGCTCAGCGTGCTGCAGAGGCCCTGTTGAAAAGGTCTATTTTAAATGTTTAAGGAATTAATAATTGCTGAAAAGTGCAGATTAYTGGAAGAGCAAGCATCTTATGTGCGGTGTTACAGACAGATCCAGCACTTGCGGGAGACATTTGTGACAACAGTCTTTCGGGGCTGACATTTATGTACATGATAAAGAGACAAGACCTCTTTATGTAAAATTTACAATGAGCTTTCTAATGTCACCCGTCTTTTAGGCTCAAGAAAACTCCTTGTCTCATAAAATTAACTCCTTGCGTGGCCAGGTGCGCGGGGCAGGCTGCAGCGGGACGCGCTGGGAGCCGCTCCGCGCCGCGGGGCCGGGCGCCCGCCTCGGCTGGGCCGCGGCCTGGCAGGCTGCAGCGCGCCGCGGGCCCTGCACGCTCCTGCTCGGCAGCGGCGGCTGCACCGCATGGCCTGGCCCGGCCCGCGCGCTTCGCGGCGCCCCTGCGCGCTCCCGGGGCTCTCGGCCGAGCCTCGTCAGGCTGCGGTCGAGCGCWCGGCTCCCAAATCTCAGTTGCCCTGGATAGCTCTGTTTTGAGGAATCTGCTGCCTAATTCGATGTTTTAAAAACATTTCTAAGAGAAATCTACTTCTGCAGTTATGAATAAATATAAAGCTCCTTCTGAGGCCGTTAAATAGTATTTTAATTAGGCTGGCAAAATTGCTTTTGGCTTGTCTTTAAAGTCTTTAGTATCCTATTTCTATTAACAAAATGGTAATCAATGTTAAATTCTAAAATGTAACCAAAGTAGGTCATATTTTTATTAACTGGAGATAGAGATAATGAATGTGCCCTGTATAAAGATTTGGATTAAATCTTCTGAGATGCTGAGGATAGTGTTTTAATTAAGGTAATCCTTATTTGCATCTAAGAAACGCTATGCTACTTAGAAATTTAAGACCTTAGTGATGCATATTAGTGCATTACCTCAACAAACCTAATAGAGATTTAATACTTGTATTTGAAGTAGCAATCTGTCATAAATTAAGAGCATTTGCATAATAAATTTAAAGCATCCTATTCTTTGCAGAGTTTTGTATGATTAAGGAACACATTTGACATTAAAATCATGTAATTTTTGCAGTGCTAGGAAGGTGTACTTTGTTGTTAAACTAATCCTCATTGTCATCTGCTTTTAATATAGGAGACTCCAGCTATTACAACGGTGTGACAGATGTGTACAAAGTTTCCTCCCTAGCCCTGCAGACATTTCAGGACACTTGTTGTAAAGAATGAGACTCTGCAGAGTATCGCACTGAATTGTAAAGTGAGGTTTGCAAATAATGTTTTAAAAACTTGATAAAAGAATTACTAAATTGCATCAGAAGACGTAATGACTTTTATGGTTGAAGTGGAGTTTGCACCTGAGATACTGGCAAAAGGATTGGGCTTGTTAAAGTATGTCATAGTCTATCGATACAGATGTATACACAACAGCAATACTCAGCTGGTTTTTATGAGAATTAACTTGGAAGTGTAATTCATTTTTATGTGTTAAATAACATAACCCAAGCCTTTTAGATTAAATAAATTCAGAGCATACTTTGTCCCTAAAGACTGTATCTTTTCTTTGATTTCTAGGTTGCATTACCTAATTTTTAAGCTCAGCCAGTCTTCTAATCCCCAGGAGCAGCAAGTGCCGAGAGGGGAGGCAGAGGTCTCCCCCCGCCGCGGTCTCAGCGGACGCTGCTGCGCCGGCGGGAGCTGGAGCGGAGAAGAGGACTTCTCGCAGTACCCCTCGAGAGTTACGAGCAACGTGGGCTTCTGAGCCGGGCCAAAGCTTCGGCTGGGCAGCAGCGCTGGGGCAGCCGGCGGGACCGGGAGCCTTGTCCCTGCTCCGCGTCCGTCTGGCTCGCGGGTGGCTTTGGCTCGCGCTGGCTTCTCCGGGGGAACCAGTGCTTCCTTTAAAACAGGTGATGCTTAGGGACCTTCTGAGCGTGCTTAACGCTGGTGCCGCTGCCCCCGGGACGGGGTGACCTAAGAGCAGGTCTGCCGCCGTCTGCCACCAGAAGCGCTCTGCCCGGCGTTCCTCGCCTTGTGCAGGTCTCCCGCTTCGTACAGTGGGACGCGCAGAAAAGATTCAGGGCAGCTTGGGTGTGCTGTGCCGCAGGCCTGCGTGGATGAGGATTTCCTTACCTCTTTTAAGTCTGCTCTTCCCCAGGGGGAAAACCGTACTGGTATTTAAACTTTAATTTTTGTTTGCATAATTTAACCCTGCTGCTCCACTGGGAACTGTGCAGCACAATTCCCGTCTCTTGGGTATTTATGTCAGTCAGAAACAGTATCTTTCTTTTTCATAAATAAAAAGCAAATCARTAAGAAAATCATAAAGATTATCATTCTCATTTTCCCCCCAGCATAACCTCACAACCATAAAACAACAGGATACTGTAAACAAACATAAGGAAACGCTCCTACGAGGAGTTTTATGTCATACGTAGTCAAGTAATTTTAGATATTTTATTTATGTCAAAGTGAAGGAATATAGCATAATTCTTGTTATCTGTAGGATAGTGCCTACTCTAGCAGTTGCAGACGAATCGCTCTGGGGAGGTGTCCTATCGTGGTTTGACCTTCTGTTCGGCATTTTAGTGAAGATATAAAAGCAAACTAGGCAAAAGAAGGCTGGGAGCCCAAAGGGCCACTTTTGTTCAGGCTCTTCACTACCTGCACTCTATTTGTGATAAATGTTCTGCCCCTTAATAAGAAAAAAACATTCAAATTTTTACTTGCTTTTGGTACCATTAGGTGGCAAATTACAGTTTAATGCGTTTATTATATTTTGGATACTGGTTGGAATGATTCTACATCTCTTCTCTGTTTATTTTAACATTCCTTAGATTGATGCTGAAAATTACATGTTATTTTTTCTTCCTTCACAAACCCGTGTCACAGAAGTAGAAGGGCCTCAGCTATTGAGATCAAAGGTTGCTAAACTTTACTAGATAGCACGGCGTACAGGTCGCCTGTGATGAATGGTGCTAGGACTTGAAATAAGAGTAGCAAGTCTGAGAGCATGAGTCACACTACTAGGTCTTCATGTCTGCAGAAAAATTGTGTGAACTGCTGGCTGAAAGCATTGACAATTTTCCATTAGTAATGAATTACAGTAGTAATTTCATTAATTTCTTCACCTCAGTCAGGATATGTTAGTGTAAGTTGCTTAACCAAGCATCAGAGGAGCCATTGCAGTTAACCTTTAGTCCTTTGCTGTGTAACCAGGACCAGTTAAGAAGTAAATTAGCGTAACATCCCTTTTAAAAAAAAAATTACTTTAGATAAGCAGCGGACATAACTTTGCCTGTTTTTAATTTAATAGCAGGTTTATGGTTTTATGCAAAACCATTCACATTACATCTGACCCTCTGGGAGCTGGGTTTTTTTTGTCTGTGTAATTTGGTGTCTTTAATAATCTGCTGTCTGTTAAACCCAGCACAGGCTTGATTAATGAATTGTGATGAACCAATGCATTAATTTACAGGTTTGGTCTAATACCCTAAAAGGCTACATCAGTGCTTCCAGTTATTAATGGTAATAAACTTGAGAGAAAAAGCAATATGAGGAGGAATGAGGGAAGGTAATATGTGACAAGTCTTGTCTTTATTCATGTCCATAGCTTCTTTTCTTACCAGAGGATTGCAAAAACACTTTACAACACACAATATGAGATCAAGAACAGCCTGGTGTTGGTTAAAAATGCTGTAGAATTTCTAAATCTGTCTGTCTGTGTTCCACAGTCAAATCCCTTATTTGGCTATGGACTTTTTGATATTACCAACTATTAAGGGTCCTTGTTCAATATAGCTTTGCATGCTCTATTTTAAATACCACATAACAAAATTTTGAAGTCCTTTGCTATTAAATCTATGACTGAAACACTATCTTGACTATAGATCTCTCTAAAAAGTCACTATTGGGCCCTGGTAGGTCTTAGGGAAAAAATCTTCATGTAGTGAGTTTATGATGGTAAAAATAAGATTTGCTATGACAAGCAACCCATTTCTAAAACTGTATCGAGGCTTTTGAGATGATCTTTTTGAAGAATTTAAATAAATCTATAGGCATAATTCCAAAGTAATATTTTTAATTTTTTAACCCTTCACGTCTCCGTTGCATGTAGTGTTTCGGAAGAGTAAAGTGTATTCTGTTAAGCGGGTCTCTAAAGGGCTGGTACAAGGAGGAAAAGGACTTGTAATCAATTATTTACTTTTCATTGAGAAAATAATGTTTGGGAATGGGACAGTAATATGGTGTTGAAGATTTTAGGTTGATGTAAAAAAAGTATGAAATTTTGTCTTTGATGCTGAGCCTTTAGATCTCGAAGATACCTTAAAACAGCATAGAAGTTCAAAGAAGGGGTTGTGTGTCCTTTCTCCTTGGGCATTAGTCCACGACACTGGAGCCTAGACTTCTTCAAATTATGATTCCAGCCTTGCTTTGTTCTGATAAATATAATCTAAGAATTATTATTTTAGACATTGATGTATCCATCTTTCTGTCTATTAAAATATAGCATGATGTTTAAAGCCCATTTTAGCAATCATGCCTCAGGCATTTTCTTTCTAGTGGGGCACAGGAATTTTTGCTTGTCCTTGAGATGAATTACACTGGTACAGAACTGGCATCTCTAAGTCTTGCTTTAGCATCTATGGCACCAAAGCATTGCTGGAAATCTTGGAATGATATTGAAAAACTAACACCATTTAGGTTGAGCAAAATCATTTCCCCCTGTTTCTGTTGCTTCTTTCACTTCCTTGCTCTTTAGGGAGAGAATAATCTCTGCTACATCTCAGCTATTTTAATAGGATTCAGAACACATGATCGCATTAGATACTGTACCTGAGGCAATCTGTGTTTAGACTGGTGATAATTACATGCAAAAGTCATTCAACAATGAGGCAATTAATGCTGATGAACTTTAATAAAGTCAGCTGTCAGCAATAGATATTGCTGGCAAGTTTCCTAATCCTATATTTATAATACTTTAAAATTCCCTTATGTTCTATTTTATGATACATTTCTGTTTAACGGGATAAAGAACGAAGGAGTTTTACTACCAGCAAATATCGCCAGTGACACATTTATACAACACAGATCTGAACGGAGGGGTCAGAAGTCAGCCTAGCTACCAGGTTTACTCCGGTGACCGGTGTTCGCCAAAGAAGATGACAGACAGAAAAGACAAATCCTCTCCCAGCGGAAGAGAGAGAGCGCTGGGGAGGGGAGGCAGGGCCTGCGCCTCCCCTCCTTGCTGCTTAACAGGCTTTGGRCTGTGCTCCGTGCCGGCTGCCGCCYSGCCGCCGTGACGTGACGTCGGTAGGAAGCAGAGCGTCCTGCCGGTCCGGAGCTGCTAAATATTAAATGTGGGAATAGTTTTAAAATAGAAGAAGTAAAATATTTATCTCATTGCTAATCCAGTATAATATATATAAATAGGTATCATAGGGATGTTATGTGTTAGATTTAGGCAAAAGCTTGCACAAGGTCCCCTGGAAGAGCGGTGCCACCAGGAGCAGTGAAGACCTGCTGTCCAGAGGCGGACCTCTCTTAGGAATGCAATGGGAAACGCCAGTGAGGTACTCCTCTGCCCTGTATGGTTTTTGATTAAATACAAAGGCATTACCTTTGAGGCCAGAGATTGTCAGCAGGAATATCCATATATGCTTACCTGCTCTCCTCCTTTTCCCTTGAGGCCATAGTTAAGAGAGCGCCCTTGGCTGGATGCACTTGTGGTCTAAGCCAATGTGACTCTTTTGACGCTTTTACCTGTCTGAAGCAAAAATGGAGCTGGCAATCCTGTGGGGAGGGGGTCACCATTAAATACATGTTTGGTAGAGGATACAACATGGTATTTTCTGTTCTAGCTGTTGGACTGTGTTAATCACTAAAAGACGTGCATGACAGGGAAAAATCTGGTTAAGTTAGCTGAAAGTGTTTTGTGCTGAGTGTTAAGGTTATGCGTGATGGTTCATGTGCACAAGCCCTTGGTTTCAGCTAGAACAACTCAAGTATTGGGAATGAGGTTAAGTTTCTAGGGTGAGATTGGAGATGAATCACAGCTGGATTTTGGCCTTTGGCTTTAACTTTTACTAATCTTTTTTCCACAGCTGACAGAAAGATCATATTGAACTGGATAAGCTGTACAAAATTCCTGCTGTTTTAACCTGAAGTCATGTGATATGAAGGTTGAGAGCTGGAAATGAAAAATGTAATGGAAAATGTTCCTCCTGAAGTGTTGGAGGCAACTGGCAACAGAGCCCCAGCAGGAGATCCGCTAGAGCCGGGAGAGGCTCACCTGGGTCTCTGCGGCCATGGAAGCAACCTGTTTCGGCCTGTCTCCTTTTGGCTGTTTGTGTCCTTTAGGCCTGGAAAGAGAGGGGATGGGGAGGCTGAGACAGGGCCCCTAGCGACAGCGCGGAGACAGGGGGACTTGAGACCCTAAAAAGAAGGCTGCAAAAACCGAAAGGGCTGTGAGCGCGGGGGCGCTCCTCGGCTAGCACAAAGCAGGCGCAGCTGTTGGCCGGCTGCGGGTTTCTGCACTGTCTTAGTGTTTCCAGTGGTGGCACTTTACAGAGCTAAATGGCAAGCAAAGTCCAGCCCCAGGCAGGAACCCCCCCGGGCTTGGGACCCGCGGGGGCCAGCTTGGCAGCAAAGCCCGGGGGTCCAGCAGCGGGCAAGCTGAACRGGAGCTGGCAGCGTGGCCAAAGAGCAGGCACCCAGGGAAGTGGTTATCCTCTCTGCAGAGCCCTTGCTATACGGTGGCCACTTTGGGGCCCCAGTACAGGAGAGGTGTCCTTAAACTGGAACGAGTTCAGCAGGGGGCCAGGGAGATGGCAGGGCTGGAGCAAGGCGGAGGGACAGGTTGGCTTAGCCCAAGATGGGATGGCCACAGGGTGCCTAACATGAGGACATGCTCTTCATGCGGACAGCCTGGCAGCAGCACAGCCTGTGCAGGGGCACTGTGCAGTCCCAGCCTTGGAGGATTTGGGGACCGCACTGGACGAAGTCCAGGGCAGCAGGGTGTGGTGTGATGCCTGGTGCCACACTGAGCAGGACTAGAGACCTTGTGAGAGCCCTTCCAACCTGAACAGCCCTCTGAGCCTACGAAATGGAGAAAGAAAAAGAGTTGATCAAAATACATTCTTCAAAGAATCAGTGATGGACACCCTAATGCTGAGACTCTTAAACACTTGCATTTCAGACTTTCTGTGGACTCCCCACATCCAGAGGYTGTTTACTCAGTACAGTCTTTTAAAGTCATATTTAATACCTTGTATTTATTCCGGTTGGCTAATTCCTCAAAATAATACTGTGGGCTGCTTTACTCAGGAGATCCCAGTCCTACTCACTTTTTTTCTAGGTCCAGAATGACCTTGGTGAGATTTGTAACTTCAGATCAGGATTTCAAAAGTTAGTCTCTTTTTCTTTCTTTATTTCTGTGATTTATTTATTTATTTTTAATGTAGGRTTATTTTGCCTGATTATTTTTGACAACTTGATTTTCTAAGCTGRGATGCATCTTAAATACGATGCCTCTATACTGAAATAGCAGATTTTCCAAGCATACTCTTGAGAAATGTCTGCCCACATTTTTTTTACACAGGAAGAAGCAAACTGTCCTGGGAACATGGTTGTAAAATCCAGCAGCTGGTGTCACCTGAGCTCCATGAATGAGTGAATGTGGTTCTTCTAAGCACAGGAAGRGTCGCCCGTCGCGCCGGGGCGGCCGCTGTGTTTCCCCTTGTGCGCTGAGCTGCGCGAGCTGCAGCTCCGCTCTGCGTTTTGGGGCTTTGCGGTGCGGGGCAGAGCCTCGGCAGAGGGTCTGTGTCCCCGGGCCCGCGTGATCCCAGACTGAAGCTGCGGGGTGAAATCACCCTCGAGCAGCCCAGYGCCTGCCAGCGTGACCCCGTCCCCTGGGCTCCGTGGTGCTTTCTGGTGTCAGGTGAGTAGCAACTGTTAATTCGGAGTTTGGGCTGAGTTTATTCCCATCGTTGACTTCCTCAGGTCTGTTTCTTCCTTTCTTGTTCAAATAAGGTGACATTCAGTAGAAACTTGCAAAGGAGCTTTTTATCTCCATTTCAATAGTTTATTTGATTTCACTGATCTCGCTAAATCACAATCAAACTGTTTTTGTAACTGGAATTTGTCTGATCTTACCACTTTTCATTTTCCCATATACTGGAAGAACAGTTTGGCTGCGAAAAGCTGAGCAATCATCTTTAGGGCTAAGTTTGCACCTTTGAGCCCTCGCCCTTCGCCAGGTGGCGGCATACTGCCACATAGCATGGTGCAGCGTATCGCAGTGAGGTGCAGTGTAAAGCAGTGCTGTGCAGCGCATTGCAGTGGAGTGCAGCACGGCGCGGTGTATCTCAGTGGGGTGCAGTGTAAAGCAGTGTTGTGCAGTGCACTGCAGTGTATTGCAGCGGGATGCAGCATGGCGCGGTGTATCGCAGCGGGGTGCAGTGTTGTGCAGTGCACTGCAGTGTATTGCAGCGGGGTGCAGCACGGCGCGGTATATCGCAATGGGGTGCAGTGTTGTGCAGCGCACTGCAGTGTATTGCAGCGGGGTGCAGCATGGCGCGGTGTATCGCAGCGGGGTGCAGTGTTGTGCAGCGCACT
>NW_028186149.1:15697993-15698517 GCF_003343005.1 Rhea americana
GTGCGGTGCAGTGCAGCGTGTGGCAGGTAACTCGTGTGGTGTTGCTGCCCGGGGAGGCCTGCCGCCCTGGGTGAGCAGCTGCTTCCCGAGCCGGTCCGCTGTTAACTTCCACGGGGTGTTTCACAACCCCGGCGACGAGTGGCACTTCGGATCCCCGCCGGTGGTTGACCTCTTTAGACAAGAGGTACCTTGCCAATGTCGCGTGCCCTCGGAAAGAGCATGAGGGGCACGACGTGATTTCCAGCCGTGAGTTTTTAGTAAGATGCCCACTGTGCTGGTGTGCTGGTTTTGTCTGCTCCATCTTCCCCTTGAAGAAAGGCGTGCTAATCAGACGGGCTGACCTGGGTACAAGCAGCTTTTTGGACGTTTCCAGATGACTTGTTCTCCCCCCAAAAGCACGAGGAACGCCAGGAGCAGCAGAAGCGGCTAAGAGCGCACGCCGCGCAGGGCACCAGCGGCGCCGGGACCCCGCAGCGGCTCGGCCCGGCCCGGCCCGGCCCGGCTCGGCGCGGCCCCGCCGCCGC
>NW_028186149.1:15698845-15720733 GCF_003343005.1 Rhea americana
TCTCCCGGCCGGCTCCGGCAGAGCTCTGCCCTAAAAGTTACTGCCTTAGCACCGAGCGTCCGCCGAAATGCCCCGAGACGAGGCCGCCGTTCAGAAGGCTGAGCCGGCACCGGGACCGGTGTAGCGGTGGGCTTAGACTCACTGCAGAAAGTCGYGAGGTAATGCGGCATTGAGTGATGCCGGTTTTGTTTTCACAGGGCTAATCTCCCGCTACCAATAGGTAATGAGCTAACACCAGGCAAAAGCAACACGAAAACGGCCAATAGATGCAGTCGATTAGAACAAATGCGAAGCCATATAGCTTTCAGTGGAATTTATTGAAGACAACTGAGTACCAAGCAAAACCATCCATTTCATGTTTTTTGATAGGGTAGTTGTGGTGGTTGCAGTGTTTTGATAAAATGTTTCAGATACATATTAGATTTTGTTGCAGATTTCTTCCTGTTCTTTTGTTCCTAATGTCTTTTTATTTTTTTTGCAAACTTTTACAGTAGTTGCAAGGAGAAGAGCATACTCAAGGATTTTTGGGGAAAAAGATGTAGTTTATTTGTCCTGGCTCTATTTTACTTCTAGGTAGATTTAAGGAGGGTTTGTTAATAACTGCTGAGAACATGTTTGTAACTGTGCAATGTGTACACTGTTGTTAAAAAACCTTAACAAACACTTAAGTGAGTCTAATTAAGGGAGCCTTTGATAATGGCAATAACAAAAGATTAATTTACTGTAATATACTAATGACAGGATTGTGTCATTAAACATTACAGGAAATAATGGAATTACTTTTTTTTTTTTTTTTTTTTTTTTTTTTTTTTTTTTTTTATTTTTTTTTTTTTTTTTTTTTTTTTTGAGTAGATAGAAATTGCATACTTTGTTTTAGGGACCTCTGTGAAGTCTGTGCGATCACCTTCAAGGTATCAGCAAGCGCTTGGGCAGCGATGTTGATCTTCCCTCTTGGGAGACAGAAAGTGGGGCARTCCAGCTCTCCTGGTTTGTGTTTCTAGCATGCGTTTCTTCTGTAAACCTTGCACATATGCACCGAAAGCCAGTCATCATCATGCAGATCAAGTGTGACAGGCTCTGTGTTGTCCAAATGCCAAGCTTTGGGCTGGAGATGTTGCAGACCTTAAATAATTTTTTTTTTTCCCCTGGAGTTTCTTTTGCTGTACTTTGTTTCTTGACTTCTTGTGTATTAAGTCAGGATTGTTTCAGAGATGTGAAATGACAGCTTCTCCTTCCGAGCATGATCCCAGTACCAATAGGATTGCCCCTCTCGAGTAAACAGGTTGCCAGGCAGTGAGGAGTCTCATTGCATGATAGACGTGTCAGCAGGACATATGGCTTTAAACTGCAGGTTAATYGCTGCAGAGCCTCGTGTCAGTTCTCCACTTTTCTGCTTACTGTRTAAGAGCTGTAAATGCGGGTTATGGTTTTATTTTGATAGTTTACTGAATTTTGTATTTATATTCATGGGACCCCTGGATCAAGTTTAAATTATATATTTTTCAGAGGGGAAAATGAAGGCRAAATTGAAAGAGAAAAGCATGCAATGTATTGCTTTATTTCATAAGGTAAATTAGGGCCCTGAAGTTAAGTCACTTTTCATTKTTTTGAACTTCCAGTGTTGCGATGAACAAACATGAAGTGTCTGAAATATGACTAGCTCACACTGCCTTATGGTTCCCGAAACTTGATAAGCATTGTAATACTCTATTTAAATGATAGCTGCTAGAAGGATTAAAACCCTGCATGTTTAAATACTGAGAAGTAAAAATAACATGAGAATCAGCAACCTTAGAGCAGAATATAAAATGCTGCTGCAGCTGGGACTCATGCTGATTTCATACATTGTAAAGAAAACACCATAACAACAACAATAAAAAAAGGATAAGCGACTAAGCTGTGGCTTCCAGGTTCACTCTTCAGTTCTTCCTAACTCTTTGTAACTTTACAATGAAAGATTCAGAAATTGCAGCCAATTACCATAATATGTGGTGGTTTGGTGGGAGCATGTTCTACATGAGACAGTTAAAAGGTTTTATTGCTATTAGGAGCTTGTTAATGCCCTTGATAACGTCTCTAGTTGCTTTGTAATGTCTCTTGTTGAAGTATAGAATTCTTTTATCTTCTTATTACATTATGCAGAAACTTGAATTGGAACGATATTTGCAGGAACATTTAAAGTAGTGCATCAATCAGTTTCAAAGAAGAGAAAATGTTCTCAGAATAGCTTATAAAAGGATAACTGTCAGTTTTATTTTGGATGAACAAAGAAACTGGCGTAAAAAGCACTTTATTGTAAAAGCACACTGTGCAATTCAATAAATATTCCATATAAATATAAAGGAAAAGAAAGTTCATAATTATCTGATGACTTGAATGTAATTTAAGTAATACTTTCAGAATACAGCAAGCAATGAAGCACCCTCTTCTTTCCAGTGTGTTCCTAGTCCTAGATCAAGCCCTCGGTAGGAGATAACTTAAATCATCCTGTTAATGATTTGAATGGATAAAGTATGGTTATAATTTAATATTATCTTCAAGGAATGTAAAGCTCTTCACAAACCTCCTCACTGCTTTAGGAAAACAGCAGCAGCACCTTACCTCATGCTCTCTTTTTTTCCAAACATGATTTCCTTTATTTATTTTTCCTCTAGTATTTCTTACCTGCTTTGGCACAAGGTTATTTGAGTATTTAGACATTTGGATTATAAATCTTTTATGTGTCTTGGGTATAAAGCACTTCCACGTGATGTTATTATCCAGGAAAACAGTTGCAAATAGTATGCTCCCTGAACCAGCAGTATCCTGCTAGACCACACAAAATATGGCATGTTTCAAATCCAGTCCTGCAGCCTGTAAACCAGAAACTTCTCCCTCCTCCTTTATTTTCTCAAAAAAAAAGGAAAGTAAAAAGCCTACGACTACAGATACAGAGTTCTAAATGTGGTTGCTCTGCTCATGCAGAAAATACTTCCCTGAGAAATTTGACTTTRTGTTTTGTCCTTTAGATCTGTGCTCTTTCCAGAATCCAGCATTCAGCCCTTGACTTCCACAGGACGGGTGATTTCTGGCTTAATAGTTCTGTGCTTATTTCTGGAAAGCTTACTAAGAAAACTGAGAAGTGGACTGTAGACAGACTGCATTTTTTGTAACTAAATTCCATGCGTAAAGGATTTCTAACTATTTTTTTCATTCTGAAATGGCGCACAACCTACACCTGCAGTATTAAACYGTTTATTTTTCATTCCTTAAACTTGGAAAGGAGCATTTATTTTTATTTAAGGATCGCTGCAACAGAAACGCACCTTGTTCACGCTCCGTTCTCATTTCTCAGCGTCCAACCAGGGACAATTTTTCCTCTTCAGATTTGCAGGTGTTTTTTAAAAATGCACGCTGTTTAAGGGAAAGAGGAGATCAGCGCGGGTTGGAGGGTCTCCAGCGGTCGCGGCCGACGCGGTGGCCCAGGCGGGCCGCGGCGGGGCGAAGCCGCGGCCGCCTCGGCGCGGCCCCGGGGCAGAGGCCCCGCTGGCTTTTCCAGGCAGGAGCGTTCCCGGGGCGCGCTGGGAGCAGCGGGAGACGGTGCGGAGGGACGCGGCGCGGGCGCCGGCGCGAAGCCGGCGGAGCGGGCCGCTCCGGAGGAGGAGACGGCGCGAGCCGCACGGGACCTCCGAACGTGGGCGCGTTTCCCGCTCCGCTGAGCTAAGCGCAGCAGCGACGCCTGCGCGAGCCTCCTGGCCGGGCGTGAGCCTCCTCCCCGGCGAACCCGTTTCTAACCGGGACGGAGGCGAGGCTTGAGAGGGGGAAGAGGCAGAGCGAGGACCTGGCCGTGYGCTTACGGCGGCCGCAGGCGCGACCCGGCCGAAGCTCCGGCCGCCCCGGCGCGGGTACCGGGGGGTCTTGGCAGGAGGATCGAGCGGGAAGGGACGGCTCTTGTGGTGAAGACGGTGGAGAGTATCTAGGAGTTAAAACAGACTCTTCTCTGAAATGCCCATGTAGCTTGAATAGCTCCGCAGGAGTTTTAGGATTATAGGTGACAGCAAAATTTGTGCCGTTCTGCATAATTGTATTCTCCGCAAAGAAAGTTTCCTACGTCTCTGAGCGAAGATGGTGCTTCCCTTAGAAGAAAAATAGTTTCAAAMTGACATCTTTTTGTGCCAAAGATTAAAAAGGTCTAACAAGAGGTTCTGAAAAATAATGAAGCATTTACACTGAATCCCTTAGTTTTRCAGGTAGAATAATGACATGAAAATAAGAGAAAATTTTAATTGGTGAAGAGAAGCAGAAACGTCTTAGTTCCTGACTTGTCATTAAGTTCAGCCTCTCTAGCAGCTCCTGCCGTTTCTTCTGGCAATATACAGCTCTGTATTTGTCTTTACTGGGGTTCAGTTTGGTTAAAAACAATTGAATTTTATGCCTCCCACTAGCGTATGATTTCAGCCTTCCCTGAGACAGATCTCTGATATGGAAGGATGAACCTAGAATATCTTAGTTTAGCAGTGGTTCAATCYCCTGTAATTTTATTAATTTAGATTTAGTCGCAGGCAGCACGCTTAAGAAACACTGTCTCTTTTTGCCACTTCCCAACCTGGAGACTCTCAGCGATCACCGCGCTGCTGTAGCTGGAGAGCAGTAACTCTCCGTGCTCAGCTTGCTGTTCCCRTTGCCATGTATGGACATTTCTAATTACTTTGGTGGCTCTCCGTTTTGTAGTGCATGCATAATTAGGTAGTTATTTACATTTTATTTTAGCGTCTTTCCTATCCGGTGTGYTAATGAAATCCCAGTGTGGCATCGCAACCTTCGTGGTGAAGTGGGTCTCCCTTTGGGCATCAGCCACCCTTCCAAATTAATGAGTCTCTTCACAGAAACGGCTTCGCAATTTGACGTGCAGTGTCTGCGAGGAAATTTATAAATTGCCTGACTTGTTTCTTAGGGTCTGATTCAAAACCTGTTGAAATTACAAGAAAACCTCCCATTGGAGTTGYGTGCTTTGGGTCATCTCTTATATGGATTTTTCCTTTGACGTGTTTACAGTAGCTCAGTCAGGGAAATGGCCCTCAAACCTTCATGCATGTGTGCGGATGTATGTGTGGGGAGGAAGGGGCATAAGAAAGCTGATTAGTACTGGAGGCCTGAAAGTATAGGATGGACTGTAAGAAAGAATTAGTAACATCATATTATTAATAAACAGCATATAACTTTTTTTTTTGAAGACTGAGAAGAATATAGGAAATAAAATCGTACAGAGATYTGGGAAGAGCAAACTTTTTTTGAGGCATTATTTTGTAAGAACTCCAAAATTTTAAACCTTAACTTTTTTTTGTTAGAGAAGCTGTGATAACATTAGTAAAACTTTAAGCAGCATCTTCTGTCTCAGCTCACATCCAGCACATCCTGGATTTTTTAAATGTAACTGAATCCAAAAAAAGAGAGAGAAAAAAAAAAAAAAGAGAGCGAGCGAGAGAGACAAGGTGTTGCTTAGCAACAGCCTCATTCAGATGATCCGAAATTGGTGGTATACTTGCTGGAGTTTGGGAGACATCTCGGGGAGCCTGCCAGGTACGCAGGCTAAGGGGAGGAAGGAGAACATGTCCAAAATGGAGATGTGAACCTCTACTGCGACCATCTTAAGCGTGTGGTTTTTTTCCCAGCTTTGTCTGAAACACGGTTCTAGCTGCACATTTCGAACACGTTTTGGCTGCCTCGCATGCCGTTGATCATCAGTTCAATGACGGGAGACTGGCTGTGCGACAGGCAGGTGTGGATAGTCTCTTTGCGGTGTTTGTCGACGGGTTGCTTTTCGTCTGTGCCCTCAGGATGGTTTGTGCGACGAGCACGCGTTACGGGGACGCAGCCCGGAGGACGGCGCTAGCCCTCGGGTGCTGTGGGCGGCCCCTCGGGATGATGTGTTTGCAGGACCAGTTCTTGCTCGTGTTTTCTTGCCYGAATTCCCCTTCAAGATCCCAGCTCAGTGGAGAAAAACAAACGATAAAACGCAAAACCGCAGCGTGTGTGTACGTGTCTGCTGGGTGGAGGGTTGAGAGCAGGAGTAGGCGGAAAGGAGTGGGAGGGAGACGAGGGTTTGACACCAGTTTTTCTGAAATGCAGTCCCGTGTGTTGTCTTCTCCTAGGAGAGGCAGCCGTCCTGCAGGAGGCCTGGGAGAGCAGCCTCATCGCTGGGTAGGATCTCCAGAAGGCGCGAGGGAGCAGGCGGTCCTGAGGTGTTTTGGCCGTGCATTACGCTCCAGGTGTCTTTTGTCTCCAGGTAGTGGTATCGCCGCTTTGTGAGCATCTCGCTCTGGGGCTGTTGCGTGGGAGTTGTCTGTGACCTGGACTTCTCTTCCGCCTTTGACGTTCTCTTCCTGTCCTTCCCTGAGGAGTGAGAAAGGACAGAGAAGTGACTCAGTGGTTCCCCTCCAGAAGGTACTCTTGGGTGCRCTCCGGCTCAGCAGCCTGGAGAGGGATTTCCAACCTCCGTATGTTTCCCAGTCCTTAGGATGAGAGGGACGTGGGGATTTGCACTCCAGATCCCGGGGGCTCCGGTGGAAGCTGCTCTAAGCCGGCGTTATCCCAGCGCGACAGGCCACGGCGCTTCCGCTGGTGTTCCCACGGTTCCCTGACTTCGCCGGTATCAGGGTCGGCGGTGCCCGTGAGGAGGGCGCTTGTCCTGCTCTCTGGAATTCCGTGGGCGGGTTCCCGCCTGCCCGCGGCGGCACAGGCCCAAGTGCCTCGCGTACGCCAGCCTGCTCGTAGGGCAAAGGAGGGACGCGCCCGCGGGAAGCGTCGTCCCCGCTCCGGCGCGCGCCGCTGGTCGCTCGTTGGGGTGGCTGCCCTTCGCACGGCTAGCGCACGCGCTGACTGCGAGCGAGAGGCTGTGCACGGGAAAAATGAGTAATAAAATCCCGGAAAGAGCCCTGAAAGAGAACATCATCTTAGCAGTACAGTACTCTTGAAAAATGACCAGAGCTCACGGATACTAAGAATGAAACTGGCTGAAATTCTACAGCTCATTCTCTTTGTAGGCAAAAAATAACCTTCCTGTGTGGTTTGACTTGCCAATTCATTTGCAGAAACAATTATAAAATGCAAATATTTATGAATCACTCTATATGTTGTAATCTTATTTTCAAAACAAATATTGCTTTGCACTGTAGTTTCTACGTACTGCGAGTCAAGAGATTTTCCAGGATTTATCCCACTCCAAGCAGTGACCTGCAGGGGGTAAAGGCGGCTACCGAGACAGAGGGCTGTGCAGCGACTCCGAGAGCCTCGCACGCGCCCGGCCTGGGGCTGCTGGCCCCGTTTAACAYGAGTTTTCCAAAATAGTTAAATGAGAGTTAAAATTTGTATTTTGGGGGTATTTGATTGTTATTTAGGCAGGTGACATTCCTGTTAAATTTGGGTTTTTGGCTCCAGGCAGCGAGGCTCTGCCTGGGTGGCTCCTTGTTTCCCCGTGCAGAAAGCCGCCGGAGTAGGTGCCTTTTGTACAGGGGTGATCCTAGTGTTCCAGCTATGTGCTGGAGATTATTATGTACTTCTTAATTTGTATATATTTATAGTTAAGTTCATCACATAGAGTTTGAATAAATCAGGATATAAATTCATTATCAGAACAAAGTTAGATACTATGAACGTGCCTATAACTAATACGTTACACGTGTCTGTACATTAAGTCTACAGCTGCATGACACATTATATTTATTAAAATCTAACATTTTATTTTTCTATAGTGGCATACTTTTCTCAGCTGCTTGTGAGCCTGGGGGTATGCAGCATCCGTTCATCATTACACTGGTGAAACACTGGCGAAACAAAAATGTTGTTAAGAAATGTGGACCTTCAGTAATGTGAGAAGCTACAGTATCAGTGGCTGATGCTCTTCTGTATTTCATAAATTGACTTATCCCTTTTCTTATGCTCAAAAAGCTCCTCTATAAAATAACAAAAAGCATATAGTTTGTGCCAGCGATGTAAGGCAAAGATAACACAAATAGCACAAAAGTTAYGTAAATTGAATGAAACATTACCTATTTAAGACAGAAGGAAATAATATGGAGAAAAAAATCCTGTTTGATAATATYTGTATTCTGGTTGTCCCTATATTTTGCAAAAGTCTTAGAAATGCTGTTAAGTTAGTTATAAAATGATAGGAGTGAAAGACAGGAAAGTCTAGTAATGTATTTGGTGTCTTTTTTGGCACTGTCTTTTAAAATGTTTTATTAAAGTTACAATCATCTCAACCAGCACTCACTAGGAAAACATATATATATATATACATACATATATATATATATACACAAACACACACATATATATATAGCCCTGAGCAGTAAGACTGCTTAAGGAGTGAGTGAAAGTTGGAGTTAAAAAATCCAGCCATTATCAGAAAAGATGACAGGGGCCAGTGAATTGTTGAAATCCTGAGCTTTGCAAAACTTTCTTATTTTTGTGTGGAAAGCAATGTAGCTGATAAATACTTCTTTTTGTTTTGGCAAAGATAGTAAAAATTTGGATGACAAAACTAAATTCTTGCTGAAAGATCAGGAAATAGACTGTAAAGGGATTCTTTATTTTGCTGGAATATATTTCTAAAGATTTAATTTCTGGGAAAAACACTGAATACAGTAAGGTTGTTAGTGTTTTGGGTAGAGTCTTTTAGCAAATAAATAAACAACAGAAAGCAAATATCTTCCCCTGTTACAGTAATCAATGTAGATTTTGGAACAGAAAACACAATTGACAGAAGTTTGATCATGAATTATTGGAGGGATTAATCCGTGTGCAAAACTGAAATAATGTATACTTTCTGAAACATGRTGGCTGTTACTGCTTGCTGGGCATGCGATTTAGTGTCAAATGTTGTAGTATCCCTCTGCTTTTATCAGGTCTGATGACTTCACAGGTGTGGGTACAAAGACAGACTTAAAAATGGTAGGTTATGTAACACAGAAAATAGAACAATTGCTGTGACACAGTCCAAAATCTTTTTCTTCAGCTGTCATGTGGTGTCTCTCTCTTTCCTGCCTTTTTTTTTTTTCTTTTTTTTTTCCTTAAGCCAGACTGCTGAATGATGAGAGCCGGGTTTGTGCTTTATCATTTTCTCTCGCAGGAGCAGGGAAGCACAATGCATTTTATTTCCTGTTATTAGCTGGGCTATCGCTGAGCTGCTTTGTGATTGCAGGTCTTTTCCTCTTGCCTCATCATTTTTTGTCATAATGGAAGAAGCACAGTGGTGATGAAGGAAGCAACCAGCCATCAGGATGGGATGTAAAGGCAGTAAATTGCAGTAGGGCAAGAGGATCTGTGAAGATCTCTTGCTCCCCTTTGCAGATATCTCTATTACTCTACTGCTTCTTGGAGAGGAGGTGAGAGGGGAGTAAAATTTTAAACAGAAAGAACTGTTAGCTCTCGGAGCACACTGTTGTACATGTATACATGAGGGAGAATATTCCTCTCTTCGTAGCAAYGTTCAGTGCCCCATATGGTGCTGCCTTGGAAGCTCTGACACACCTGTGCAGCAGCTTGGAGATAAGTGGAACTGGCTGCAAGGAAAGATTTCTGGTTACTGTCATGGCAGTCCACATTAAAAGAATACCATGAAGACGCTGTGTTTGAAAATGCATATTCSTAGCACACAATCTAGAAGGATTTAAGACTAGTGGTTTAATAGTGGATAAAGTGGGCATATTTACCTGCTTTGTATGTATGAGGTGTGAGTACATTACACAGCCCGAACCAGAAGCAAGTAAAGTCCTTCTATCAGTGTTTGCCTTTCATAACTCCAAGATTTGCAATGTTTTGCAATGCCTTGAAGGCTTGTGTCCTGCATTCAAAACCAGAAGGGTAAGAATATAGATTGTCCAAACGTATACATTGTCTAAAGCTGTGAATTCCTGAAACCCRCCTGAACATTGCATAAGTTCAGGAAAGCATTTAAGCGAATGCTTGTTTTAGATTTGTCCATAATTACTTTCCTGAACAGAGACACTTTTATGAAACATGCCAAGGCTGTGCAGAATTGGTCATAAAGGCAACTAACTATACAGTGGTTTGTTCTTTGTATTTTTTCTAGCTTAAAATACCTTGTATAGATAAAACTCTTAAACTTCCTGACCAAAACAGCCAATATGTATCTTTGTCAGGATTTGGACTGCCTGAGTATATCACTGTTTCAAAAGACAATTTTTGACACAAGCTTGCAGAATGGGAGTAATAGACTCAAAATTATTGTGTTTTGTATCCCCAATTCAATAGCAGTGCCAAAGGTAGGCATAGTGGGTAAGGGTGGAGGAGGAGAAAAAWTATAAACAGTCTGGTCCAGAGAAACGTGTCCATAAACAGAGATTTCCTCATGAGTTCATAAAACAATTGGTTCTGAACTGATGAAGGGTAAAATTGAGCCTCTGTACTTACTTTTCCTGGGAGTAATTGTCACTGTAACTGCGAACTATTAACTGAAGTATCAGTACATGGATTTGCAAAATCTCTCACTGGGATAAACCACCTGTTATTTGTATGGATAGTAATTTTGCTCTATGTACCTGGATGTATTAATCTGTAGCACCATCAGAAAGAGGTGGCATTCTGTTGACTTTGGGGAAGTTAGCAGCCTTCAGAGACCAAATACAGGGATAGAGAAGTGTGTAAAGAGAAAAGACTCAGCACAGGCTTCAGTGACAAATTCAGTAATCATAGGGTGCTATGGAAACACAGGGCAAGAGACTGGAAGGTAAATCCCACTGACAGGGCTTCAGAAAAATGATGTTGAAGGGCAGTACCACAAAGTATTCTTGTGCTGTGTTTAATGTGACAATTAAAATAATAAGTTGTTTGAAGATTGAGCATCTGATAAAACATGAAAACAAGAAGGAAAGAAATGCTCCAGACTAGCAAAACACCATGTGCCATGATACAAAAGTGCATATAATTTATTTGTCATCTTGAAAATGCCAGTTGCAAAACAGGAGCCATTTTTAAATGGACATCAAAAGCAAGAGCTGCCATTCCAAAATCATATTATTAAAACATTTTGCTAGCAGCACAATATGCAGTTATCAGGCATTGTGTATGCTTTTAAAGAACAATACTAATACTCTGGATCATGGGCTAAAGTAAATTTTCATTGCATCTTCTGGTGCTAACCTCTTTTGTGCTTGACTTTTGAAACTCCTGCAAGTAGCTTCTCAAGTTAACCTCTTGTCCTTTGAAATGGCCATCTTGTCCAACCAAAATATTATTTAATTATTCCCTAGTTCTTCCATTAATGACTTACAGGATGTCAGATAAAATTTTCATATTATTTCCAAATTTCTCTGTTCTCAGTAGACTCCTTTGGCAAGGAACTGGCTATTGCCGCCAACCTCCGCATTAATCACCCTGTCTGAATGGATGGGCAGCCTTTCTCTATCAGACAGCTAGATTTTTATTATTTGGATTTTAGAGCTTTCTTATTCCTGCACTGTCTAGAGCATTGTCTTCTGGGGGAGGTTATGGATTTTTCTCCTCATTAAGCCAATACATAGACTAAATATCTCTGCATATCCTGATTGTCATTAATATCTGAGCAGTGACACTGTTCTAAAATGATAAAATGTGTTTAACTTCCCTGCTTTCTTTAAAATAGCAACCGTTCTGTTTGCACATGATTTAGAAATTTGTAATCATTTATTTGAGAAGCTGGGATCAGGCTGAAGAAGGAGATAGGATGTTCTGGTTTGTTAGTGTTGAAAGGCCAAACTGTGATCTGGACTTTAYGGTGAAAATGCTGTCTTACCTGTAAGTAGAGCATGACTTGAATGGAAGCTGGAGCAGTATCTATCAGCTTTGGAATGACAGATTTATTGGTTAGTCTCCTAGAAGAAGAAAGAAAAACCATATCCAAAGAAATGGTGACAGGAGACACCTTAAAAATTGCTTACACTTAAGAGATATAARTCCCATTCAAGCACATTTTTCTATTAAAACACAAGTGCTGTCTGCATCAGGAAAGTATTTTGGCCTTTTGTAGAAAAAGAAAAAATTCCTATCACTTCTAATAAACGGTACTATGCTGCCTCTGTTAGCGTTATTCAAAGCCTTAGCACAGAGAGGGTGCCACAACTGTAGGCATCACACCATCCTATCATGGTACCATAAAGTGGTACCTGCAGGGTTWGTAACTGTGGGAGATGTTTGAAAAATGTTCCTAATACAGATAGGGAAATGAACACTGAGAAAGTGAAACCCTGTCCTCAGTGGTTATTTTTCATTCCAGTGTCAATGGAGATGGCCTATATATGTGCAGGATTTATTTCACCTACTGTACTAGCGAAGTACAGATCCTATCTCAGATTATTTGCTTTTTCAATGCTATAGTAAAATGCATAATGGTTTGAAATGAGAAACATAGAAAAATCCCTAGTCAGTTGAAAAGATATATAACAGAGGGAATTATGATATAAATGCCTACTAACAGATGACTAGAACATAGTAAACATTCAGTGTTAATATATACGATGTTCAGCTCCTCAGTTTTATTTTTTTTCCTCCTGAATGATGTGAAATCTAGTGCCAAATGTCATCAAGCGGTGGACCATTTTGTCAGTGAACTGGAGGAGAGGTGTTCCCTGTGCTAGTAAATCACTTGTGCAACTTTCTTGTGATCAAGTTTTCAGGATGCACCAAACAGTTGAATCTTAATTTTGCAGAATTCATTGCAGTCTCATTTGTGATTTTTACTACTGTAAAAATCCAGGAGCTCTTTTGTGCTATCGGTTAAGCACCTCCTACTGTGCTTGCAGCTTGAGGATTTTGATGCTTCAGCTCCATCTATTTCCCTTTGCTTATGGTAAAAAGGAAGTATAGGCAGTATAATGATTTTGTAAAACTAAAGCCCTTCTGTGCTTCTGAGTAGAAATTAATTTCTTAATATTGTGGTTTTTCTGGGCGTTTATGCGCATGCTCACGCGCACACGCACGCATGCGCGCTGGGGCTCGTGCGCGGGTGCCGGGGGCTGGGCTGCTGTCACAGCAGGCCTCCAGCGAGCAGCCCGAGGCAACCCTGGCTCACCACCTCTCCCGAGCTCTTTACCTTGGCGCCTCAAATGTTTCCCCAGAGYCTCTGCTCAAACATGCTCAATCAGGCAATAAAACTGGGATAGCAAGCGGGGCATTCATGATGGATGCTGAATGCGTGAGATGTTTCCTTACGGGATGGAATCCATGCGTCTACCACAATAAGATTTTGAGAAAGCAATGAAAACTTATACTGACATTTCTCTCTTAATACATTAGCAACTGTGTTATAAGTACAACTCRCATGAAGTTTTAAATGGCCTTAGAAAAGGCAACCAGGAAAGAAGTGTAACACAGACATAAACCACCCCTACAGTTGTAAATCATGTTTTTTTTCTGATCATAAGCACTTCCTCTGTACTGTAATGTCTCGTGGAAGTAATATTTTCATTTTACTGACCAATAGAAATATGCATCACCATAAGCCATTTAAATTGAAAAGGAAAAAAAAAGCCCTTTTGAGTTAAAATCATTCCTCTAAGTTTGATTTAAATTCATATGTATAGTCTCTAGTGAGTCTCATTCATCGATCAGAATCAGAGAGCAGGGGCTGGGACAGTGTGTCTAGCACAGAAATGGAAAATGATGTTGTGAATGTTCAGAAATGTCTGTTTCCAGCATAAGGAAGACACGATTCTTCACGCATACAGCTTTGCTACATCCATGACTACTTAGCAATGATCCTGAGAGTGAGAATTAAAAAAAGTAGGTGTCATCCTTTTTTCTCCTCAAAGGATGAAGGGGCTGTTTGAAGATGCAGAAACTTTAGGTGTGACAGTACAGTCAGTTACACTAGGAATACTGAGGACGGATTTGGTAAAAGTTTATTCTTCTTCCTCTCAAAGACTGGAGGCTGTATACAAGGGCACAAGAATATATTGCCTGGCTGGGAATGAACACAGGGTTTGAGGAGTCTGAGGTGCTTTGTGACACATGTCATTTCTGGAAAAATGAGCCATCCAGAGAAACAGTTTGTCTGCCCTGATGTGCCAAGGAACTTCATGTATTGGCAACAGTGATGGAGTGAGAGTGCAGCAAAAGACTTGAATTTTCATGAGGGGCATAAGCACAAGAGAGTCACACTTTAAGCAGAAATACAGGACATAGGAACTGTGCTAGTTCAGTGAGTCAAGGAAGAAAGCTGGGCTATGAACTGTAACGCGGGTATACCAATAAGCAAGCCAAGAAGAACAATTAAAACCTCCTCACTTAAAATGCCATGGATGCTCAGGAAGATATAGAGGGTTGCTCTGTCCTACTTTTTTTTCTTTTTTTTTTTTTAATCTCTCTCTATATATACATACTGGTTGTTTACAGTTAAAAATGCATTTGGTCATATTTGAAGGGTGGGATCTTCAAAAGGCCATAGGAGGTGTTTGACTTCATTGCTATTGCAATTGGTTATTACCTTCCCACTGATTTTTAGTAGGCATTTTTTGAAAATCCTATCCCGTGTACATCTGAGGAGGTGCAAAAAAACTTAGGGAAATGAGAACTGGAAAAATTAGGGGGTAAATGGCGCATTTGTGGAAAAAAGTATGGGAAGCAGACAGAGAGTGCAATTCTATTTGGTGTTAATGTATGAGCCACTTGCTGAATATAAGCTTACTTGCATTTAGAGGAGTTTAGAGAATCAGTCAGTGAACTCAAATTCAGACTGGAGGCAGTACAATGTTAAACAGGAAAATAATTAAAACATAGGGAGCTTTTGATCTCCCTAAGTGTTGTTGTCATGGATCACGAGTAATGGTCTTTTTATGTCACCTTGCCCCTCTCATTTTACTAATATTTAGCAGAAAATATTTTCAAAAATAAACTTTTTGTCATAATTGAGGTATCATTTTCTTCTAGAAAGATTTCCGACATCCATGATAGAAGTTATCCATGAGTTTGGGAACCATTTCCACCTACTGGAGATGTGGGTTGCCTCCTTCTTATGATTGCAAACCTTCCCTATCACAGTTAGGAAAATAACTATCTCCTCAATATCTCAGTCATTTGAGGAGAAGGTGATCCTTGCCAGTCCCTACCTTGTATGCAAGCGGTTATTTTTGATATGCTTAGACTGTATTTGATGGCCAATGACTCTGTTTGGACAGCTTTTTAAATTGCTGCTTGCAAAGGTAAATCTGCTGCAATTGCTCATTCTGACATACAGGCATAAGTCTGCCATGCCCCATGCATGGCCCACCTTCATTTTGGGTCAAGCCTATGTCTGACTCCAAGATTTACCAGCCTGGTTTGTTATTAGCACTGAACTAACCTGGTTAAAACCAAGCCAAACTCTTCAGCATTTGAGCATATAAAGATTTCAAACGTAGATGAGAACTAGGATATAACATTAGACCTGCAGCCTGCAACAGTCACTGAACTAAGGGCAGGAGAGGGAAACCTGCTCTTGCAGCCAGGATGAGGGGATTTGTCCATATTTGAGGAATGGGTGAGTTCCCTTTTGCGGAGACTGCTCTTTTGGGGGATTGTGGCTAGTGTGTGACACAGTCGTGCCTTAAAGCAGCGAGAAGTCCTCAAGGTAGTGGCAGATCCATTCCTTGAGCAATACGTAGACAAGCCATGTTGAAAAGTAGCTCTTTTCTCATGTAATAGATTCCTATAAGAGTTGACAAGGTGAGTACTGAAGGCAGAGGACCTGTAGGATCTGTATCAAGGCCAGGATTGGAGTGATGGAGCTGAGTGTGGTAGCAATGGACATTATTTTTGCAGTTCTTTGTCATTTTGTTGAGGGTAGAGTAAGCATTCATTGAAGCAAAGAGAAAAACAGAAGGGGAATACTGCAGGAGCTAGGGTAAAACATAGGAAAAGTATAAATAGATGCTTCTCCAAAGCATCAGAGAACAGTTTCACAGACCAGTTCCTATCTAGCATTTCATTGTCAACTATCCAGCCTCTCTCCATCTTCATAAGAACTGACTGAATGCAGCAATTACCATGATCAGTGTTTTGGATGTTTTTAGTCGGAATCTCCTTTCTTTATGCCTCAGATCCAGTAGCTTTTTTTTGTATTGACTTAAACAATAGGGAATCTAATCATTCCCCCCCCCCCCACTATTGATCAAGGACATCTATCTTTGAATCCTGCTTCAACATACAGTCAATTAAAAAAAAAAAAGATACATGGTGGCATCTCCCCTGCTGTGATACATATGAAGTAGCAGAGGACATCATATCAGGGTGCACACGCTCTCTTCTGTATGGGTAGTCTAGGATGAGTACGATGTGGGAAATTTGGGAGCCAGTCTGGGCACAACAAATGAAAACCTGATGTCAGAGGTTAAATCTACAAATGTGCATTGTCCATTCTATAATACACTATAAAAAATCCTTCCTCTAATCATGAAGCATAAAAAGGAAAACATGCACARGAAGCTGGAATCCGTGGAAGCTGATATTTTCAAAGGTAATGTTTTAGTATTATTTTCCCAATAGAGTAGTCAATGTTCCTTTTATTAAATATGTACAGCTCATGGCTATTTTCTTTTAAGACCAACACGTTACTTTTCCGAATAAAGAGGTAATCGGAATTCAGTCAAGTGGGATGACTCTGTGAGTTCTGACATCAAAGGGCAATACTGTTTGATTGATATCAGTCAGATGGCAATATTGTTTGAAGAAACATAGTCAGAAGACTGGTAATTTAAGGGCTGTAAAAAGTTACAGGAGATGCGAGTGCAGCATTCCATACTGATTTCCAGTGTGCAGGACTGTGCATTTGAGAACTGGCAGTAACACTGCAATCTTGTCTCTCAGACACACACATCATTTGAAAGGACAGAGAGGAAAAAATCAAGCTCCCCCTTTTCAGACAGTATAGTCTGTGGGCCATTAAAGACAGAATAGTAAATAATTCTTTCATTGTTGTATTCCTTGCTGCCTAGGACAGGGGTTTGCATTTTGCTTAAAATACATAGTGCACATAATATTACTGAACATTAATAAGCACCAACTTTTTGTTCTTTGTCATAGGTTTACTTGTAGAATTGTATTGATTACACTGTCTGCACATAGAGAACAACAACTCTGTTATGTCTTTCTGACAAATATCAAATGTTACCTCTATAGATACTGTTTACACTATTTCCCTGTCTCATTTTTTGCCTTTGTTTCTTAATATAAATAATGGAACAATGTCCTTTCACTGTAAATGGTTCCTTTTGCTGAATGTGGCACATACTCATTACTCCCTGTGGGTTTAAAAACAATGCAAAAAGCTAACTATGGGATTAGAACACTGCCAGCAAAGCAAAGTGAAAAGAAATCATTACAATTACTAGAAAACACTTTCCACTGCTGACAAAATGTACCAAAATTGCATCAAAATGATTATCAAAAATAAGTTAGTTGCACAATAAAACACTGTTATAAAAAGTTGTCAGAATAGCCATTGAATATGGGAAGAATTCAATGTTGAGGAAAAAACACAAAATGGTATCAAATAAAGAGTAGATACCATTTGAGAATAAGCAGAAGGCTGAATAGCAGGTCAGAAACAGTAAGTCTGGTCTGGGAGGCAGAAGCAAAGACAGTATTGAAGAATTTCACACACAAAGGTGGTTATGCTTTCCAGCTGGTGGGCCCCAGCCTGTGCTTGGTGCCTGCCCTTATTCCTCCTCTGGGGCAGGACTTTGCATTTAGGGTATTTGCACGTGCCAATCTAATGTAAGCTACCTCAGAGGAGGGTCATCGGCAGCTTGTGTGCAAAAACCTCCTTTGCCAGATCTTTTGCAAGCCAGTTGGATAGACTAGTCCATGCTGGCAGTCCAGTTATTGCTTGGTACTTGCCAATTTGATTTTTTACTTGTTAGCTGGAGGGTGTAGACTGGTCAGATGAAGGAGGAACAGCCTTGCATTTCCATCCTGCTCTTGAAATGAGCTGAAATGAGTTTCTTTTTTTTCCTTAGTTCGTATTTTTGATAGTAAAAAAAAATCTAGATAACAGTCATGAAAAAAGTTCGTTGTGCTATTATTTTTTGGGGGGGSCAATGAGTGTTGAAAGCCCAAGAGAAATCTTGAGCAAATAGGACACTACAGGGAGCTATTCCTGCAATATTTCTGCAGCCTTTAAAGATGGGAAGTTGAAGAAATTTTGTGAGGGAAAAGAGGTCTCGGCAGTTATCTGTTGCACTCAAAGCCAGAGTAATTCTCTGACTCCAATCTCTTTTATTTTTGAAATTCACCTGCAGAAAAGTGACAGCCTGCAGTGCCTCTGGGCCTGATCCTGTGAGGATGGATGGGCCAAGGGGCAGGCACCTTCATTTTCAGAGAAGCTGTTAATGATGAAAACTGTGAAAARTTCAAGAGCTTTGTTCCTACTCCCATATCCTTGCTTTCTGGGGAAGAAAAGGAAATACAGGTTGTTCAGGGTAAACTGAGAGTGGTTTTCGTATCTCTCGCTAAGCCACTTTATCTCACTTTCTTCGTCAGAGGCCGGCAGAGGAGGGTGTTATTATGAGTACTAGTATTGGTCACTGCGGATGGTGGCGCTGGCAAATCTGCGTCTCACTGGGGCGAGCCGCGAGGGCGTCAGGGTAACGCTCTGCAGTTCCCCGGTTCTCCGGCCAGCGATAACCCRTCCCCGCTGAGCAATTTAGGTCTTTGAACTCCAAGTGCGTGTCACTTGGTGTAAAAGGGTCGTTGCAGCAAAGCACTCGGTAGAACTGAAGCAGCAATCGTACACGAYGAACGGGTGCTGAGGCTGGCAGGGGTCGTATACGCCGCTCTGCTGCTGCTCGTGGGTAACTTCACCGCTTTTGGCTCTTGAGTGTTAAGTTGTGCAGTTTTGCCACTCCTGTAATTTAGGRATATTATAAAAAATGAATGGAAACATTAGGTGGGACTTTCATTTGGGCAAAATGATGGGCATCACTGTGAAAAGAGATTTTGTTAGGATGTAAAAAATAAACATACRAGGACTATAGTACTACTGTACACCTGAGTAGTGCTCTGGTTTTCAGTTCCAGTTAAGTGCTAGGAAACCTGTTAACCTAAAGTTTTTGTTGTCTCTGTCTCTCTCTTATTTTTACAAAAAGACAGGAGTTTGGAAACTCCTTTGGATATCTCAACATGTTTTTTTTGCCAACAAGCTGGGGGATGTAGGCTGACATGCATCCTGTTTCTAATAGCACACACACTGTTTCTTTATTTAGAGCCTCTTTACCAGTATCAATTAAACCCCAGTTAAATCTGACACATCTTAACCTTGCGTTGGATCCAATTCATTGCTACAGCAGAACCCATATGGCACTGAGACAGTTGCAGGCATCAATTCATTGCTTATGTAGAGTTACTGGCTAAATGCCAAGCAGTAATCACTGCTTTTTGTTAATAGACATGTTTGCTTTTGCAGTCATTTCTATACACAGTACTCTAGATTAATTAGAACAAAATCTGTCATCCATCTGAGAAACAACCAGAACTCTTAGGTTTTTTGCCTCAGATTTAAAGAGAAATGAGTTCTGGCAATCAAAAATGGAGGAGGTTAATCTACTTTATTCTGGAATAACCTGTTTTGCTTATTGAGCACACATGTATCTCTTATTTTAGTTCAATAAATAAATAACAAAAAGAGGAGAAAACTGCTGGTTATCTATAATATGCATACATTTGAGGGAGTAATCACAGAAAGACTAAGAGTTATTTTTTTAAGCTGAATTTTTAGACTTCTTTAACTAACATTAAAGAAGTCACAATTATGTGTGTTTTTCTGTAATTAATTGGCACTTTTGTTCTAGGGAGACATTCTGGAAATACATGTGGAGGTGGACGTGCAGAATCATATAACCGTATTTGAGGTTTGAGTTACTCACAATTCCTTTACTACTGCCTGCTTACAGTTTGAAACTGTGCCTGCTGTAGTGGGCAGGTAYGTCAACAAATTTAATATTTCTTGCATTACTGGTGTTGCAATTTAAAGAAGTTAAAACTGTTGTGATTAAATGCAGTTTTGTCCTCCTGACCCCACTCTGATGTGTATTTTTCAACCAGACTATATTATATCCATATCTGTTGTTATGGTGGATACATGGTTACCTAACCAAGTCTGGAATGTGTTCAAGAGTATTTTACAGCAGTGAAATACTGCAACAGTTTTAAGCTGCCTTATTACACAATAGAAACATCATAGACTGTTTTTCTATACAGTTTCTAATATTGGTGTCCACCATCATCAAGGTAGTTTAAGAGACCATTTTGGGGCGTGTTATTTAATCAGTTATGTGCATTTATAATTTGGCTGTGAAGAAAGTTCTGTAGTGTTTTCTTCAGATTAACTATTCAGAGAAAAATATTTCAATTAATCTGATTTGAAAGCAATGCTCTCTAGTCCCCGGTTCTTCCATCCATAAATRCGACACACAGGACCACATCAAAAATCCACTGGGGCTTTCCTTTTAATTCATTAAGATCTAGATGGTGTCCATTACCCTGATTATTAATATTTCTTTCTGAAGGACTTCAGGCTACTGTTAGTCAAGTCACTGCTTGCTTGGCTGTTACCTGATAACACTTTGCAATGATGCAGTATTAAAAGGAAGAAACCTGAACATGTTCAATATTGAAGGATAAATAGTTTTCGTTTAAAGTGGCTTTAGTATTTATAAACTTTGAGGTATTTCTGTTACTTAAGTGATTTAACATGATTTATACCTTAGCAGAGGATCATATTAGGACACCCTCATCTCTTCCTCAGTATTACTGATTTATGCTCTCTATAGGCCGCATAAGAATATATATACTATATAATTTCTCTTTGCATGAAAAACGGTAAAAATACCTTAATTTTCTGGAAGTTATGTTCTCTTTCAAAACTTTTTTTTAATGTTGAGCTTATGTTTTAGTATTCCAGTGCTGTTGGGCCATTGTTCGAAAGTACAGCTTTATCAGCAGAATGTGTGGCAGATGGTTTACATTTGCATTAGCCTTCTGGAAAAGGAATCAGCTCCCACCAACATAAGCTTCAGCTTTTCTTTTCAAAATTTACAACAAATTCGTCAGAATGGCATTTTTAGAGGAAAAAAAGCTCGATCCTACTATCTTTGCATTCCCTTTTGAAGAGGAAAAATGAGTCCTGTTCTAATGCCCTCATTTGCACATATATCTTTCATCCCCTCCCCCAGTGTTTGTTAAAATGATTTAAGTATTTCATTATGCAAAATGACTTTTATAAAAAGACCTTCCTTTTTGCCCCACAGTCATTCTTAATTTCGTTTGTCACTTGTTATAGAGTGGAGTTATGTGAAGCTAGGATATATTATTTGTTCTAGTCTGTATCGGATAATTTATTACATTAAGAAACCAATAATTTTCAAATATAATCAGATTTAAGTTTTTAATAAGATTCATCCTCCCATTCACACTTGCTTAATTTAAGGATATTAAATCTGCTCAGGAATGAGCTGCCTCTCAAAGCCTCATGTGCCTATTAAAGGATTTTATTCCTGATGTGTTAATAGGATTTAATTATATTAGCTCTACAGTCCAGAGACACATCACAATTGTTAAACTTGATAAACCAGGCAAATACATGCTAAAAGAGTGATGGCTAGTTTCTTAAAAAAAAAAAAAGAAAAGAAAATTACAAGCTGATAATGTTTTARTATCTCTACTATACAAGTATGGGCTTGCCTCATGCTAAAGTCCTAAATTTTGAATACAGTGAAAATAGTCTTTATTTCTCAAACTTCAAGGGCAATGAAGAGATTCTGAGATTAATTTTGATAGGTTTTCAGTTTTCTCTTCTTACGGCATCCCGTTGCTGTGCGCGGACAGAAGCCGCTGAGGGCATGGTGCGGCCTCCGGCCCGCGGCGGCTCGGCGGGCCGGG
>NW_028186149.1:15721504-15761537 GCF_003343005.1 Rhea americana
CGGCCAACGGTCGCAGCCGTCTTCTAGCGCCTGAGCTGGGTTCTGCTTTTCATACCGCCGCATCGTTCCCAATTTCTGCCGGCTCAGACGAATAGCATTTTAACGCAACTTTGTGGCTTTCTTGTTTATAGTTCGATAAACTCTTGATAAAATCGTTCAGGTTGGCTTGCTACTCTCTGCGCGGTATCATCGATCTCTCTGTGTGTCTCCATCGAYGTATCTAAAATGCAGCGCACATTTATTGATGACAAGACATACCCTGCTCAAAGGTGAGTGGCTGTAACCACGYGGCTTGTCACCGTTTATACGTATGTTCACTTTTTTCTTTGCCTGCAGAACTGCATGAGAAGGTCTTTCCTAATTTAACCTGGGATTTATAGCTCTAGAGTGCTTTTCTTTTTTCTTTTTCCAGTTAGGTGCCCGTACTTCTTTTCACACGAACCTCCCTGGCGTTGAAAGCGGTGTCAGCTGCCTTGGCTGGCCAGCAGAACCAGAAACCTGAACTGGCTGACCGAGTGTGCTCCCCTGGGTCCGACAGCGAGAGGGGGGAGCGACCCTCGGCTAGGTCCTGGAAGGAGACGGAGTGGCTCTGCCGCCAGGACGCCCCCGTCCTTCGCTTGCTCTGCTTATAAATGAGAGCTGCCTGTGAAATCGGCGTGGTGTTCCCGTGAAAAATACTAAGACTTGGAGTTTTGCTTTTGTTCCTCCCCAAAAGTTTCAAAACTTTTCACCGGAGCATGCAGGATGGTCGGACAGCAGAGCACTCGGTGCCCACGGGCAGTGGGACTTGTCTGGGACATTGAGGCCATTCCTTACGGAGTCAAAATGCCAAAGAAATGCCTGCATGGAAAAAGGGGCGGAAATCAAATCTGAGGGCTATGGCCGACACCAAGGAATTCAAACATAAAAGTTTAATCACAAGGTAAAAACAGGAGAGGTGACAGTTGGAGAACATATTTCACACATTTTCCCAAAGGAGGACTGATTTACAGTTTGAAAAGTAATAGTAGGACTGGAAAAAATCGGTGTCATTGCACAAATACAGTGATACATATTAGGAGGCATTTTCAACAGAGAGGAGGATTAGAATATTTTACAGGCAGAAATAGGTCGCTGTGCACATTGAAGTACAAAAGTGGGATGAATGCTGTAGCAAGCTCCTGCGGTAAGGAGCGGATGAGGAGAAGAGAGAAGAAAACTTTGTCCAGTTTTGGGACAGTCAGGGCATCTGAGTTGAGATGTCATAGCCCAGGAAAGATACCTTCAGCTTAGAGCAAAAACTAAAAAAAGAAAACCTACCTACCATCCTTGCAAAATGTAGCATGGCTTGGGCACGGCCTGCAACTTAATCTTCATTGCAGGTAGAAGCTGTTAGCAAATATTCCAGTCTTTAATTCAGTTTTGAGTTTACCCTGCACACCCTTTCTATGAGCATTGATGCTCCTCTCTAATTTCTCCTAGGCAGATTTTGGTTGGGAGCAGTATGTATTTGCACTTGAGATGCCACTGTTATTCTCATGRTCTGTATCACACACATTTTACCTTGCGTATTATACTGTCAAGATTGTTTTACGTGTCTCTCATCTTTTCAGTGCTTCCTTTTAATCTGCTTGTCAGGCTCCCGTGAGTCTTTGGCTCTTGCTAAGCCTCCTCATCCTGATTTATGAGTAGGATGTTGCTGGTGAACAGGAGGAAATTCAGAATTTGCCTCCTTTTTTCTGCCTGCTCCTGTCCCATCCCGTCCCTCGCYGCACTGGCAGCTGTCCTCTGCAGCGCCCTCCTGCACGATGCACGGGGTTGGTGGTTTTTTCAGAGTAACTTCAGCTGCTGTTTTGAGTCCTTCCTACCTTCTTCGTCAAAGTGGGAGCCATCTGGYGCTGCATTTGGAGTGCTCCTCGTGGGATTTTGGCGGGCGCGGGCGCGGGCGCGCGAGCTCGGCGCCAAGCCGCAGCGGGGGCTCGGCAGGCGCGTGGCACCGCGCTGCCGCTCCTGCTCCGGCGCCCGCCGCCTGTCTTGCTGGCACGACTCAGCCGTGTTTGCCGGYGCTCCTGAATTCGCCTCTTCACTTCTTCTCTTTCTTTCATGGGCTTAAACTGGGTCTCGGGAAAAGGTCACATTAATAACAAAAGTATTAATTTCTGTGCTACCAGAATAGTTCAGTGCTACTAGGCACTGTTTCGTTGTGCTTGTGTGGTTCATGAGCTACATGCTAATTTTCTTTATATTTAATTACCTTAGAATGTCGCCTGTGCTTCAGGGTACAAGCCATCTTCTGACTAATTAGGGTTTTTTTTCTCTGAACAGACTATTCCCTATAAGCCTATGAAGGGTTTCTTGTAYGTTCCTTTGAAGCATGTGGTAACTAGCCTCTGTCAGCAATAAATGGGTCATTGGACGGTCTGCTCTGGAAGTTCCCATGTTCTTGGATCCACAAATTTACACAAAGCAAAGTTAGTAAGTGTAGCCCGTTGAGCTGGCTTGGATCAACTCTTCGGACGGCATATGTAATGGAGTGCATATTGGATGAGCTATTGCCTTTAAAAGAAAATAAATATATTTTATCTTAAGACAATTACCTATTCTTTTGTGATAAGCAGGTATTTGGWATTACTCCTCCTGATCCACACTTTGTCAGACAAACCTCCCTTGTAGCTATGTAAAAACTGTGCAGGCATCAGAATTTCATCCTCCGTCTGGTCAGGGATTAAATCAGTGCATACTGCATGTGAAAAGCACCGCTGCAATGCTAAATATTATTATTGATTATGTATATAGCAGTCCATACAAATGTATTGTGTTCCAACTGCAAAAATTATCATCTTAATTAGCTAAAGATTTTTGGCCTAATTTCCCAACAAAGTGAGACATGATGTGATTGCTCTGTCTTGCTCTCTGGCTCACCCTTCCTCGTCACTTCTGAACCTTGCGGCTCCGTCAATGTCAGTGCAGTTTGACTGAGGCTGGAGGTTCCAAGGATACGAGTCCTCATGTGTTTAAACAGGACATCTGAAAACCCTCTGGATACACCAGCAAGGGCAATGCTGTTTTAAACCTGATGAGCCAGCAGCTGCGCACGGGCTCGCACCAGGACGTCTGCAAGAGTGAGGTTCACCAGCTCTGTTACTCGCAGCACAATCCAGCAGATTTTACTGAAAACTTTAACTTTTGATTTAGGAAGAGATGCGGTGTCCTCTCCTCTCTGTTAAGTATCTGAAACCCTAAGATCATGCAAACAGCTAATTCATGATTTCTGCTGGCTCAAAAGCTAAACATCGTAATTTTCTCCTTCCTTTCTATTTCAAGTCATCCATTTCAACAAATAGAACCAAACACTTACGCCAGGCTGCTAAAGTCACTTTTTCAAGAAGAATAAGAGCCACTTAATGCACCAAATATTTCATATTCTAAGTGACAGAAAACAGCCACCCCCAGGACTCCCCTTAAGGACAGGTAATGGCTGCTTTCCTCAGCCAGCAGCTGATTCCTACCAGGAACTTAGTCTCCAAAGCATTTGTACAGAAATACAACCAACTCGTTTTCTGA
This sequence comes from Rhea americana, assembly GCF_003343005.1. Classification (NCBI taxonomy): domain Eukaryota; kingdom Metazoa; phylum Chordata; class Aves; order Rheiformes; family Rheidae; genus Rhea; species Rhea americana. Next base: position 15,725,048 of record NW_028186149.1, read on the forward strand.
AGTTGGGTCATGTCCAAGCATATGAGATTCTTCAAGCATGAAATTTCACTTGACCCTATTAAGGCTTTCTCAGCATCAGATACGTACACCACAGAGTGGATAATGTTCATAACTCATTTCACATTACCCCTGGGTAGTGCCAGTGGAGAAATCCTGTCTAGTTTAATGCAATCAAAGTTGTGAATATGAGGAAATTGAAACATCTGGCCAGGATACTGTGCTGTGCCCAGGAGCTGCAGYGCCGGGGGGTCGGGCTGGAAAGGGGAGGGGGCAAGAGCCTCTCTGCAGGSGTGGGCAGGTGGGGATGGGTATCCGGCAAGGGTGCTGGCAGCAGCATGGTGCAATGGCAGGGCGGGTCACCGCAGCTGATTTTTTGTGTCCAAAGGTGCAGCTGCAGTTCATGTAAACTTGTCTAAGCTAACCTGAAAGCAGGTAAAGTGAGTACAAGTAATCACGCTGCTGCAGCCTGCCAAGCGTGGTCTGCACTGCCCGCGTGAATGCTTGTACCTGCCGGGTGCTGCGTGAGAGCTGGGGTGAGGATGGGGAGCTGGTTGCGCATGGGGCCAGCCCTGCGTGGGGCKGGGGCCGAGCTGGGGCTGGCCCCCGGGGAAGGCGCCCGCTCTCTGCCCCTGCAGTCCTGGGGTTGCAGCCCGCGCAGAGCCCTGCGCAAGCGTCGGCTCTGCAGCGTCGGCTCCTGATCTCGCTGGCCCGGYGTGCACGCGCCTGTGCAAATGGCCTGCCTCCCTGCACGCGGGAACGGGCATTGCTGTGGCCGCGGTGCCCCGTGGCCTGGCTGCTCGCAGGGGGCCCCCGGCCTGCTCCCTTGCGGCCTGGGGCATCCCGGCGGGGAGGGCGGCTGTGGGGAGGAGGCAGGGGGCCCTCTCGGTCCTGTCCACGGCCCTTTTGTCCGTCTGTGTGGCCCTCAGAAGCTGCTGAGATTTGTAATGCCATTTTCTTTGCACATAGTTAAGATTGGCTGAAAAGAGAGACAATTCTGGATTTTATTTCTCCGAGGGTAGGGGTATAATCTCCAGAGTATATCTGCAGAACTGATTCTTTCAAACCTTTGGTTCTTTTAAGACCTAACTATACAAACTGGATCTAAAGGGAGTTACCTACAAAAGTCCCTCATACTGAATGGAGAAGGTGGTCTATACATCTCTAGGATAAACCCAACTACTAAAGAAGTGTAATTAATTTAACCACAGAGGYCACAGCTAAGAAGGTACATGTATGTAAACAAGTCAGCTGTGAAAGCCAGCACCTTACTGAATGTACATTATAAAGAAATGAAAGAAGGCATCTGTCTTTTTCTCCTTGCCCCTTTTTGCAGGCTACTTTTAATTCAGAGGTAAGTTTCTGGTCAGGTGCCTCATGTGGATATCACTTAGTATCTCCTCTCTAGTCTTGGAGTTAGTCTAGACTGCCTCCGCTAGAAGTGAACTTGACTTGGTGAAACCAGGCTAATCCAATTTTCCTGCTCTAGCATGGCGCTGGTGCTAGGAAGAAGACACCGCGAAGGAATGCTTAAATCCTTCCAGTGACTATTTTCATTACACCTAAAAAATTCTCATGCTTTTATTTAATGTCTGAGCACTAAGATTGGTCTTTTGACAAGTGACTCGCTGTGGTCTTTGGCACATTGCTATGATCTGATTTGCTTCTTTTCTTGTAGTGATGCTGGAGTTCAGCCCCTAACTGGTCTGGTTCACTGAGGAAGCATTTTCGAGGAGGAAAGGCATGAGCATGGGAAGGACGCCGGGGCTCGGAGCGGCACGAAGGCAGCTCCCTCCCGTTGGCCGGGGAGCTCTCCGTGCCTGGCTCGTGCTAGGTGAGGTAAGTGTTTTGTGGGGAGGCTCTGGGACGCGCCGCCCCTGTGCCGCCAAGAGGCTTTTGCAGCAGTGCTCTTGCCTACGCTGGACAGTTCTGCTCACGCTCTTGGTGGTTTTATCCTTTATGTGTGTTCAGATTTTCTGACTRAAATTGCCATATACATAATGCAGAGTATTATTCTTCCATTTTTTTGTTTTTCTTAAATCATAAGGCATTGCTTTCTTCCTRTGATCAGTAAAACCCAGAACAGTCTGTCTCTTCCTTCCTCTCCATAACTGGATATTTTTTGCCTGAGTTTCATTCAACTGTTGTGATAAAAGTAGTTCTTTTTGAAACCAATGRAACTTCCTGGTAAGCCTTGAAAAGGAGAGGAGAGCAGTGATATCAGACTTCAGCTTTTAAAACCAATAAAATTTTTATCAGATGTCTTCTAAACTGATGCTCTAGCACGGATTGATGACTGGATATTTCAGTCTTACATTTTCTGGCTCAGTGAATTTCAGTATAGAAGAGACCAGAAATTTGATCTTGCATAGGAGTCATGATGGACAGAGTAGAAAATAACCTATTTGTAAAATTCACTCCCCCTCCTCTGCCCCCGCCAAAAGAAAAACCTTCTGTGAATAACACTTTTGTCATTGCTGTTCAGCGGAACTGGACATTAATGTACCGGGAAATGATGGCGTTCCTGGATTTCCTTAATTAAAGCAGTAAAAAAGTTTACACAGAAAAGTCCCAGAGATGTGTGAGATACCTGGGATATGTATTTGGAAGGCATAAACCCCTACTTTTCACAGAGGAGGCTTTTTTAGAGCATGTTTATTACCCATTCTTCGGGTATCCTTCTTTCCTGAATACACTGAGTTTTTCCAGTTGTCACTGGCTGTTCACCATGATGATTGATAATCATGTAAAAGCAAATAGTTATTTAATCATAAAAAAAAAACCCTTTCAAAACCAACCTTGAAGGATTACTCACTTTGCTGGAGCAGGGAGCAGCATTTTGCCAGGCTGTCTGAACCAAAATTAACCTGCTCTTGTCTGTGACAGCAAGGACATAATGGATGACTCCTGGGGCTGGTAATAGATTATGGAGTGCCTGTCRGCTTGAAGTTACTGATTCAGATCTGGGCCAAGCTGACACAACTTGAAAGTTACCCTCAGGCAACATACAGGATCATATTTAATGTTTTTTGGGCTCATTCCTACTCCCTTTGGACATATGTTCACACAACAAAAATATGCTCCCCTTCCCATATTTGGCACTCATTGCTCWGCCAAGAAGTGAAGGATTACAACTCTGCTTTAAGCATGTTCTTGAATCCATCTTTCTTAAATATGAAAATCAGTGGGACTTAGCATACTTATCTATGCTTTAAATGCAGAGGTGTACTTTAAACATGTGCTGAAGTGCTGTCTTGGAAAAGGTTGCCTTCTGGGTCAAGCTGTGGGCTGTCATTTCTTGCAGCTCCCCACTGGAAAACAGTGGGACAACATGTGGGAACATTCATGGGACTTTTCCACAGCATGCAGAAGAATGAGTACGCCATGATCCTCGAGGGGTACTTTCCAGAGCTACCGATATTCCCTTTAGCCCCTCTCCTCAYTCTACAGAAGGCACCCTTCTCTGTGAAACTTTTTGAAAAAGGTTAACAACTGCTTGAAAAAAACTATTTTTTTCCGTAAAACCTTGTTATTTGACATTATACTACTTTTCATCATTTTTTTTTAGCTGCATCCTGTATCAGCTGCTTCATTATTTTGCCCTGGATTCATGTCTGGCTGAGAAGTCTATAATTATCTGGGTCATCTCATTTGTCCCCATTACATATTGGTGCTAAATATTTAATATTAAATACTGATGCTAACGGGTGAAATGTAGAATTTATGACTGCTGGCCCTGGCGGAGGGCAGCCAGCTCGCAGCCCCGGCCTCAGCCCTGCGCGGGCCCCGTCTGGCAGGACGGCTCCCGGCCCAACGGCGGGAGCCRCGCGGGGCAAGGCGGCAGGGGCGGGAGCGAGGACCTGCAACGGTGCCAAAGCCCCTCAGCAGGCGTTAGCCATTCCAAGCACGTGCTCACGTTTCGTTTCGACGAGGTCTGACAACTCCTCAGGGGTTGTAAGAAGGGGATCGTCATTCCCAGGGGAATCTGTGGCTGTCTGAGGCGCTTCGTAGTTTCAGGCACTTCTAGTGAAGTCTGGAGCAGAGGACCGCTCCCTYGCTGATCACTGTCCCCGTGTGATAAATGTAGGGCTATTCATCATCGCCGGCGTTAGGAGACATTTCACAAGTGAAGCAGCTGTACTTACATCCAGTTGGGAAGTTAAATCAGATCCCACAGGTACCATATGTGAAAAATAGAAATGGGGTTTGTTCTCGGATTTGCTCCTCTTGTATTTCCAGGTGTGTGTGTGTGTGAAGTTTCCAGCATCACTGAACAGGTGGTCTTTGCTCCCTTGCCCTGTTGTTATTAGTACATTTTCACTCTGATTGCTCTTTCAGTGCCTGTCCTACTTGTTAGCGGAATTAAGGCAGTACTGAATCAAAAGGTCTGCTACCATCAGCGTGACCTATATCAGCCGGTTGTATTACTTTAATTTCTTCACCTGACCTCTTGCTCCTCTATGACAACCTTCTAGTACGTTGATGTTTGGTAGTGGAAAGGTGCTGAGAGAGGAAGGAAAAATTGCCACTCACCTACAATGCGAATCRTAAAAAGCTTTCCCAGAGCTGTCCACTCTTAATTTCCTGCATTCACTCTGTTAGAAGCATCTCTGGTGAAAAGCCAATATAATCTGTATTGCTGTTTCAAAACAAATGCCTCTTTATCTGGTGAGATTATATATTCCTTCAGCTTTCCAGACAGTTCTGCTAGGAAAGAAAAGAAAAACAAATGGCATTCTTCTCTTCTGTTTTGTTTGCCTATGATTTTCCCCACTGTTGGCAAAAGAAATATTAAAAAAAAAATTTGTAATGCTTAGAAAATAGTATTAGTAATAGTCTTATATAGAGATACCTTGTCTGTAAATCAGTGGTGACAGCCAACCTGAAGTCCCAGCAAAAAAATGTGCAAATGGCTTTATTGAAAATCAATGTGCATTTGCTAGTGAGGATTGTTTTCTAAATCCTTTGTGTTCATTGCTAGTTTTATAGTGATGACACTTCCAGTGAATGCTCCCGCTTTGTTTCCATGAGTTAGTCTTAAAGTGCTAGAGCAGGAAACTGTTTTCTTCCCTCCTTTTCTTTTTCCACCTGCACAGAGTGGCACTGTTTGTGAATGAAAGGAACCTGCATGACAAATGCCTTTATAGACTGTAATATTGCCTACAGTATAGACAAGTAGTCAAATACAAATAGGACATTGCTGCTGCGGCACGACTGGCAATCACCTCCGTCTGTCTGCTGGAATATTGCTCTTGCGGAGGACATAATGTGGACCAGGGAGTGAGAAGAAAGCCCTGTGCCTGAGTTGCTCAAGACACTTGCCTGATTTCTGTGCGTCTTACACTTTCTGACACCTCACTGGTGGCAGGTTTTCCAGCAGCAGTTTAAAACATTTTTTGCTCTCTGCACAGAAAAAGAAAAATATGCCTGAGTCAGTCCAGTGAGGTCTGGCATAGCTTAAATTGATGTCAGAGGCAAATTTGCATTAAATCCCTGATTTTGAGATGGGGCAACTGAGGTGCTGGCATACGAACTTTTCTCTGGCTCAGTGACAGAGGTGGCAACCTCCTAGAGAGGGGTGGTGAAATCCTGTTAAACTGCCACAGCTGCATCTTGAGGGGGTGGGTCCAAGGCTGGAGGTCCTATTGGTGCAGCTGGCCAGAAGAACAACTCAAAGAGCCTCAGCTGAGTAGTTCTGTAATGATCCATGTGGCTCCTCAGGCTGGGTCTTCTAAGCAAAGTAGGTCACTTTTTTTAAAAAATTTTTTTTTTTATTTGGGGGACTTGAGCTGTTTCTTAGATGAGTGGTTCCAGCAAATTCCACTTTCTGTACTGGCTTCTGGTGTCTGCCTGTTACCACATGGCCATGCCTGGGGTCAGGGTAGGAGTGTTCTCCATYATTGCTGCTGTGTTTTTGTTTTTTTATAGTGTGCTGCTTCTGCTTTCCACTCTTTCCTGGTCACAACCTTTTTTTCTGCCTCTCTGTGAGTCCTTCACTAGCTTTAACTATTTTATTTTTAGTTCACTCAATCTGATGGACTTTCAAGGTGTTTATCTTCAATCAAGATCTCTCCTATATTTTTATTCTGCTTGTGTATGCTATAAACTTTAGATGGCCTTTTCCTATGCACCTCTATCAGCTACATGTGGATCTCTGCAAATGCAAAATCAGAGTTGCTATGATTAGGTCTATGTACTCTGTACAGCCATGAGCAACTAAGCTGGGATAAARTGTGTTTTTAGGAACTGAGCAATAGAAGTTAAATAAAAATATTTCATATAGAGGGTGCAGTAATAGTCTGTCAAGAAAAAGAAATACTCCAACCTTTCTAAAAGATGTGAAAAGACTGTTCATCTTAGGATTGGAAACTAAAAYGGAGAATGCTGCTGTTTGACTTTTGCCTGGTCATCTGTGCAGTTTCATGTGTATGCTATCTGTTTACATTGTTTTATACTTTCATTTTTTTGCATTTTGATATTACTTTATCWGTCTTTACCATTCTCTTATGAATGTATTTGAAACYCAACTTGTAAAATAAGTTAAGATAYCTGCTTCACTGCTTGAAGTACAGCACAATGTATTCTTCAGACAGAAGTTCCAGCTGTTTTTTGCATTTTTTTTGCCTTACAAGTTAGCACATTCATAGGTTATGCATAGTGTAGAGAAATTTTTTTTCCTGAGTTATGACCTACTGACTTGTCATGATAAGACTGAATTAAGAAGAAAAGGAGAACATTTGCTATAATCAAATTGATTTGTGTTACCCTCAGATATTTTATGTGAGTAATGTATATATAAAATAGCAGCACTCTGTTGGCATGTTTAACTGTTTCTGTAGGSTTTCTGAGGAGAAAGGTAAAAGATCACTTTTTGCCTGGTATGTGAAACATAATTAAATGCATTCTCAAAGCAGACTATTGTTAATGTTTTGTGCTCAACATGTTGACTGGGAAGCCCATATCACCTGTGCTGCTGTTTTAAGAAAGAATTCTGTAAGATATTCTTTAACTTCAAAAATAATTCTATGAGCAAAGGAAACCTCTTTGAAAATACAATGTAAAGAGAAAGCAAGATCAGCAATACTACTTCAAGTGATATGCTTGAAYCATATTCCATTGCTTACAAAACACTAGTTTTCTATAAAGGAAGAAGTTAGCAAGAGCATTCATGCTTTGCTGTCAGAGGTATCACAGTTCATTTGTACTTCTCCTCAGAGAAAYGAATAAAGGAGAGCAGACTTGGATACCACAGTGGTGGACACAGTATAGAAAACCAGGCAAGCAGGAAACTACCRAATTGTGGCAAGCTTGAGCTCAGAAGTCCTCCAGGGCATACACAAAATAAAAACAAGAAGCTCACATACTGAGTGCTTTTAAGGTATTTAAACAAAACAAAAAAACAGACCTTGTTTCTTCCTTGGTTAGTGTGCTTGAATGAATCAGTAGTAAGGAGTCAACCAGCTGTACCATACTTACCCCTGTACCAAGCAAGGGAACCTTCAAAAGCTGCTTTGCGACTAAGGTAGTGAGTCTCATCTGATAATTGGTGGGACTTTGTATATACCTGTTCTGCATGATGCAGTTACTGGAGCTAACTGTGAATTGGGTAGATAAAATAACAGAAATAGGTGAGCTGCAAAAACATGGTGTATGTGCAGAGCTACTTAGTCCCATGGGCAAACACAAAATCCTGCTGTTGACGTGCTAGTCAGCTGCTGCCTAGACATGCCTGTAGCCGCCTAAAGCACTTAGTACTACTGAAAGTTTTACTGTTGCACTCAATCATTTTAGGTGCTTTAGAAAGCTGTGCAATGACTGTTTAATTATGCAAAGTGAAGGAATAATTAAATTTTGCTGGAACTATAGGGATTTGAATATGAAGAAATAAAATGGGTTCAGTTTTATAGGCTTAGTGTGCCATGGAGGAATTGCAAAGCCCTTTGATTTTTATTTTACTTTTTTTCATATCTATCAGCTCTCTCTGGGGGGGGGATAGTGAGTCTGGGCCTAAGGTGGCTTTCTGTCTTTGTGACAGAAAAGATGTACACTTGTAAAAGTTAGATGTTGCCAAGTATAACTCAAAGATGAGATTTGTTTTTTCTCTAAGAAAGCTGCCAGTGCTGTTAATATGTACATCTGGAAGTTCTTGAAACCTGGTAATGAGGACAGTGGTAAAATCCAAATAGTCCAAATAAGCAAATCTATAATACAACTTTCAAAAATAGTAGCATGAAAGTGGGCTCCTAAGCAAGTGGCCTGAGTATATAATACTGCCTCTTCACAATCATAAGAGCTGCAAACTCAGCTGTTCTGCAAAATCAGGCTGCTTACTTAAAAATGTATTTAAGAGATTGGCTTTACCCTGATATTTGGAACTCTTAATCTGTCTTCAGCTTCTTAATGACAAATTCCAGCTAATTAGGTTCTGTGCATCTTTCATTTGGTTACTTATCACTCAAGGGCAGTAATTACTTTTGCTTTCATGCTTCTGATTTTGAGACCTATTTTGGAAAGGACAAATTGAGTTGGTTTAAAGACTCAAATTAAGTGTTGAGTTTTGTTGTGTTTCTGGCCCATAAAGAAGAGTCTGAAGAAGGGGAAAAGAGCTGTAAGGAAAGGAAAACCTGTGGGGAAATGCAAAGTTTAGGTTTAGGTTAGACTTTGTTTAGGTTAGACTTTTCCAAGGTTGCTGAATGCGTATGGATAGATGCTGGCTTTTCTGTTTCCAGCTAAAATTTTATAATTTCTCAAAACATACGGAGGAGTATGGATGTTTCATGCAGTTGAATGAGAGTCACAGTCCAAGATTTGTCTACTGTGGTATCATTGCATGTTATTGCAGATGTGTCATACAATGATATAAAATATCTAAATTACACATGCAGAGGTTTAAACGGCAACCTTATTTAGGTCATGAGTTCTGTTTCTCTTGACTATGTCTGATTTTAACTGTTGAGCCTGAAGTTTTCAATCTGATGTCTGACTTTTGTAAAACAAGCACCCAAACATTTTTTTAAAAAGCTTGTTGAAAATAATGTGCCTAAATGGAAAAATTGCTATGTCTGTCTTTTTCTTTTCTTGATAGGCTTATCCTTTAAGCAGAATTTCTAGTTATTTTATTGAGGAAAAAGCAACATCTTTATGCCTTAAAGCCATATAAAATCTAGCAGGCGATTTAGGGTCAGAGGCCTTGCTCTGCTGAACAAACCGCTCCTCCCCTCCTCAGTGTCCCTGGGTTTGTGCTGTGTTTCCAGTTGGCCTGCAGTACCTGTTCTAGTGGTGCTTCCTCTGTGGTCATCACCACAGTGTCTCTCCACTTCRTGTACCAGTCTACCCAAACTGGAGGTGCCCCCCCACCTAGTCTTTTAAGCGGGTGTTTCAAAGATGCTGTGCTACATAAATACTCYACAGCTGCAGTGCTGCAAATGGGTGAAGTGCAGCAAAAGGGATCTGTGAGGCTGCTCAGGCAAGCTGGCGCAAGCTGTGCTGGTGTGTTCTCGCTATTTTGTGTAGCCTGACCTGCAATCCTGGGGTGGCTTTTCCAGGAGGGGTCGGGAGCTGCCTGAGCGTGGCCATGCAGTCCTGTTAGTTGAAAGCCGGCTCCTGAAGTCTCAAAAGGTTTTGATCGCCTCGTTAATGCTGCCRTTTATACAGTGTTTATATATGTTCCACAGCATTTGAGATAGCTGACTGTTGCTGCTTAGGTTTCCTATTCTTTCAATAGACCACAAAGTAAGAGGAAAAACTGAAATACAAGTGGTATTTAATTCTATATGCAGTGATGATGATAAAGCAAATGAGAATAGTTGATTGGGATATTGCCACAAATGAGGTCATCTGAGGTGCTTAACCCACAGGCAGTGGCTTCAAGTGCCCAGTGAACAGGCAGCAGGGTCTTCTGCAGGTCCAGGGTTCCCCCTTGGGGCTCTACTATCTCCACTGGCCTTCCAAAACCTGAATACGTTGACCTACAAGCCCAGACATAAAAAATTAGAATTTCTGTCAACCTCCTTGGAGCAAGGAAAGGAGGAAGTCTTAACAGGTTCATTTAAATTTCATATTTGATACTACAGTCCTAACTTGTCTTTAATGCTTACACTTCAGTACATTGACACATCTTTGTAGCTGACTTAGGTTTTTTGCTCTTCATGAATATCTTGCATATGATATTCTTAACTGCTGAATTGAATGTGTTTTACATTATTTCTGTCACCTTGCCAGCAAATACAACGTGCTACACAGTTCTTTTACCTTTTCAAAAATGTGATGCTATCTCTTAATTTGAGCTAGCATATACAATAATACTGATGATATTTTCTGCTGTGACATTAAACATTGAACAAAACTCTTTGGGACTGGTGCATGCGTGAGCTATAATTCCTGCAGGGAGCTTATGGCCAAGCTTGCAGATGACAAAATTGATTTGTTTTCAGAAGTGCTGAATGGGTAGGTAGCAAGACTTCCACCTGGGCTTTTGCTTGTCTGTTTTCCTTTAATTATTATTTTTCAGTAGAATGTAGAGCAGATCCTTGTTAATGTTTTTAATGTTTTCCCCTCTGGGCAAATTCAGAGGGTGACCTTATAAAATAGTTGTCTTTCATTGCTATGAAAAGAGCTTGTCTACCAAGGAGCTTGTCTTGAAGAATAGAGATTATATTTAAATAAGATTCCCCAGGAAAACTTAAAAAAAAAAAAAAAAAAAAAAAAAAAAACTACATTAAATTTAAACTAATAAAAATGGTTCTTTGGCATGTAGTGTTTTCTTTCAAGCTGCCTAAATGTTGGCTTGTTAAATTGCTGTCTTTTTGTGGGTTTGCTGCTCTTGAAGTTTCCTAAATAAAATGAATAGGATGTTTCCCCCTGATGTCTGTATTCTGATGAAACCTGCAGCCGGGGACAGGCGAGGGAGTTGACCTTCCCCATGAGCGTTGCTCTTGCAGCCGTGTTTTGTGCTCTGCGGTGGGGTGAGGGTTTGCGAGAGCAAGAGGTGCGAGGGTTGGTGGTTGTGCTGGACCTGGGCAGAGATGAGGAGTTTTTCTGCAGCGCTGGAGTTGTGCCGCGAGTAAAGAGAACCTGAATGTTTTATGCTGTTTGTTAGAAGTGTCTTGTAGGGAGGAAGCAAAACTCAGCAGTGGCCAACGTACCTGTTCTTTTCTACGCTTGCTGAAGAAGGAGGAAAAATCAATGATAAGCTCTGGTACATATGCTTTATAGCCTATGGACTGAGATGTTTGATGACATGAAAGCACATCTTTATAAAGTCAGAAAGCATTTCTGGTTTGCTCTGTGGTTACCACTAAAGGCTTTATACTAATACTGTTATTGGGGGCAGCTGCATTATGGCACTAGTTACTTATTTATTCGCTGTAGTGACAGTTATATTTCATGTAGCAGCTGCTGAAGCCAAGACGATTCAGCAAGGGCAAAATGTGATAAAACCTCAATGAGGTTTTCTTGCACAATATTAAGTTTTAATTTTTGGTACAGGAACAAATATTTTTTCTTTTACTACTACTTTAAACTTTCATCTGTAGTATTAGCAAAGACACTTGGTAACTGCTAGTTATGAATGTCAAATTCAATTTATTGCATTTGACTTTATGTACATCTATCATAAATATATAAATTTATAAAAGCTAAACGTATGAAAGTAATATGACAGAAACAGCCCAACCAGTGTTCAGATTACTTCTGGCTTTTCTTAATTCCTTTTATTGTAATGAGGGCTTAGCCTCTGGGCACAGGGAGGCAAAAAACCTGGTAAAGTATACAAATGATTGAGGAAACTGCAGATACGTACTGAAGGTGATGCCTGCTCTGGGAGGTTTATTGATTGCTCCTAAATCTTAGCTATGCATTTGATGGGGAAGGGGCCAGTTTGAGCTCAGGAGATGCCAATGCGAGCTTCCAGTTAGTGCAAATGCAAGAGAATGTCTGTGGTTTTTGAGTCTTTGCTCTGCTGTTTTTTATGTTATTTTAATTTTATTTTTTTTTAACCTGGGGTCTTGGATAGCAGTTTCTGTTTCACTGGAAACTAGATTTCTTTCTTTTCTTGGCAGTGACTTGTGCTGCTGTACAGAGCTCGATTCCTGCTGGCAGTTGCACTCTGTGAGCGGGTTCAGGGCTTTTGGTCATCGGTGTAAAAATCTTTCTTTGCTTGGGCTGGGTTCAGCCTGGCCGGGGGGTGTGCAACACGGGAGCTGAGTGTGTGCTTGTGCAGCTTAGCAGGGGCTGGCTCCAAAGAGAAGACCTGTCCCCTGGTAAAGGTGCCGTGGGCCGGTTTGCTTTCGGGAGCAGACTCTGAAGTAGAGCTTAGACAATTCATGGTCTCTTTTCTGCCTTTGCACAAGGAGTTTGACCACTGTCTAGAAAGGAATGACACTTAAAGTAAAAGTCTGTGAGGCCTATTACTGTGAATACCTGTCACATTATACACTTTAAAGCTGATATTAACTGCCTTCATTGTGTTATAGCCTCCTTTTCTCATCTCCTCTCTGGAGGGGAGAGTTTCCATGCCTTCTGATGTGCTATCAGCAGCAATCTCTGCCAACATGAAGCAGCTCTTCCAAAATTATAAATGCTGCATATATAAAAATCCTGCTACAAGCTGCTTCCACCCTCCAGGCTTGCTCGCTGCAAAGAAATGGCAGCTCTGAGAGGAAGCGCTTTTGGTTCAGGATTTGCAGCCCTTCAGAAAGGAGGCAGACCCAATACTTGGGTTTTTGCATGCCAAAGACCTGTGCAAAGCAGTGATGTTTTGTACCCCTATACATAACACATTTGTATGACCCCAAGCAGAGTGACTGGAGTAAATATTAATGTTCTGGCTCAAGACAGTGCCCCCTTGCATCTCATTTTGCATGAGTTGTTACATAGCTTTAGTGATGGGAAACAAATGACTATATTTAACTGTATTTTTAATATACATTAGTAACAGGCATATGTTTTATGCATTTAGCTGCAATTAACGCTTTTCTAAATTTATACTATCTAGCTTTCTGTAAATGTTTATTTTTGTACAACAGATTTAATGTTATATTCACAGAGCTAGTTGGAAATTTTTGAACAAAACAAATGTCAGAAAGTGACAATTTGTTGAAATCAAAACTTKCTTAGTGAATGTGGCATTTTCTCTGAAGTGCTTTTTGCAAGAAAGCGTTGTCATGTCTTCAGTATGGTTTCTGGCCTGGGGAAGAAAGACCTCCTGCTCTGGGAGTTCGGCTGCCTGGGCTGGGGGAAGCTGCAGGCACTGATCAGGGGCTTGCGGAGGATCCAAGCTGGGCGGAGCGGGGAGGTGAACCTGGTGAGTCCCATCTCTTTGGCTCAGTTATATTCCAATAAGGAAAGTGGAAACTTAATACCTCAAATGGTTTCCATGTGGGTGTAATCACTGGAAACCCTTACTGAGCTTTAAGTAATAAAAACCCCATGGCAGTCTTTAGTGTGATCTAGCTGCCASTGGGCACAGCACACAATTTCCCAGGCAGCGCGGTGTGTTTGCAACCCTCTTGACAGCACAGAGAAGTCCGAACTCCTCCAGCTCAGTAGTAATTTGGAAAGCAGACCCAGCTTCCAGGGCTTGGTATGTAGCTGCTGCTGTCCAGCACGGTAGCAGAAGTAATTCTGTATGTGGGTGTGCTTGCACCAGGCCGGRAGGCAGGAGTGGGTTGAACAATGCTGCCTTTTGCTGATCTCTTTGAAGGTGCCTGCGATGGTCAGCGTGGGAGGTGAACACAGAAAACTTGCACTCATTTAATTTCTTTTGAACTTGGGATATCAAAGTGCCAGGCCTGGTTGTCCTCTCTTGTGCTAGTTTCAAAGAGCATAATTTCCCAGGAATAGGCGGGACATTAGCCAGGTCCCTTTCTYACCCACAAGCCCCTTTCCGTGTACTCTTGCACACAAACTGTAGAAGATGGTGCCTTGCAAGCCCCGGTGAAGGGTGGTGTTTAGGGGSCGGTGGGTCAGGCTGCCCATGCAAGGCCTTGGTGATCTGTAGTGCAGTCTGCCTCAATGAAAGTAAGCTTGTGCTTGTGGATAGTTAGTAGTGGAGATGGTTTAAGTTTACTTGAGTTGCACCTGTTTTCCCTCTTTTCTTGCACAAAAAGCTAGGAAGTTCTTTTCACATGGAGAAATTTCTTAGGAATGATTCTGCTCTATTGCCTCTGAGAAAGTCTTTCTGCCGTGGAGTCCAGTGGAGCACATCCAGTGGATGTGTTGGGCTGTCTGGTATGTTTAGAAAGATATTTGTTTCCTTCACTGAATTATGCTGATGGTCATCTCTTTGTGCTTGCAAACTTTCTTTTAGGATTGTAGCTGACAATACTGCTTCTCTGATGCCCCAGGTTCATAAAAATAATTTTAACTTGTTTGGATTCCCACCCCTCAGCTCTGTTCTGTACATCTTTCTCCTACATAGGAGAAAAAGGTAAAGCAGGAACATCCTGCGTATGGCTCCTCTACTTGCTGCAAAAGTTCTGGTAGATCAGTGCTATGTTCTTCCTGTGTACTATGTCTGATTGTTTCTTTCCTGGTGGTACTTGAAACTGGATACCTTGGACTCCATCATTACCTTTCCCTATGTAGAGTCTGACTTTGAAACGCACACTTTCACTGTGGTGAAACCGTCTGCTACATGTGGGGGATTAGCAACCCTGGGCATAATGTTTCTTTATAGCTGTTTAGAAATGTGCCCAAATAGTGCAATATAATCAGGCATAATAAGATCTAAATGCCTGTTCAATGCATAGCCTTGTAGTAAGGCCATTTTCACATCATTTTGCACTGGATTGCATTATGTTATATTGAATTTCATTTTGGTTTCTGCTTGCTAGTATCATAGAATGCCTGGATGAAGAAATCTGCTATTGTTATTACCTTAGGTGCATGCTTTTAATGACAGAGGGCTTGTTCTAAGATTCAGATATAGCTGAATTTACAGGAACTGGACAAAGAATATGATATAAGCTGCCTTGCATTTTCTGTGCAGTAAAGGCATATATGTGGGTAGATATTATAGGGCAGCAAGTGTGCTGTAAATCTGCACTTAACCTCCCAGGTGGAACCTGCTTGTGTAGCCATATCTAAGGTTGTCAGGACTTGGAACATTACTAGTTATAGTTCTTTTCATAAGGCTACAGCATTTGCAGGTCTTCGAACTTCCTGTACGCATTTTTTTTCCACTGTTGCCATCTATCTTTAAAGGTTTTTTCTTTGACTTTGCTGTTGTGCAGCATGTCTCTCAAGGGAGAGTGCAGCCTTTTTGTGTAGGGTTGAATTACAAATCCATGGGCATCCTACAAAATTCAGTCTTTCTAAGAGCTAGTGGTGGGGGTGTGCGTTTTCAAGCCTTAGGTCCTTTAAAAAAAGTTAACTAACACCTAGCCCATCATTTGTAGGTAACCATAACCTGCAACTTGCAGAAGTTAACATTGAGGGAAAGAGACTTACTGCAGGTCTCTGTGATACAGCAGCAAGCATGAATTAATTATTGCTAACATCCTCGTAGAGCCATTAGTGCAGTGTCCTGTTAGCCACGTGAAGTGTGGGATTTCCCAGCTCCCAATGATCTAGTTGCCCCACTAATCTTCATATCCTTTCCTCTGTATTTTTCCTATGTCCCTGGTGATGACTGTGCATCAAGGGTGATGGTACTAAGTTGTTATATTTTCAAACTGTCAAAATATAAAAACTACTGCATGTCTAAAGTTACATAGACGTCTTTCCCTTCTTCCCTCCTTCCTGTTCCCACTAGCCTTGTCGCAAATTATCAGTGTTGAAAGAAGTCATGGGGAAAGAAGGGAGAGTGAATGACTGAAGAAAACTGAAGAAGACTTTAGATACTCAAAGCCTGATAAGCTTCTAATGTCCTCCTGCTTTCTGGCAGGCTGCACAGGACCAGGAGCCTGTTTTGAACATGCTGTTTTTGTGTTGTCATGAAGTGTTGTTGACTGAAGAAAGATTGAGGCCAAAATCTTGGTTATAAGATATGCCTTATCTCTAGCTTTTATTCTGGTAGTGTCCAAAGTGTCCATCTCAAAATGATTCTTGGTGTTATGTGCTTAATTATGGAGAATCCCAACTCCATTTGCAAGAGACTAAATGCTGCCAAAACTGCAAGCATTTTTCACATATACTTGCCATCACTGATATAGAGACAGGGCCTGATCTATTGATGTATTTCTCCAATAACGCTCTTCATGATGGAATTAATATGTGACAGGGAAGAACATGAAGAAACCTTCACCAAATCTGTTTGGCTCAGGAAAAATAGATATTGACGATCTTGGGTTCTGACCCATCTTCCTTCTCTACAGTTATGTTTATATGAAAAATCTAAATGGTTATAAATCCCCCTTTCTTCCTCTTCCAGCCATCTGAGTTCTAGCAGGAGCAGGGGCTCAGCTATAGGATATTGCAAATGTTAGAGGTTTAGCTCAGTGGCCTTCAGAGAAGTTAGAGACTGTGCCTCCATCTTTGAAAAGAGAACAAAGAAAGTGCAAAAATCCAATTGGAATTAATGTCAATGTTGCTGAGAGGAGCTTGAAGGGTTTATAAGTCTTACAGTTAATAAAGTCATGTTCATGTGCCATCTGAGAAAGCAAGTGAGGTAGTCATAAAAAACAGATGCCTGTTTGAAGAGTTTCCACAGTACTGTGTCAAAATACATGCTAAAAACACTTGGGTCCAGCAGAATAGCCTATCTCATTCATACTTGCTTTTATTTTAAATCAATATCAAAAGCTGCTTTTATGTGGCCTATTCCCATGAAAGAACTAACTACTTTTCAGTATCTTTGCCATCTTTTAAGCTCCAGAAATATTTTTTCATCTCTCCTTTTCAAGATCCTTTAATGCATTTTGGTCAGCATTGTGCCTAAACATTGCAGAGGGTTGTGTTTAGCACTATCAAAGGAACCTGTTGCTTATGGGAGGTGATGGCTGGGCTGCAGCATCCATCAGTCCTGCTTCATTCATGTCCATTTGCTGTTAGCTGGTGCTGCAGGCAGTGAAGGAAAGCTCTGGTGCTCCAAATGCATTGCACTCTAGTGATATTTGTAGCTTTTGGGAAGAGGGAGGGGTGCTACAGGCTGCAACGTGGCTCCAAGCCCATATTGTGGAGGCTGCTGAAGTTGAAGGTGATAATGCTCAGACATGGTTCTTCAGTGGTAGTTGTGAATGCATGTCCTAGAACCAGGAGGCTTTTATCCCATTCTCACTGGATTTTTCCTTGCCCCGTGATGATTCCCAGCTCTCGCCTCCGTGTTTGCCCTGCTCCAGTGAGATGGGCACCTGTACCTTGGAGGTACTATGTACCTTATGGCAAATGATCTTCTTCTGAAGATGAGCATCAGACTGATCAGGAGTTGCTGAATTCTGTGTACCCAAGAGCTCTGGACAGTTTGCTGTAATGTTTCAGGACAAATGATGCTACTGAATTATCTGAAATTAATTTGTGCCTTTTACTGTTTCTCAGGTTGTTTTTTGTGTRTTCCTGATCAGTTGTGGAGTGTAGTGAGATGGCTACAAAACCCTTGTGTAATGATCAATATATGTGATAAGAGCAGCCTGAGGTGTAACCATGCAGCTAGGAAGAAGCTCCTGCCAAATGCCACTGACTTTCCTGGCATGTGCCAAGAACTCTCCTGCTCCTGGAGGGTCCTGCTGACACAGAAAGCAGCCAGAGGTAAGATAGACAAGTTGCAAGTAAAAGAAGAAAAGGACAACGTTTTGTTATGCTTGTCAAACAAGATAGATCACTTCTCTTTATTCCTAGAGAGATGTAGGATTACATTTAGGACTATTATGAGAAGCTACTGCTAATGCCAGTCCCACTTCTCCCTGGAAAACAGACTGTCTTGTGGTGATAAAGCCCCTCTGACAGGCATCAAAGCAAGTGAAGCTTGCTGTGTCACGCTTTGCAGAAAATAAAATTGGACTCATCCTATTAGTCTTTCTCTCACCATCCTAGTTTTTTCTGCTGCATGTCTCAGGGGATATGATCGTCAGTTTGCCATGTCTTGATGATGTTTGCCTGTGATGATGATGCTGTGGCTTGTTTCAAGGCTCTGTTAACATTGCATTCAGCTGATGCTTAATGCTGAGCCTGTGGGTGCGTGCATGCACACATGCAAAATCTGCCTGTAGTTGCTGGGCCCAGTGAAACCTCACTGTTATTCCTGTGTTATCTCCATAAGATTTACTTTCCTTGGTGTGATTGCTGTGATTCTTTCTCATGTCGTGCCCCTTCTTGGTTGTGCTGAGCATCTCCTCTGAGGCTGTTCTAATGCAGTCAGTGCCCTACTTGTTGTGTTGAAATATGGGCCAGAAAAAAATCTCCTTTGATGCTGGTTGGAGACTGCTATTGCATTTCTCTGCTTTGGTGCCCCACTGAATCAAAGTTCACACTTCTTAACCTCTTCTTTGAGGCTCCCCTTTGCTCCCTCTCTCCTCACGGGTGGATTCTGGTCTCTGCAGCGCCTGGCCCTTGTGCCCTACCAGCCTGCGGAGCCACGGGGTTTGCGTGGCCTCTGGGAGACCTGTATGTTCAGGTTTCTGCATGCTGGACCTGCTTCCCCTCCATCCTGGGGAGGTGCCAGGGCACGCACGAGGTGAGCGGGTGTCCATATCATATTTACTGGCTGAAACTCAGAGGCTGGGCTCCCACAGGTAGGTTTCCCCAGAGATTATCCTGGAGAGGCAGAAGGAAGCCTGGTGCTTGTGGGAAAAGACGGTCAAATAAAAGTGACGCAGTGGTGGAAGGTGGGGAAGGGGCTGTGTTACAGCTAGTAGTGCATGTTCAACCCCAGTGAACCTGCAGGCAGGCTCAGGACTCAGTGTCTGCTTTTGAATACTTATGTACAAGATTTTAATGAAGCCAAAGTCCYTTCTAATTAGGGCTTCCAGCCTTCCAATTTAAGTACCATTTGAATTCTGAGATGCTATCAAAATATAAACCCCAACTGGTTACTATGTTCTCATATCAAAACCCATTGAATCTTTCTTTTTCATTTTTAATCAGTGTTTGCCTTTGGGATCTGTTACARCTGCTTTTGGCCAGACTGAACATTCTGTGGTAGTCTGAATAATTCCATAGTAACATGGTCAGGCAGGGAAGGGATTGCGAAGTGATCAGATAACCTTAGCTAAAGCACTAGATAAAAACAGACTGGATATATCACTTTGAAGGAAGAGACTTGACTCCTTATGCTTGCAGATTCTTTGGAATAAACTTTGCAATTTAAAAATGCTCGTTTAACTCACTAACTAGTCATCTAATGCTTGCTGGTGCATTACTAGCAAGTAATCAGAGCTCTAACTGAAAGTGTTACAAAACGTTCCCGTATCAAATATACCAGTATTGGCCCAAGAAGGCCACTTCTCCTATAAATTATACCTTAATTTTGCTTTATATGTCCTAGAGTTTTCAAATAAGATTCAGATCAAGCTCTGAGTTTTATTTAAATCAATTTGATTATTGATTTATTTAAATCAAACTTGAAGTTTGTCTGCTGTTATGCCGTGAACAGAGCCTCTTTCCCCGAGCGGCACCCGCACCGCTGGAGCGTGCCGGGCAGTGCCCGGGCACCCGGCGCTCCGAGCAGGCGGCGGAGCTGGGTCGCCCGCCGCGGCGGGCAGCGAGGGGGTTAACGAAGACGGGCTGTAGCTGGAACTGAACTATGCTGGTGCTGAGTCTGAGATCTATTAGTTTTGACAACCTCAGTTATTCTGGTGCTTCTCATCATCTGTAAAGTTAACAAGGGCTGATAAGAGATGATGAGGCACCACACGGGTTTGTATTTCAGAACTCATAAATATTTCACAATACCATTTTTCTTACAATCAGATACATTAATTTGTCGACTGTAGATGTTGCTGAATATTCACTTGGTGCAGAGGTTTAACAAAGGCGCTGCAAGGATAAAAATTTTTAAATCAGCAGATAGGAGCCTTGGGTTGTACTGCCTGCTCAGCTGTTACATGTTTTCAAATGCATGTTCTAATTTTACTGAAATTGTTGATTTTTGACCTGCTTTCTTCCTTGAAAATATATTATGATTCATAGGCAACCCCTTCCACCAGCTGTATTTTTATCCCTTTTTGGTGTGACTTTGTAATTTCATACTAGCAGGTCAGATACCCAAGGGTGAATTTAATTTGAAACAAACCTTACTCTTGGCAGAACAATTTTTATGAGGGGATCAAACAATATAACATACAATTTTCTTGGGCTGCACGTCACTTGGAGATGCCTGCAACTCTAAGTAAAGGTGCTCTTTGAAGCAAAAAATTTCTATGCAATATAGTATGGACAAACTCTCCAAAGTAGCAGTTATTCTTTCTCCTGCTATAATAAGATGGAGCACACAAATATCGCTTGATTAACAGCTGCTGTATTAATTTCCCTTTTTGGTTGCTTGACTCACAGCAAGAATCATGTCAATGCAGCAGAGAAGCAATTAAATTGATTTTAATCTTTGTCAGAGAAGATAACATGCCTCTTTCTCTTCTCATTTAAATAATTAAAGTTTCAGCAGGTATTATTTCTGGCTTTAAAGAAATTGGTATCTTAATGTAATAGAATCTTTGTAATTATACACTTAATGGGTCTTAATAAGTTAATCATGGCTTTCCATTTAAAATGTTTTTTTTTTACTTATTAAACTTTTATTTGCTTTGGTTGTGCTTTTAAGAGGATAGAAAATACTAAAAGTTCTAAAAGTCTCTCACTTATCTGGCCTTTCAAAATCATTTTCAGGGGAATAGTCACATTTCAGTGCATGCTTTAAAAATTCTTATTGAAGAAAGTTCCTATTACGAAAAAACATGAAGCTTTCTGTTTTGCTACAGTTAATTTTGTTGAGAAAACCTCATATAATGAGGAAAAATATCTTTTTATCTGTGTTGTGATACAAACTGCAATTCAGCAGGAGTGCAGCAAGTATTCTTTTTTTTTTTTTTTTTGTTCCCTTTGATCCAAGTTTTTAGGTGATTGTTGGGGTCCTGCAGGTTACTCAAAATAGATGATGGAGTCAGGTATAGCTCTGATGCAGCCCTGTCTGACATGGAGCTTTCATAAAATCCCTGTGCCCAGGAAGGAAGGAACTAAAAGCAGATAGGTCTTGGCTTGCGCTTTCAAGCTTGCCTGTTTGGGCAGTGCTTTGCCCCAGAAGCTTTCAGTGATAACTTATCGTGGTGAACTCCCCCTACTCTCTTCCCCTCTCCCTCCAGTGTAAGGCAGGGTTGTCAGCAGTCTTATGTTATTTATCCCAATTTTGGGGTACGCTTTGGGTWTGCGCCTGCGTGGTGCAGGACCAAGGCACTGAGCAGCTCTTTGGGTGGGGGTCTGAGGTGGGTGGTCGGTGGGTGCAGCACCTTCTGGATCAGTGAGCAGAGCTGTGCTGCGGATGCAGCCCACAGTTTGTCTCCTCTTCTAGCGCACCTGAGCATTGGACCCTTTCCAGAAAGCCTGTAATGGTAAATGTTACACCTACCCCTCGAGGTAACTGCTGTGATGGTGTCTGAAATCCTCAGCATACAAAGTTCAGGGGAGAAAAAGTCAAAAATATCAAGGAGGAGTATTCTGCAAAGTTTAGTATGAAAGTTTTTAGAAATATTTGAGGGATGTGAAGAAATTTTCATGGGGAAACCTTTAAATTTTGAGAATTAAAACCATACAGAAAGTTGCAGTGACAGTTCATGTGAAGTCTCATGAAAAACTTGTCTTCCTCTATAGCTAATATACTTTGCATTCTATAAACAGAAATTAAAAACTCATGTCTACTGTATGAATTACCAGAAGTTAACAGATCATGAAATGTATGTTTTCCCATATGGTGGATTTGGTCATGTACTCTGAGAATTAGCAGTTGCTCCATGACCTCAGTAAAAWACATTTGTTTGTGATAGCATTATTCAACTTTCTGAGTTTGCATGGAAATCAGTTATACTCTAAGCTGTTCCTTAAAGAGAAAAATTTCCAAGTGCAAATTATGGTGTGATGAGCAACACCACACACAAGCAGCAGGGAGCACACCAGCATCTGATTTGTGTCCATGCTCAAGAGCATTGTATTTCTCCTATTTGCTACTGTATCATCAGGGTTTTTTCCTTTGTCTAGGAAAATACTTAACACTTGCTCTTTGCTTTGAATAGATATAAAATYGTCTCTTATGAAGTGTCTTGTAAATACAGCTTCCAGATTAGAGCAATGCTAAAGGGTCAGATTATTCTTTTCCTCAGATTTCTTTGGGAAATGCTCAAGTGAATTTTGAGGGGGGTTGATTTAGCAGGTAGTAAAAATTACATGAGTGCTGCTAATGGGGCTTGTGTGTATCTCTACATCCCATGTACTCAAATGGTTGAAAAAAATAGCATGAAAAATATGGAGGAAGAAGCTTGTGTTTGCAGTGTCTCAGCCTGGTTCTGGTATCTCTGTAAGTAAAGTTACTGCAGTATGATGGCTGGATTCTCAAGACTGGCACAGCTTTGCTTGGGAAATGCCTTCACTTACTCTTTGAGGTTGGTATTGGTGTTCATGTCTTAGCTATATGCAGTCCTGTGAAACAAATATATTTTCATGAAGTAAAGCATGGAAATAAAATCCAGTCCTTTATCATCTGATTCACAAAAGGAGTGGACAGCTTGGGCGGGTGAACTTGTGGGGAAGGAATTCTGTTTTCACTGGGCAAACAACTCCCATGTGCAGGAGGTCTCTCCTCCAGGGCTCAGGCAACACCTGTGCGTTCTGCATAGGTGCAGAAATGCTCATAATCGAACTTAAATCTATTTCATGTGCTTTAATATGACCAATTAACTTAGTCTCATCTCATTTGTATCATTGTGCCATATGGTGCATGTGCAGGCAGAGATTTAGTCCAGACAGAAATTTTATGGAAGAGAATTGCAAATGGGGAAGGGAGGGAGAAACAGGGTGGTTAATCAACAGAGCCGGGGTTCCTGGTAAATACATACTGTTTACTCTAAATAAGGGAGATATGTAACAGATGCTGAATTCTTTAGSACTCTTGGCAGCACTACATGCTTGGTATCAACAGAAGTATGAACAATGTAAGTGATGCAGTATGCAGGAAAGGAAACTCTAATTAAGAACCAAGTCGGAAAGGATATTGCTGGTTGCCTTGCCTACCAAGTTGTTACTGTAAGCATTACAGACAGTCTGCAGATAAAAGATAGTACTGTCTGAATGGGCTGATATTAGCAATTATTGTCTATATTTTGCTATGTTTTTCCTATTTCAGAATCTCTACTCAAAATATGACTGCAATCACTTCCCTTGTGTAAGTTTTTATAGGACAAACCTACTATACTGTGTATTCCCAATTGCGTCCTAAGTTTTTGATCAGAAATAGAGATGCAAACTTTTATCTAAGTGAATTTGGAGGCATTATTTTAAGAAAAATCTCTTCCTCATCTGAGAATATTAAATGGCAGCCAATGAATATTTACCACTGGAGATAGTGTAGGGATTTTTTTAAACATTTGGTGTCTTTTTTTGTGATCAACATACTGAACCAGTAAATAAGAAGGCTTAACCTTAGCAGAAAACATGTTGCAGGCTGAGGTTTTCTTATTTGTATAGTTCTTTCAGCGCCTCCTGCTTAGAAGACAAATCCAGAAGCCCCAAACTAGGAACCTGAATTCTTGCTTTCAGTGAAAATTTCCATAAGTCTTACATAAAATGGTTCATGTAATGAAAATCACATGGTAGCAGACGGCATTTCACTGATAGACAGTTTTGTTGTATTTGATGAGGTACAATTAGGAATCAATTTGGCAGAAACCCTTCACCCTCCACATAAGGCAGTCATATAAAATATTCTAGTCAGCAAAAATCTATAGCAAATGCTTTTAATAGCTTCCTTTCATATGAAAAAATTACAAACTCACATATATAGCAGAATGTGAAATCTTCATCCCTGGGTATATGTGTGTTAATAATGCGCTTGGTAACCAGGCGTGACACACTGTTATCAGAATGCACGGGATTTTCAATCATCTTTGTCACTTCACTTATTTGAATATTTTATCTAGGAACTAGTGATTGAAATCAGCTGATGTCTCTGTGTTCAGAATGAAGCTGTACTGCACCTTAGGTCTTATCTACATTTGAGCTGAACAGCCTCTGCAGAAAGACTGCTTTTTGGAGAGCAAATTCAGATGTCCTGTTTATAGCATTAATTAAAAATTTCTTAATTGCAGATGCCATAATTGGAGTCCAATAACAGTACCTTACCTTCATCTATCTTCCTAGCCCCTCCTAAATTAAAACTTAACTAGCTGTAGGGTGTAGCTTGGTAGGTTTTAGAGAAGAGTGTGTGTGATATGGTTGCCTGGTGACAGAGGACTAGACTTGATGACCCAGGCAGCTCTTTCCAGCCCTACTTTCCCAATACACTGAGCAGTTGGGATAAATCAGGTCCTGCCAAACTATGTGGAGACACGGACTTTTCTGAAGGGGTGTCTTGACTTCGATGTTTTCACAGGTATCTGTTCCAACACAGTGTTATTCAGGGCATATGCTGCTTTGAATGTAAAATATTGGAGCATCTCTCATCTGTTCCTAATGCAGTATGTGCACTAGCTAAAACAGTGTTTGGAAGCTGAAAGGTGTCAACAGGTCACTTCGTCAGTCTGGTCCATCTTGTGGCCTGCAGGATGCTGACTGCTGTATGGGAGGCAAAGAGCACTGCAAATCCTGCTCTGGGTTATGCTTGGTTTTCAGCATCTTAAGACTATCAGTGGTACCCAATACTTCTATACTAACAGTGTATTTTCCACTCTTAGTAATGATAATACTAACAGTTGTTTACAGTACAGTTAATTGATGCAAATACTGCATAAATTCCCAGGCGGAGCATGATGGCCTTTTGTCCTCCTTGTGAAATGGCCCATTCTCAGTGCTATAAACAAAGTGTTTAAAGCAGCATTGGGAGGATGTAATGTGGTAATAGGTGTGATGGAGGGCAGGCATCTGTCTTAAAAAAAAAAAAAAAAAAAAAAGGCAGAACTGTGGTTGTGGTGCACGGGCCTTTAGGGCACAGCAGTTACGGTAGTGGTAAGATGTGAGCCTCTGGGGATGAAGCAGAGAATATGTACTGACAGCTGGATTTGCTTTTCTCTGCTCTTATGTATTAAGTCTTACTAACAGTCACTGTTTTCTTTGCCTTTTTTTATCCTGCATGCGGCTTTGGTTGGGTGGCAGGCTGTTGAGGTATCCTGATCTTTCTCCTTATCAGGAAAGTATATATTAGTTGTGTATGAGACCTTTTTGCATGCTGAGCTGCATCCAAGAGCTGCTTATGATTCAGCAGCTGCACACAAAGTGATCCACAGACTTGTCTGGCGCAGCCTATAGTTAGATTAATGGTTTATTCTATGGTTAGACTATACTCTTGTTCACATGAACTCAACCTTCGCTGCACGTTTGGCTTTTGCATTGCAATGTAATCAACACCCTGCCAGCGTGGGTCCTACTACCCCTTTGAAATATAGCTGTAGATCGGCTCCTGTTCCTGTATCTCAGGGGTATTAAGGCCCCAGCAGTCGTTTTTCCTTGCCTGGGCTCCCCCAAGAAGGGGGCACCACAGCAGCTGCCCCATTTGGSAAGCACCAGGCAGTTCCAGCACTTAAGTGAGAATGAGGCTTGTAGGTTTGTGGAAATGTGATCAGCTTCTGCATGCAAGCCTTGCTCTGTTTGCGCCTCCCTGGGAGTCCCGAGTTTGAGGTGTTTTCTCAGATTGGGCAGTCCTTCCAGCTTTCCTGTGGGACTTGTCTTGATAGTGAGATGGCTTCTCTTGATGGAGGTGTGTGTGTATGTGTAAAATACTTTCTCTTGCATTTTTTTTGCTGCTCCACTTCTGCAGGGCTGTTCTCATGTGCTGCTCCCCTGATGCACCTGTGCCTTTGCAGCAGAGTCATAGCTGCACAAGAGTCGATCAAGAACYGCAGTGTGGATGCTTCCTGGCAGCTCTGCCTCAAAAGCAGCCTTTCTGCAGAGTAAAGTAAACTACAACTAGCAATGSGCAGATAAAGTGGTATTCAGAATTTGCTGCAGATACAACCCATGCACTGTTGCAGTAACTTTTGAAAWTTGATTTTATATATTGCTTTGACCACTTTAAAATATGTTGCCATCTAATACCATTGGGAGAATTGTGTGATAAAGAATCTTTGAAAAGATTGAGGAGAGCTGTATGGGTGCACCTGACTGACCTCTCTTGTTCCAGTTGTTTTGTGTCATATTCTGTCATCTTTTATCCTTCTCTGCACTAGCCAAATTTTATCCTCCTTTTAATTGCTTATTATAATGATTTTTTTCCTAAACTTGTGATATCTTTTGTTGCACCTTTCTAAACCTATTCTATTTTGCTTTGTGTTTTACTCTTAAATAATTGACTGTGGAAAGAATGATATCAAGATGAGGAACAACAATACAGTAGCTTGAGTTGTCTTTTCTCTTATACAGTCTAATGGTCATCACTAATGTTATGAATTCTGAAATGCTTTTCTGATTTCTCCATGAAAAGCTTAGGAGAGGAGGAAGTAGGAGTGGAGCATGCAGGTACTAACAGGTAAAATTTAAACAGAAAATCGTATTTCTCATCTTGCCATTTTGTTAACTAGATATGATCTGTTTGACTGCTGTTCCCTAATTTTCTTGATGCACTGGCTAATACTGCTCCCCTTGCATGTGGTTTGAGGCCATGAATTTTAATGCTTTGACCACATGGTATTTTACATAACCAATGGCAATTCCAGAGGAGACTGGCTTTATGGTGACCATGCTCAATCAACTACTGTGCGGGCAATTTCTGTGAGAATAATTACCCAATCCGTTACACTTGTAAAGTCCAAGTGAGCCCATTTCTGAGACTTGGTGGGCCAGCAGTGGGAAAGCCCTGGATTTAACTCCAGCTTTCTTCTCAGGCTTGCTGCCTTGCCCAGCTCTCTTCCTGGACCTTGCATAGCCTGCACCTGACATGCTTCATCCTGCTTGCTGTTGGCCTGGGGGTGGGCACCTGCGTAGCCTCCTGTGCAGGGGCTGCAGAGTTGTTTCAGCTCTCGCTTTCTTCTGTTTTCCTTGTGTTCGTGATGAACATAATGAATTATTGAGAAACAATTGCAACAGGCAAAGTGCTCAAAACAAGTGTTTTATTTTCCTATAAATATGACTTCAACATTTCCAATTTTGGAAGTCTAATTTAAAAATAATTCAGTGCTTTACTGTTTAATTCTCTTGTGCTGTTGATTTGGGAGACTTTAAAGTTACAACAAAAATAAAGTAATAAAAGCAGACAATGACTTTGGTTATGTATTGTGTATCATAAATATTTGCGTCTCTAGTTTCATTTTAGCTAGCTGAGGAAATATAACTTGCTGAAGGTGGTTACCTTTGTTTGAAGGCAAAGGAGACAGAACCAGTGCTCAGTAATTACAGCCGTACAGTTTCCAGGAGACTCCTTCTTCACCAGACCTGTCGTCTCGTGTCCCCATTTGTAACATCGTTCATTATATTCAACCTGCTGCCGTCACTCTGGAGCTTTCAAAAGGTATTCTGTGGGCTATCGTGCTGCAGGATGTGGATAATGAAATAGTTGGACGTGACTTGTATTATAATTGGTTCACCTAACTTTCATTTGGCTTGAAAAGTAGGCTTAATAAAAGCAAGAGTGAAAGACATTTTATGTTTTTAATAAGGAGTCTCATATAGTATTACCTGCTGTTTTTCATTGTATGTCTCTTCTCATGGTTTCCTTTTGAGGTACCTGACAGAAGATGAGCAGTGAACATCTCTTAATCTTAAAGCTTTTTGCAAAACTACAGTGGTAATCAACACTAGTGATCAGTAATTTCCAGCTGCAGTAAGTGACTTGAAATTTTTACATCTATGTTTTAGATTTTAAAACATAGCTTCCTGGTGAAGATGGTCCCCTCTGCTTCCCCCCTGCCTCAGCCCAACAATTACAACAACCACTAAAACAAATCACTTACTGGCAAATTTGGTTTTGATGTATAGGTATAAGCTTCTAAAAATGCACCTACCCTTGTGGTGCCTCCAGTTGGGTTGTAAAGGAGTTGGGGTAGTTTGTGCCAGCTCAGCCTGTGGTGAGGCTGGCTGTGCTCCTTGCACTGCGTGGGAAATTTGGATAACRAAGCCTGTCACCCAGCTGTGAGGAGAGCCCTGAAAAAGCATTGCAATGTGAACCATGCATCTTTATCAGTGCCGTAACCGTTTTCTCCTTGGGCAGCTGTTGTGCAAGCCTGACACTGCTGTCCTGCTGCGGCCCAGTGCGGCAGCTGCAGCAGGCGGGAGAGGAGCGCTGGTCTGCGGGCAGGTAGACTGGAGGAGCTCTGAAATAGAAGACTGAYTTCTGAAGCTGCATGAGCTGCTGTAACAACTCAGGAGGAGGAAGAGCCCTGCCCTCCAACGGGGCAGTTGTGCTTTCCCTGGGACAGGTGCAATAAATGCAGGCACAACTGTTGTGACTGAGTGAAATGGGACCTGGCTGAAGAAAACCTGACTTGCTCCATAAAAGGTGAAAGAACTGTTGGCTGATGCTGGAAACCATTTTAAGGAGCAGGTGGGACCTTACCTTCCCTTTTGCTTACGGACATCTGTGCTTCAGTGCTCACCACCTCCTAGTCCAACTGCTGCTTATTCTAGATACAGAACTGGAGCTGGGTGACCAGAAGTGCTGCTTTCTGTGACTGCTGCATGAGGGTAGTCATGCTTCTCCCTATTGCAGCTGGTAATAGTGAGTCATGTCTTCAAACTTGTGTTTTGCAACATCTTCTACTTAGTGTTGCTCTAAACTCTTCCTGAAAGCTGAAATTGATGGAGCAGTCTGCTGCTCATAATATTAGTTGCTTAAAGTAAGTGGTAGCATTACTAACCACTGGCTTGTTTTGACAGGTTTTGATGGATTGGTTCAAGTACTCATGTCAACACTTTGTTATGTAAATGTCTCTTCAGCTCTGCAAGTAGAAGCATACAGGCAATCATGTAATTCCAAGGGCATTTACCTTTGGGGAAAGGTATGCAGATGAAAGAGAAGGACCTTGATTATACACCTGCAGGGTGACAGCTTTAGAGATGGATTAGAGAAAAMTATTTAAGAAACATTTTAATTGAATTTATTGCTTAAGAAGACACYTGGAACAGGAGCCTTGATCACAGTACTTGAAGCACCACTGGCATCTTGTAGGTCCTGTTTAAACCTCCCTTAAAACCTGTCACTCGTCATGCTCCAGAAAGTGAAGTTTTTATCTTCCCTGCTGAAAAGTCAAGAGCTGGCTCTGAGTTAGTACTTAAGAACTGAACAGAGGCCTCCATGCCTGGGCAGCCCTTGAAATATTGCTCTGACCTCTCATTCTTGACTTGGCCATCAACAGAGCTCCAGCAGGTAATGGAGTGGTTTTAGTCTCTTTAGCCAGATGGTGYACCAAAGGGAATGTTGCCTTGCTGTATTAAACAATCCACTTTATTTAATAAAGTACACACCCCTTCTTTTAATTAGAAGAAATTGAGAAGTGTATTTTTTGGTATTGTRGTGTTTAATGACTGTTCTAATATCTTTTTTTTATGGTTAAAACCATTTTTATTGAATATGACTTCAAAGTTCTCTGTGGTGGCAAATCCTCAATTCACTGAGATCAGTAGTGAAGTCTGGCTGAGTTCAGTGGGACCAGGATTCAACCACTAGCTTGTAAATCATTTTACAGCTATCTTTATCCAATTTAGATCAACTGTGTATTATACTCCCACATACTGCTAAGGTTTTATCTACTTGGGCTGACTTGGTAAAGCAGTTACTCTGAGTGGGACTGGCTGCTATGTGCTTCCCAACTGGAAGTGCTGATGCACCTCTGGTGATGGTATGTGTTCTCTGGTATTGTTTGTCCATTTGTTGAAAAGAACAGAGTGGTAATCAGACTAAACTTTGYTCATAGAGGAATGACTTACTGCTTTCTATCTTGTGTAGGAGGGCTGCTGGACACTGAAATGGCCATACCTCATTCTATTTATGGATTACTCTGAGGTCTGAGTTACTTATGGARGAGCTAATGTTCCTTGGAAATGTCAGTCAGAACTTTTCATTTTAATAACATGCCTGGTTGAATTCAAAACTGGCATTTTATACTGACACTGTGTGTGAACTGACATGTCATTATACACATGCTAACCTAGATTTATAAAATAATAAAACTATTGTGCTCTAAATTCCCACAAAATATTGATGGAAGAAAGTGTTATACACTTATGGGAGTAGCTTACTTGCTAATGTGTTTGCCATTTTTTTTACTGACCTTATTGTGAATGCAACCTTGCTGCAGGCTTCTGCAAATTGGAGCTCTGCTACAGCGTTTCTGTTCAGTTAGACCTGCAGAACCACATACTCACTGTAAGAGCTCCCAATTCTTCCTCGCTTGCTTCTGGAATACATTAGCCTAATAACMAAAATGACAGTCTAGAATAATATATCTTTATTGATGTATTCCTTGGTTCTGTCCTATGATAAGAGGCATAGTGACTTCATTCAGGCAGTGTGTWGTGACACTGGCAATTTTTTTCTATTTTGATGTTCATCTACCTGAAGAAACTCAGCCTGAACCAAGGAGAGTTTCCCATTGTTATGTTAAAACAAAGCCATATCAAGAGAACATCTTGCAATGGGGAGGAAGAGAGCCCAAAAGTAATATGATTGGGAAAAGGGATTAAATTTTATTTTTTTAATTTTTTTTATCTCTTTTTTTTCTCCCAAAGGAGAGAACTTAAAATTGGGAATATGGTCACTTTATGGCAAGCCCTCTGTTTCAAAGGGATTAGAATTTGGAAAAGCATTTAAACAGCTGCATGGCATCTTTGTCCAGCTTAGAAAGCAACAAAGTGACTGACCTTTATCTGAGCTCTTTTATCTTGTGCTGTTCTTCATGAGCAATAGCTTCATTTAGCCCTGATATTTGATGATCTTGGGCTGAGAAAGTTTTTGAGTTTTATAGAACCAAGTAACAATTAAATTGTGGCAACAATGTTACTGTTCTGTTCTTAACTCACTGATAATCATACTAAATGTGTGCATTTATGCCTGGTATCAGAGTCTCARCTAAGCACTGAAGTTAGAAGGTGGTGCTTTCAGAGGATGCTGCATGCTATCAGATTCCCTTGGCTGTTGACTTTGTGCCATCTCCTCTTCCCCTGTTACCTGAGCTGTACCTTKGCTTAACCTTTCTGGAGGTGGTGTCTGTTATACGGGATATGGAGGGCCTGATGGCAGCAAGTTCTGTTTATCTCTGTATTTATAAAAATGAGCAAAATGGCTATTGCTAGAAAAATGACGTCATTTTGTCCTTAATTTTCAAACTTGTATGTAATTTCAGGGTAGGGAATTTCTACTTGTGTTGCAATTCAACAAACTAGAATGATAGCTGAAAAAATAATCTAACAAACCTTTGTAAAGATCACTTATTAGGCATATATATGGGAAAAAAGGTGGCAACAATTTAATAGAAATATGCCTCTGAAACAGGTGAAGTCAAGTTGCCCCAAACTGATTGTGTCAGTGCAAGGGCTATGAAGAGATATGGATGAGCTAATCAAAGGTGTCTTGGGCAGTATCAGGGTCATTAAAGCCAAACCTTTACGTACAGAAGAGAATCAATTTTATTATAGTAGAGACAAAGTGAGAGAGGAATGGTAAGTATGACATTTGTCTTTGAATTTAAAAAGGACTCAAATTGAGGGAGAACAGTACTGAGGTGCTAAGGGAGGCACAGGGAGCTTGTAATGATCTTGTCGCCTGTATTCCAGGGTAATGTGCAGCTCTTCCCCTCCTGCCGAGATTTCTATTGAAATTACCTGTACCTTGTCTATTCTAATAAACCTGCTTGTAATTAGTTGAACCTGAGTTGGTTTCTGAGATTCATTTAGGAAAGAAATAGAACTAGCTGTTCTCAAGTAAAATGAATTTGATGTTTGACTGCAGAAGATGCTGAATTAGGGGGAAAAAAGTCTAACTTGAATTTGGGGGGAAATAGGGAATATTAGCTTTAACTCTTAAATGATGGAGAAACAGGAGCAAATTTACTTGATGCTACTCTGCTGGTGAATGGAAGTCTTGCACTTCATTCAAAATGGAGTGGTTTAAGTTTCTACTAGAAAGAAGAGAAAAATATGGTGGTAGGTTAGTAATGCACTAAGTTAAAAGGGAGTAGAGATGCACTGAGAGTTGAAAGTAAAATTCAATTCAACAAGCCATTTATAAATAGCTTTGAAATAAAATAATGGTATTTTAGAAACAAGCATATTTTGAATTTTGAAGAGGTAACTAAAATCAATATCTTCTATATGATTAATTGCTTTGGACTTGATCTAATTTTTCTCCCTTTTTATAAATGTCAGAGAAACATTTTGAGCAATACAGGAAATAGCAAGACAGTTTCCTCTAATTCTTTCGAGAATATGTATAATTCTACTGATGCTATTGTTCTTCATCACCCACCCCCTGTTTTGTTAGATGTACACGGATTAATGTGCTAAATTGGAAATATAATTCAGGGCTAAGCAAACTATTTCCATAGAAATACTAACATTGCCCATGTCCTTTGGTTTGGGAAATGTTCAAGAAAACACAATCCA
Source organism: Rhea americana (assembly GCF_003343005.1). Lineage (NCBI taxonomy): Eukaryota > Metazoa > Chordata > Aves > Rheiformes > Rheidae > Rhea > Rhea americana. The sequence continues at coordinate 15,757,703 of NW_028186149.1, forward strand.
TCATATTTTTCATCGGTCTAGACACAGGCCAGAAATAATGAAGATGTTTGCAAATGACTGCAGTATTAATAGAAACTTTGTACTTGGGTTTTAATAATTGTTAGCAGCTGCAGTTTTATATATATATATATATGCATGTGAGTGTATATATGCACATACATGGAGACATATTTCTTAAAATTCAGAAATTTATTTACCACTTCAGTGTTTAAGACAGATTTTTTTTTAAGCCTAAATTTTTGTGGGCAGCTTTTGGTCTGCAAACTGTTCAGCTTGTTTGTAGTTGTATCCATTTAGCTGGTTTCACTCAAGGAAAATGTAAAAAGTACTGGCTCTATAGTTATATATGACTTCGCATGAGACTCCTGGCTTTTTTGTGATTATTTGTAAGCAAAACTATGTTTATATATGTGAAGAGTTTAAGGATGAAGTACTATGARTCTCAAAAGTTAAAATGTGCTATTCAGAGCTGTATGCATGTATGACAGTATTCACTGGTGGAATACATATTGCTGGTGCTGGTGAAGCTGAGAAGTTGCACCATGTCTTGGGTAAAGCAAGCTAGAAACCAGCATGCTTCTGCCTGGTCTTTTAGGTACTTCTGAATGGCAAAACCAAAACAGGAAATCAACACATGCCATAATCCAGTAAGATTTATTGAGACATAAGAAAATATTTGAAATCTTTTTATGTCCTGACAGTATTTCACATTTTGCCCACAAATGGCTGTAAAACTTTTGGACTAAAGATCATTGTTAAGCTCTTTTTTTTTTTTAAGCGTGAGGGAAGATGAGGCTTTTCCTTAAATGTCAGTAGATATAAAATACTATTTACAAAGCCTTTATAAATTAAAATCTTTCCAGATACTGATGAGGCATATTCACATTGCTGCTCATTTTATTCACTCAGGAGACCAATTTATTTCACTACCTCTGCGCTAACTGTTTCCATTGACATCCAGGTCTGCTCTGAGCAAGCAACTGTGACAAGTTGTTTATTGAACTGTAAATGGATATTGTCTGCCTCTAAACAATGGCTTTATCTAATTATGAAGCCCCATGCATCATTTTAGTCCAGTGCTGTTGGTTAGACAAACAAGGTCTAGCCACAGATTTTCATGTTATTAAAAAAAATAATTTAAACCTGGGTATGGTGACACACAGTGGAAGATATTCTGCATTGTAACTTTAGACTGGTGTGTCAGATCTGGAGAGAACAGACTATAATGTTCTGCCTGTGGTTTGCTGGGCAATAAAATTGGTTGAGAAAGGACCAAAAAAGGGAAACATTCTGTAAGAAATAAGGGAGCTGGAATAACTGAGCAAAGTCCACTGCTTATGCTTTAAATTCTTCTGTTACCAAAGTGGCTTGAAAATGGTAACAAAGATTGAATAAACCTGCTTGAAAAACTCTAGTGTTCTCCTCATTGCTTTGTGTCAGGAGGTAGCTGAGTGCAATCAAAGCTTTTTGTCTTCAGCTGTCACTAAGTCAACTTTTCTAAGTGGGTTTTATGCAGTAATCACAAAAAGAACTTAAAGGCTTACTCTTCTGTATTGGTATGATGTTTTTTGGCACAATAAAACTAGCCAAAATTCAATGAACGGTTTAGATACCAGTCTTCTAAAAAGGAGGTTGGACTATATATGTTAAAGAATTGAAACAGACAAATATGTTAATGTTTTATTAACATCCATTGAAATAAATGAAGTGTGATGGAGGGCAAATCCATGTTCCCATGAGAACTTGCAAAAATGCTACCATTTGTAAACAAAATTATTCATCTTTATCACTGAAAACTTCAGATTGCTTTTTGAGGCATTGCTTAATGGCCTTGTATAATTAGTTTCACATGTTAAATCCCTATTGGTAGTTTCACTGATCTTCTCATGAAATATGAAACTCTTTAAAATTTAATGGTGAATTAATATTAATTTAATCAAATATTTTAATATTAAAGCTATTAATAATTCATCTTTTACATGGCTATGGAGATTTTGAAAGCCATTCTCATGTTTTCTGGCAAACTGGTTATACAGAGACTATTTTGAATTTTTTTTGCCTGTGTGGTTCCTGTGCAGTAGCTAGGCTGCCCGGGTCACTGGTTATTTTTATTCAGCCCGTAGAGCGAATGTGAATGAGTTGCAGGGCACAGCAAAGTGAAGGAGGTTGATGTGTCTGCTGGAGCCAGCAGTGCTTCCGTGGTCCAGAATGCAGCTAGAAGTCGCTGTGCAGATCTGCAGGTGGGTCGGCGTTGATGCATATCAACCCCTTGAGCCTGGGGTGCTGCGGTGCCTGGGGACCATTGCCGTGGGTCTTGGCTACGCAAGCTGTTTGTGTGGAACTGGTAAAACCAGAGGTCTGCTGGAGCAGACAGGCCAGGGCTAAATCAAGCTCCCCTCTCTGCTGAAGCCCTGCCTGTCGCTGCTGCTGGTGTGCTTGCGTGTGGGAGCCCTGCTGGCATGTCATGGTGTGGGGTGGCCCTTGGGGAGTGAGATGTGGGGCCCAGACCTGCTAGTGTCAGCAGTGCTGGTGCGCTTTGCAGGCTTGCAGGGAAGTGTTTGCAGCCCTAATGTGGTTGTGATAGCTGGTATCTAGCCCAAGACAGTTCTTCCCAGTGATTTGCATCCTTCTGTTTTTAATACAGCTGCTGCGTCACTCTTATCTTCTGGGTCTGCTTTCTTGGTGGCTGAAACTGTCTCCTGGACAAGATGTGGACTACAATTGTCAAAGACCTGTTCTGATGCTATCTATAGTCTAACATTAYTGTAAGATATAATCAAATATTTTTGTGGAATTTTCAACCCAAATAAGTAAAAATGTAAAACAAACAAGAAACCCTCAAAAAAAACCTACCCTGGTCAAGACAAAAGTTAGCGGTGATGTTGCATGTAGCAGGCTACGCATGCCATCAGCCAACTCATGATTCCTGAAGGCAAGGTGCTGCTTGGCTGGCTGGGCAGTGGATGATGTATCTGCTCTACTTAGAGGAAGGCAGACAAAATCRATTTTATTTTATTTCATTTTAGCTTAATTTAATTTTACTTTTACAGAGATGTGTAAACTGTCATGCTCCTTTTGCTGAGATATCAGAGGCCAAGACAGCAGTGGAGTGGTGTGTGTGTGTGTGCGTGTGGGGAAGACATTGACCTTATGTCTCAATGTAGCTTGCTCTTGGTCATGGACCCAGTGCTCTGACACTACTTGACTTTTCAGCTGAGCTTGACAGAGCACTGGGTCCTCCTGGCTTGTCCCCATGACCTCCTGTGYGGTACTTAATGATGTACTTCCAGATCTCTGCCCAGGAGCACTAAGGGTGTGCTGATGGATGTTGCCACCTCCTTCCTGAAACCTCTCACCTGTGGGATGAGGCAGGTGAAGGAGCAGTGAGAKCAGAGAGTAGAGGAGGAAGGACTGAAGAAGGTGCTGTCTCTTGTGTAGTGAACAGCTGCTGTAATTTCCAGRCTTGCCTTGGAAGGGCCTGTGACACAGGAGTGTGGAGCAGCAGCTCTGCATGCTCATCCCTAAAACAGCTGCCACCCATCTGTACCATCCTCTGGCTCTTGGATGAGGCTGTAAAAGCTCTGTTAGTAGCTCAGTGCTGTATCCCCTTCTCTGCTGATACTAGTGCTGCTAGCTAAAGGGCCATACAACCTAGGACAGGGGAGCTCTTGGACAGCTTTGAYCGAGGTAACAGCAGCATGTGCAATTGGAGGGAGGAAATGCTCTGAAAATCCACCCTTGCTGGCAACCTCTCAGCCCCTGTCCTTCCATGTAAGACACAAATCTTGTTTATCCAGGAGATGTATTATATTTTGCTCTTTAACTTCTGAGCTTA
>NW_028186149.1:15761597-15766273 GCF_003343005.1 Rhea americana
TATCTCTCACCTCTAGCTTATCAGGTACTGCTTGCCTATCTTGGGCAGCACATCCTGAGACCAAGACACAGCTATAATGACTATATGTTTATCTTTTCCATGTTAAGTTGCTAGAATTCACTGTATCTGTATGTAAGCTTTACCAAGTACCAGATAACACAGCCTGTTTCTTCTATGGCCTGTGCAGTGCTAGGAAGGAGAATGAGCCTGTCCCAGATGGRGCCTCTGGGATTTTAGGAAGAAGCCTAGAAAGTGACAGTAAAGAATGAGATTGTCAGTGGTTCAGATTCCACAGGCTAAAAGCTCTGCGATGAAAGCCATGCTATAAATCTTGTTGTGGGACTGTCCTTGCATCCTTGGTGATTTGAATGACTGGCAGCTAAATTTGCCGCAAGTTATCTAAACAGATATAAATGACCACAGGAGGAGCCCAAATGGAGGGAAGCACTAGGCTAAGAGCTGGATCTTGTACTTCTGAAGCAAAGCAGAATGGTGGTAGCCTGGGTAGATGTTTGCTGAGGAGGGGACAAGCACCTGTGCTCTGCCCGAAGTGTGAGGAGKAGGCTTGGCTGTAAGGGCTAAGCGCTGGATTTATTGTGAGGAGTACAGTGTGTGTGGGGGGCAATAACTACAGGTGTCTGCATCTCAAAGCGAAGGCTTAAGCTATGGAAACAAACTGCAAAGTTTACAGAAGTGGTGAGTTCCTATTATAGCAAAATAGATGGTCACATATGAAAGATTTCACTGAGAAAATAGATGTTCCTCAAGAACTAGGAATGTTACAGGATTGCTGGAGAGGACTCGAGCAAAGAGAGACTTGGTATGCATGTGGCAAGAAACTGGATAGGAAATGTAAGAATATCCTGACACAAAAAGACCATGCAAATACTTGTTTATAGCTGTATTGACATCTGAAAATTGTGCTCAGAGGTTGCCAATTTAGACCCTGAGCTGAGGTGAGCGAAAGGCTGCAAAATGGGAGAGCGGCAAGTCCCGGCAGCAGGCGGAGCTGCTCTTGTTGTCCAAAAACACCTCCCTGCCAGCCAAAAGCCGAAACCGAGCTCGGTGGTGGAAAGCTGGCTTGGCAGAAGCTGGGACAAGCATGCTAAGACCGGCTCTGCAGGCGCCTTCAGCGTGGCTGCGCCGCGGGGCAGGCTTGRCTGCTCCGGGCAGAGGCAGCTTCTGAGACCAGCGCTGTGTCATGGCTCGAGCCCCAGCGCTGCCTTAGTGCGTGCGTCAAAATGGGCAGCGTGTTTATATTTCTGTCCTTAATGACTGAAGCTCTTCCACCTCTATTTCTCTTTCCTTATGGAGCTGTTGCCATAAATACGTGTCAGAATACTACAGTAATATACYGAGGCAGTCAGGCAAGTAGTGAATACTGATCTATCAAGGAAAACTCAGAGCAGCTTTTTTCTGCTAAAAGTTTGAAAATTTCAGTTTCTTTTCTTTACATTTAGAAAAAACCCTGTAGGGATGTGGAGATATAATGAATTGTGAAAATGCCTGCAAAATAGCTTTGACCCTAGAAGCCACAAAACTGCAGCAGACGGATGTACTTGCCAGAGCCAAAAGTAGTCTATTGAATCATGGAAGCAACACAAAGTTAGCTAAAGTGCTAATTAAGTATAGACTTTTTAAAACAAGAATTCATGCTTCATCTTGTCTTGGCGAGATGCCCATAAGAAAGATCTGTCAGTCTTGCAGCCTGCAGTAATTAAGGTTTGAAATACTTCCTGGTCTAAAACAAGGATAGTTCAGACAGAGCTAACTGTTTAAACAACGTCCCTCATGAACTGACATTGCTACTCTGCTTCAGACTGATGGGTTTGACTTCCTATTTTTTTGCTATTGGCTTCTGTGCAAAATATAAAGAAAGTATAAATTAGCAAATACTTATCAGTGCTTTTTTTTTTTTTTTTTTTTTTTAGAGAAGCTGAAGGGTTGGAAAACAGCTCTATGGAGTAGCTAGAACATTCTGTGCGTAGGTAGTACATAAGGTAGCAAATTAAGTTTTATACCTCAGAGTAGTTAGGGAAAAAGGTTATCTGTCTCGGTTTTATTCTTTTCTGTCTGTGAACATGCAATTCTGTTGATGTTAATTGGATCCAAACATCTTCAGGCTTTAAGGATTTAAAATTTATTTCTAAATCTTGCATCTCAGCTCACATCCTATGCTGCAAGTTCTGGAGGAAAGATGATCTCTGTCCACCCTTCAGTCAAATTACTTTAAGAATTTGATTAGTAATTACATATAAAGGGTCAAGTTGACTGCACATAGCTCTGCTTAAATATAATGAACACATTGTATGTGCATGTGGTTTCCCAGTATAATTTTGGATAATGTGTTATCTTTTTCCATCTCTGTGCTCACACAATCTATTTTCCATCTGGAAAGGTCAGTCTAGTTTAAAGGGCAGAGGTAGTTGGGGGCCTGGGATCATGAACCTTTTTGTTGTGCCCTATTATTCTATGTTATGCTTCTGGTGTAATCGGATACTTGTCTCAGAGAAAAGTCTGCCCTCTGGCACAGTCATTCCACTGTCATAAGAGTTTAGTTTTCTGTGATCTTGGTGGTATTTAACAATAAGCTCTGAACTGTGTGTTTAGCAGAAGCTGTGGGAACAGGGATGTCAAGTCCATTAATCATGGATTAAAAAAAAAAAATCTCTGGTCCAGACTGTCAGCCAAGGATTAGCTGCGCCCCCCCTGCAAAATCTATTCAAGCGACCTGCCGATTAGGTCAGCTTGTCCTTCTGCCCTGAGATTTTTTTTTTTTTAACAGAAACTGGCAGTTACAACTCTAATCCTTACAGTACTCGAGGCTGTCTGTAGATATGTGCTTGGAGGACCATAGGCTACTCCGATGCGGTGTTTAGTTCACTGATGGCAGGTTGACACAATCGTGTAAAACTGACACCAAACGGCGTGTTCTGGGAAGCAGGTGAATGCGTGAGCTGCGGTTGTTTCAGGAGGTCTTTGGTAACACCTTGAGAGTGTGCTCCTGTAACGTAGTGATTCATTTTTAGCCTAATCTATTTTCAAAGGTAAATATTAACTATATATAATTATTAAGAGACAGAATTATTAACATGTTTTGTAAATATTCTCATTATATATCAAAAAAGATATTTTTTCAATGGCGATGGTATTTCTGGTAAAGCATGTCTGAGGTGCGCACAAGGAGATCAAGCCTGCACAGAAGTTTGGAGCAGTTTTGTTGCTTCGCTTTTGCTAACTAAATCAAGCGGTGTCCTTTTTGGTGGCTCCAGGCAGAAGGTGAACTGTGTCCGACTTCAGAGCAAAGTTGTGCTGGTGGCTTTTGGGCAGGCTGGAGTAAGTTTTGCTCTTGAGCTGGGTRAAGAAGGCACGAAGCTCTTGTAATGCTCTGGTGTGGAAGAAAGTTCTATTTTCCTCGGCTGCAACTCTCAATCAGTGCCACTGTTCTGCATGGCTAACGCCACCGCTCCAGCATCCTATTACTATGCAAAGCAATTTCAAATTATTTCACAAATAAATCACTCGGGCTCTGTTGGATTTCTGAACTTTCTGGGGTTATCTTGAATTCTCAGAACCATTTGGCCCCATTCATTTTCATTTGTGGAATTATCTATAATGTGGCATTCGGCACTAATTATTGCTGTAGCTGCTGTTGTTGCTGCCAGCCCAAACCTGTGTTTCAAGTGTGCCTCATTAGCAGTTCAGACCTGGAGCCACCTGTGTCTTGGTGACTTTCCTGGGCTGCCTGGGGGCTGGCTTGGCTCGGCCGCGGGACGTTGCAGGAGCTCGCCCTGGGAGCAGTGCCGCGTGCAGGTGGTTGTTCCTCCTTGTCATCCTCCGCGAAGCCTTCTGCAAGGGTGCATGAAACCTTCTGCAAGGGTTCGCTCCTGGGGGTGTGGTTTGACAGCTTAAAACTTGTATTTAAAGTTTAATTATGCATTTATTAAAAGGTTGGGGGTAGGGTAAGGAAACAAGAATTGAAGTTAAATGCCAAATTGGGGTTTTCAGGACTTTAAGGTCCACAAAATTTGGTGCATGTAGAATGTGGCTTTAAAATGTATAGCAACTTTAATGAGCGCTCAATCTCCCTGCATTTCCGAAGCCCTTAGTGGAAATCACTTTTCATTTCTGTTAGATAATGAATAGTAGGCCAAGCAGAGCAAACCTCAAAATTTGATATTTTTTGAGGCACCATCTATACAGTAAAATGATGACAATGGAACCTGTTTATTAAACTAATGTAGTGATTTTATCATTTCGTTCTTGGTATCTTCGTACCTGATATTATGCTGGTATGGTTTCCATGGCAACGGAGCACTCTTCCTTCCATTTGACCTGAAGTTCAAGCCTGGCTGTTGCAGGAGAAATGCCAAGAAACACCTCTACTTTTATTAAAAACAAAACTCTCGAATGCATGCAAAGCGAAAACTGGGGAGAAAGAGGAGAGCCTGACACTGTGTAACCAAAAGGAAGGGGCCGTCTTCGAYGGAAGAGCTAGGAAATAAACAACTGCTAGGCTGCGTGCTCCCGTAGCMCGTTTTGTCCTCAAATTCAACTGCGGTTTGATTTGCCACTTCACCCTTGTATTTACTTTTTACTGCGGAAGCAGCTACCCTGTGAGAGTTGATCTTATTTCGCAGCCCGTGGAGCTCGCCGGGTCCGTCCCCGAGGAGCGG
>NW_028186149.1:15766507-15910612 GCF_003343005.1 Rhea americana
TCCCTCGAGGACGCGCTCGCTGGGGACGGCGCGTCTGCGGCGGCCGGCGGCGCTGCTGTTGGTTCTGCGTCAGCCTTGGCCGAAGCGTCTTTGGAGGCGGAGTTAGCTGCTCTAACTAAAATTATATTCCTCAAAAATGCAATCTGAGTGACGGTTTCCTCAGAAGTAATATCAAATGAAAAAKTTTGATTTGTAAGGATAGAACCAAAATGAATTTTGTTTACTTATGCTTTTTATTTGCATGTTATTCAGTTAGAATCTTACCTGCTGGTAATATTTTCAGCTGCTATTTCTCCTAAATAATATACGTATTCAAATGCCTAAGATGGGAGTACTTAGTATTTATTCTGTTTTTCCTTCTGTTTTTATTTTATGTAACAATGTCATGTGTACTTTAAAGTCTTCTAGTGTAACTCAAACAGGAGATAGTTAAACCTAGAAGATACTGATGTGTTTAGTAACAGCAAACTACAGGCTGCTAGGATTGAAATGTAGTTAACTAACATCCAAAGAGCTGAAATAGGAATTCAGAATACTTCAAAATTCCTCTAAAATAGTATTTCCAATGTGATTTCTGTAATGGTTTTCACAGAAAACTAAACACCAAGCTGTTTTGGTTCTGACTTGGAATGGATTTTTTTGGAAATGTCGGTGCYTGTGCCCAAAGGCTTCTGCAGGGCTGCTTTCCCCGGGCTGGCTGAGCGCAGCCACCCCTGCCCGGTGCTCCAGCTGGGTGTCCTCTTGCCCTCAGGTGCTCTCCGGTGAGATGCACGCGAAGGCGGCAGAGCAGCCTGAGACATCTGATAGGAGCACTCCTTTCTAGATGATGCCCGCCAAGAAATTACAATATCATCAAATTCCATAAGCTTAAAAAGGCATTTTTGTCAGATTTCATCCTATCCGTTTATTCTTGTACAAGGCAATCCAGATAATAGCATAGCATGCTTAGGTATGTCTTTAGCTGAGTGCTGTTAGATGTACAGTCCCCTATGGATTCAGTGACTCTCGTGGTTCTTCCAGTTGTGACCAGTGGAAGAGCTGTGCAACGGTTCTGGAAATGTTTGAGCATAACTTGCCTGGATAAACATGATTTTGAAATTGACTTTTTAATTCTCAGCTTGACAATTTTAAAGTGGATCTAGGAAGAGCATGAGAATTGTATCAAATTCCAGTTTTTCACAGATTCACTGTGAAATCAGTGAAAACTTGCTTTCAACCTATCTTTACCTCTAGTTCTCGGTTAGTCTAAATCAAAATTAAATTGAATCATGGTACTATGAGTACAAATAAATTCTGGAGTGAGCAGTGAACATGTTCTAGAGCATCAGTGTTTTATAGAGCTCTAATATTAATGATAAAAGTCAATTATTCATTAAAATGACCCTTTGTASCTCTTAATTATTTTTAACTTATGCAATGTAAACTAGAGACAGAGCCCAAACTCTGACACAGTACRAATGGGCTGCGTGTACTAGAACTCATCAGCCTTTCTGCTAACTCCTCAGGGCGGTTTAAATGCCCTCCTTAGGGAGGTGTGATGCAAGATTACCAGAACCGTAGTGATTTTTTTCATTTTGTCCTCATTTAGTTATTTGATTACCCAGGGCGTGGAGGGCTTTGCAGCTGATGCACTGGAAGCAAATGATGGTGCACCTCTTGTAAACGTTYTGCACATCAGGTTGCAGTTGCACGCCTCAGCGTTTGGACCCGCTCCCAAGGAGAGGCGGTGTGGGTGAGCCACGCGTGCTCTCACCTGGCACGGCCACCGGTGCTGGGGCAGGCCCGCACTGCCTGTGGCTCTGCCACAGATACCCCGTATACGCTTACTGCGTGAGTATTTCTCATTTTGTGTCCAGACAAGGATAAATGTGCACATAGCTTTATTTTCCTTTTTGAGCGAAGGAAACCTAATGTACTGTTGAATCCTGATGTCTTGGGACAAACTATAATTTTACTGCTTTCACTAGCTGGGGGACAGGTTACGCTTTTCCCATGCTTGTTTGTGCAGAGTCACCCGGGGTGTGGAGCAGAGTCTCTGGCTGTGTAAGAGATGCTTTTYGGTGGTGGCTCAGGGGTTCCTTTTCCCTATTAAAACCATGCTGCTGCTCCTCTATTTCACCCCCTAGCCAAAATTAACTATCAGTATTAATCACTGATCTTTAGGTTTTTATAGACGCGGGCAGAGCGGCTCAGTGCTGGGTAAAGGCTGCGGCAGGGGGACCCGGCTCCTGGTGCCGCCTGGGGGGAGCGGGAGCTGTGGGGCGCCCCCTCGCCCCGGCCCTGCTCCCTGCTGCCTGGAGGCTTTCAGGAGGGAAAAGTGGGGATTTAATTGGGGAGAGCGCTCCTGACAGCCGCTGGTTGTCAGCGGCCTCTGTGCCGCTGCCCTAAAAATAGCGAGTAATAGACTGGTACGGCCGGGATGTCCCTCCGCTGGCAGGCAGCCCGTCGCTGAGGAGTTTCGCTCTGAGTGCGACTGTTCGTGCTGTCACTGAAATGCACTTTATTAGGGGATATATTACAGTTCTCTTCCARTGATGAGGATACTCCTAAGTCTAGAGAGCCACTAAGAGTTGTGCYGGGTGCTTCAGTATAGCAGTTAAAGTCGGTGGCAGCTGTCAGCCTCCAGACCGGGAACTTTTGTGGCGGAGCATGAAACTTGAAAGCAGTCTTGCAGGCTGTGTGCATGACTCAAAATACCAACTCTGCTCCTAGGAAAGTGTAGATAAGGATGGCAAAGTTGCCAGCTGTCATTTTATCTCAGTGTGTGTGTGTGTGTGTGTATTGTCATCATGCAAGTTTAGTAGTGGGGAATGGTGGCTCATTTTCAGCTGCTGCTTGATGTCAGGGCAGCATCTGGAATTTWAAAATAGTCTTTTCAGTGCTGACAGAAGGGTTTTACTCATCACAGTAATCTTTTTTTTTTTTAACATCGCTTGCATTTTCTGTCATGTCACATCTATAAGAACAAAACTTAGGTTACTGTATCACAATTAGGAAGGAGTATTAGGGCCACTAGATTAACTTTTAGACATACCCCATGGGTGTGTGAGGAATCTTGCTCTTGAGGATAAGAAGAAAAATGGATGCTTCTATCATTACTAATGCTATTTGCCTTTTCTATGTATCAAAAGACCTGAAGAGAACAATTCTGTAACAAAAATTGGAGATCAAGGGCTTCAGGAAAACCTAAAATAACAGCAATATAATGGTAGAGAAGTTTAAAAGTCTTCTTTCTTGAGGATGTGATGCTTGTTTGACTGCACTGTTTGTATTCCTTGGTAACCTCCGAAGCTGCTGGCCAATTCAGATGTTGCGTTCCTGTAAGAAGGAATGGGAATCTGGAGAGGGGGGAGAGGCATTCGGACCTCAGCCCCGGGAAGAGCTGCAGTGTGAGCTCAGTTATACCAGACCTCAGAGTCTACGTAGACCTGCTCTGCCGAGGCTGTCCCCAGCACTGGCAAAGCTTCCTCCCAGACTCCCGCCCCGCTGGTCCGTTTCTCCAAGCGATATCCCAAGCCTGAGACCACAAGCAGAGGGGAACCAKCTTCCCAACCTCTGCTGCTTGTGGYAGCGCTCTCGTGTGCGGGGGRCAGCAGGGCATGAGCCATCCCAAATTCAGGACTGTGATGCTGAGCTCTTTAGCCCCTTTGCACCAGTTTTGGAGCAAGCTTTGCACACATGATTCTCCTGGCCCAGCGGGTTGGATTGGGCTGGGTTGGCAAAGCGTCCCTGTAACAGCGAGGCTTTTTGTGGGCAGGGCCGTACGGGAGCGCCGCAGTGCTCGGTGCAGCGTCGATGGGGTTTCCTGGTGCGGAGGCTGCGCTGTCCGCCTCTGYCATGGTTTCATCCCCTCGGCGCTCCCACGGGGCGCCAGGACCCGCTGCAGGGCTGGCTGGGAAATTCAGCTCACCACTGCTGCCTGGAAACCTATCATGTAGATTATTATTCTTGATTTTCCTCTCTTGCTTACTCTTATTAAAATAGGAATTGTGAAATGACTGCCACGGTGCACTTCATAAGTCTCAGCTTCTTAATAGAGCCCCATATAATTTTGCTACACATTCTCTTGGGTTTGGCAACTATAAAACAACTCATAGCTTTCACTGTAGCAGCTTTTCTGCAGAATCCGTTTCATAAAATGGCATGTTAAAGGCCTTCAGATATTCCCTTATTGTTGCAGGCTTCCAAAGCACCATCCTGAATGGTTTATTATACTTCTGCTCTTTCTTACTCTCTGTAAAGAGCGCATTTTTTATTAGGTCTTGTTCCTCAAGGACAGACTCGCTCTACTGGGCTTGCTACACTTTTAATAGACTTTCCTGTCACTTAGTCTTGTGCATGGGCCATGGGACTTTAGGAATYTCTGAGACTTAATGTTATTTAAAAGGTGCCTCCTGCTTCTTCTCTAATTAATTGCAATCAGAAAGGCTAGTTGGTGGACACATGGTGTCGCAGCTTCTGTGAAATACTGCCTGATGGCTATAAACATTGCCATATGTTCTCTGTGAAATATTGCCATAATCACTGGCAACAGGAACAGCTGATAGGAGGTGAAGGATTGGTGGTTCTTTTCTCTACTTTTGAAAGCTTTGAAGTACTTTCTAATCACCTTAGTACTTTCTTTTCTTTAGGTACTTATACTTACAGTGGGCTTAGCTTCTAAAAATCATTGAAATAACATTTTAGGAAACTTCTACCCTTATCTTTATATTTTGAATTACAGCTGCCAGCATTTGCTTTGTGTGCTGTGTCCATTTGCTAAAACTGTTCATTAATCAGAGTAGGCAGTTAATTTAAAGGCTTTTCCCCCAAATTAAATAATTTTAAAAGAAAACAAGGTAGTTAAGAAATAAATAAGAACTCCAAAAATCTTGATGAATTAAAAGCTTTTATCTAATCTGAAGGTTTTGGGTTTTTTTTCCTCTAAAATGTAGGTAGAGAGACAATTTGGGGGCTTTTACCAGCTCTTGATTATGGAAAAAATTACAAGTTTTCAAAGCTGTGATCTTAGAGCTTTTTCCTGTTGTTGAAAAAGAGATGGCTTTCGCAGTTTGTGGTAACCTCAAACAGCAGTAGTATGTAATGCTGTTTCCTATGCTGATACGCTAACTTCCTCACTACTGTAGTAGTTGTGTAGTAAGAAAAACTAAGTATCTGTTAGTATAACAGTGTATTTCAGATTGTCTGTCATAATTTCCACATAGCTTAATGGCACAGGTAAAACATACAGAGGAAGGTTTTTAACGCCGTGGCCCTGCTGCAGGGAGGCCGTTCGTCGGGAGCAGCAATCCGCCAGTCGCTACGGGGCGGCTGGGAGCCCCGAGACGCTTCCCCGGCGAGCGAGAGCGCGCGGAGCRGGTAAAGCGTGTGCTCGTCGCGGGCTGGGAGTGTGGGGCTCTCGTGGAGGTAAGCAAACAGAATTGATTCTGCTCCGTTTATTAGAATTGGTTTCTTTTAAGTACCGCTTTTCTGTCTCAAATTACTAATTCTAACAGGGTACTTGCTAGCTCTGAGAAAAAAGATTTATTAAAGCAACAAATGGTTTTACGTGCTGCTCTATACTTTGGGAGTTGCGGGCTATTGGAGCAGGTTGTCTTGCGCGCACAGCCCCGGCTATTAAACTGTACRCAGGTGATTGATCTTTTTAATAAAACGCTGTTGTTCAGTAAGGAAAGAGTGATAAAGATAAACAAATGCRGCTGTTTGTCCAGTGCTTTGGAGATCGCAGCAACACGAGGACAGCGAGAATGCTGCTTTAATGAATAAGACGGATGAAACGCATCAATTTGGACTTCATTTTAGCATGCCTGGAAACCAGCATGCTTTAAGTTCATTTGATTCATGCTTTTCATTCCTATGTAACGCTCCGTGCCTTTCAACGGAGAACATGTCACACTTGCGCGCACACCGAGTCCGGCAGGTAAAGCGTCCCGGCCCTTCCCGCCGCCGTACGGAGCGGGTGCACGGCGCTGCCGGGGCTCCTGCCCGGGCGGCCGCACCGGCGGGGAGCGCGGGGCCGGCGCGGCCGCTGCCCGGCGCAGCCCCCGGCGCTCAGCCGCGCGTGGGCCGCTCGCGCCGGCGTTTTGAGGAGTTGCTCTGTTGATGTCAACACTTACACTGATTTATTTATTTATTTATTTATTTATTTAAAGCAAGTGTAGGAAGAGAACCAAGCCCTTGTTTCTTTTGCTCTTCACTAAAAGCATTTTTTTTCCATGGCAACCTCTGTTTCCATGGTGTGTGCTGTACTGCCCTTCAGAGAAGCTTTATTAAGAGATGCATGTGTGCCCTGTCATGCGATTGTGGTCATTTTTTTTATAGCACTCTGCAGGAAAGCTACAGTAAACTACCTTTAGTTGTAGTGTTTTTGCATTTTGCAACAYGGTGAGCGATTCGTGCTTGGCGGTGCTGCGGGAATGTGGCGCTGTGCGGCTTGTTCTGCTGCCCTGAGGGGTGTTCTTCAAGCTGCTGTGTTTACCGGTGCACTAAGATCACTGTTTTCTGAAMTCTTTGGGTTGAAAGTTGGCATATAAAGTAATCCAGCTCCTTTTATAACTGTGGAAACAGACACATAATAGCAGTTTTCTGCTTCTAGGTTCAGCATAGGAAAGTTAGCAAATTGATAGCAAATTGTTTCAAAAGAAAAAGTGAACCCATGGAAAATTTGAGACTTTTCCATAGTGATAGTTATTAGAAGCTACTTTGAAAGAATGCTTAAATTGAGCTAAGTTTCCAAAAGCAAGACAAAGTTTCCAAAGGAGCRAGAGTCCGTTTTTTACTATGAAGATGCGGCTCTGAAATTCTCTTAACAGGTATGTCGCTACCTTCCTTTGAATAGATCCATCTATAATCGCCTCTTTAGACTCTCCTACCCGCTGCGGCAGCCTCCGGTCTGGAGGCCCTGTCTTTGCCCAGCTGTGCTGGCGTGTCGTGGCAGCGCGTGATCCAGCCCGCAGCCGGCTCGGGGCCGCAGCTCCCCTGGGTTTTGGCGAGCTGCGTCGCGCTGTGTTTCGCTGCCGCTGTAGCCTGACGGGGCTYTGGGGCTGCCTCCTTGGCCGTTGTTTAGYACCTGCTTTTTAAAGATTTTCCTCMAAACTTTAGATCTGTGGAATATTGAGCAAACCTAGAAGCATACTATTTTCAAACAAGATCACTGCCTCATACCAAAAACTGTTGATTTTAAAGATGACCTCAATAAAACCCTCACGAGAAGTCAGAGTGAATCTTTCTTTTTTGCAGAAAGATCTTGGCTTGTGACCTGACCTTGCAAGCCAGTATATGGCTTTCAAGGCATCTCCCCTCATGTTTGCTTGTTTTCCACTTGGTCACTGGTGTTATAATTACTGAACTAATATTTATAATTCATAGAAAATTACACTAAAAAATTTGGAGAGTCATGAAGATTCACCACATGAACAAAGGAATGTAAATGGTATCTCTGATAGTTGGAGAAGCTGGGAAAGTTGAAGTGGTGTAATGTGTCAGGAGTTTATTTTGAGCACCTACATGTTGCCTTTAAAGTTCAGTTTATTAATAGGAAGACAGGTTGTATACAAATTAGAGGCTTTTATTTTGCTTTTAGGTGGAATCTGTCCTTTTAAGAACAGAGCCATGTGGCTGTGGTTTCATTAATGGCTCTTACTGAGTTTTATGCTTTACTTTCACATTAACTGCAACATCTTTTCATCAATGGAAAGTGCCATTTTGATGAACATGGTTCTTATCCCTGTTGCAGTATGTCTGTGCAGCTCTGGAAGTGCTGGGGGAGAGATTAAGATACAAATATATTTTAAATCACTGAGTGCATCCACAGTCATACTCTCCACAGTAAGGTTCTGCAGCAGAGCGGCACATAACAAGGGATAAAAGTCTGTGATAATGCCCTTAATCATAAAGCCATACTAAATTACATCTTTAGTTTTGTGAAATGTAGGTTGACTGTCCTGACTGACCAAATAAATAGATCATGCTAATCATCCTYACTGGTGGTCAGGTGTGTAATAAGCTGTGTTCTCACCCAGCTCCCCAGAAAGGGAAAAATTATTTTGCTTTCGTTTTTGGTATTTTTTTGAGCTGTGCAGCTCTCTTGTGAATGAAATACTTGTCTGTGCCATCCTGGGATGGATCAACTGGAAAAAAAACAATGCATTTATTGGTAATGCAAATTGGTAGCAGTGCTACTTGTGAGGCAAGTAAGGGCAAGGTGTGGATGGAGATCTGTCGTGTGCTGGGTGGGCTGGGAGACCATTACGTCTCATGTTCCTCAGGATCTTGCCCTGAGAGTAATGCATGATGCGTAATGCGTAGAAAAACTGCAGAGCGCTATCCTCCGTTGTCTGCGGTGGGCTGTGCACCTCACTGCCCCAGGCTCCCTTCCTGGGGGCATGTACGTAGGCTCCCTGAAGCCTTACTGCTGTCCTGTGMCTCTGTAGGGTACCAAAATTTAGTGATGGTGCTGTCATAAATTCCTTGCTTTTTTGGGGACTCCTCTGTGCCCTCAGGAAAGCCAGCAAAGGTYGCTTTCTCTCTCTGAAAGCGGGATGACTTAGTGGGCTGTGCTGGGCCAGTCCCCTCACCTCCACCTGTGTTAAGGGACCTGCAGGCACTTGCAGGTTGCACTCTCATGGTGACGTTTTCTTCTGGCTACTGGTGACAGCACTTAGAGTTTCTAGCCCAAGGTGAATACTTCTAGTGTCTCTAGTATTTGTGGAGAAAAATAACCACCCTGTCTGTGCCTTTGTGCAAGGGGGGGTTTAGCGGGGGAGCTGAGCGTGGGTGTGGGTGGGCGCCTGCCGGCCACGTGCTGTCCTGTGGAGCGGAGCAGACCGGAGGATGGCCACGGGTCTGCAGCGTGTCGCCGTGTGCTGGCCGGCAGCAGCATCTTGCTGCTGCAGCCTGCGTGCCCTTGCCTCCGCGGCTTCAGTGGCAACTGGGTTCGCTGCAGAAACACGTTCAACTCCACATAGTAAARGTGCTTCAATAACTGAATGTTTTATGGTGGATGTTGATCGCTAAATACTCATCCCATATGTAGAAATTAAAGTAACTGGAAATTCTTACAGCCTGGATCCGGTTGAGACCACTGGAGAATACCTTGATGTTGGAGGTTAAAATCAACAGTGTGCGTTTTAGTTATTTTCAGATGCCTGTTGTATGTTTAATATACTGTATTTGTATCGTGGGCTCTCATTCCTGTGAATCTGAGGTCTCTCCCCCTTGAATGAATGAGGCAATAAGCAATTGAATCTGAAAGATACTTTATGCAACAGAAAAGCAATTTGGTTTCTGGTTATCAAAGGGCAGGAAGCAAACTAGCACCTGAGTGCTAAATATTTATAACTCCTATGTTGCCAGTTTGCCCTGCACCTTTAGGGAGCTGTGTTCTTGGCTGCATTGGCAGGGCCTCATGCTCTGGGAACGTCACCTGTGCGCCGAGTCCTGCCTGTCCTCTGCGAGCTGGCGGGTTCCTTCCCTGCAGCGCTGTCGACCCCGCAGCGCTGTCCTCGCGCGCTCCGCCGGGTGGAGGAGCAACAGTGGAATTTTCTGTTTCTTGACTGGAGAATCCCCCAAATAGAAAGCAAAATAAGGAATGAAATTACTTTTCACTAGGATGATATGAAATTTTTATAGGGGTGTTTTTTTTAACAGGAGTGAAAAAAGTTTCTTTTGAACTGTGTGCTCTCAATAAAAGGAAAGTTTCACACCAGATTCCCTTCTAATTAAAAGATAGCTTTCAAAATAGCAACAAGTACTATATATGGCTGCTTTATCCKCTGTCAATAAAAGTAATATATAAATGAAAAATTCTTAATGCAAGTCAAAACTGTTAGCCATGTTGAAGTACTAGTCTCTTAAAGTTGGTTACTTAAAATTTCAGATTGTAGATGAGTACATTTTTCAAAGATTTCCTTTCAATAACGATAAGTGTTCAGTCAGAGGTGATAAATATGGAAATCAACTTTTTGTACRGTCACTTTACACAGTAGCTTAAACTCAAGGCTATATTATGCTGGGTAGCTGASTGAGTGGGATTTTCTCTGCAAGGACAGTGCTTAATTTAATTTTAGTTTTATTTTTATAACTGGAATAATAGATGTTTTTATATTGACTAAATTCTTTACAAGTTTTAACAAAGTATAGAAAGTAAAAATTAAACTTCTAGAAAATAAATCTCAGCATAAGAGCAAATTTGAAATCATGGAAGAATTGCAATGCACAAATTTAACAATCTATATACATTGCATTTAAAATAAATCACATATAATACATTTTCTATGGCAGATTTAGTTTGGTAGCCCTGTATTTCATTGTTATTACTGCTTCCTTCTGATTACCTTTTTTAAATGGGTATTAGAAAAAATACTACCATAATATGTGCTAAATGTACTGGTTATTATAAAAATCGGTTATTTTTATATCTAGTCATGAATTACATTTTAGAGGATTTGTTAGTGTGTAAAGTTACTGGAAGTG
Source organism: Rhea americana (assembly GCF_003343005.1). Lineage (NCBI taxonomy): Eukaryota > Metazoa > Chordata > Aves > Rheiformes > Rheidae > Rhea > Rhea americana. The sequence continues at coordinate 15,776,981 of NW_028186149.1, forward strand.
GCGGGCGCCGGAGGGTTCTTGGCCGTGCCTGCAGCGAGCTATCGTGTGCCGCCTGTAACTTGGGGGGGGTGCAAAGATCCAGGCTCGTTTCCTGCACGGTGTTCACAGTATTACCTCCGCTCGCAGCTCTGAGCTAGTTAACAGAGTGCATTCCCTCGGTGTTGTAAAGCAAAGATTTGGGGTGTTTTTCAAAGGAAATGAATGCACTTTGCTTATCCTTTGTCAATGGAAGTTGCAAATAGAGCTACAATTTCGCATAATAGCTATAAACCATTACTCTCATGGCTTGACAAACACCTGTGAGGATAGACTGCAATATTTCATCTGAGAAAGGCCTGAATATTAAATAAATGTAACCTCCCATTGGGTCCTGCTTTAACCTCCTACTGGTTTGGAAGGTGAATTTAAGAGCTGAAAGCGTTTTAGAGTAGATGTTAGGGGACAGGTTCAGTAAGACCCAGACAGCAGATTAGCACTTTGTGCTCGTAATAACAGTCCTTCCCGTCTTCCATCATCACTGCACACGTGTCGCTGCAAAGTGCACGTTTTAGCTTGAGTTAGGTGTACAGTTGGCTTGGGCTGGTTGTCTAATAATTATGGTTATACAAATTAATATTTGTTACTTACTAATTAATGTTTTCTCTGCTTTTGATGACCTGTGGGACTGAGAACTGGAATTTGATTTCCTTATTAATGTAATAAATTGAGCTTCTGAGTTAAGTTTAAGCCCGACATTTCAGAGAAGAGGTTCTCAAGTCATGACATATTTAGCTTCAAAAGCTAAAAATAATGAAATTGTTTAAAATGAGCCAGGACGAGCCTGACAACATGAGATACTATTAATGCAAGCAGAGCAGGAGGCTTTGCAACATTTAGAGACTCTTTACTAATCCAGACAAAATGTTTCCTATAAATTTTTATTTTTCCTGAAAAGTACTTGTGGCATTAGTTGTTCTCAGCTGGGAGGAATGAGATAATGCCAGTGTGAAATATTCCTGTCCTGCTATGAAAACAAGAAATGAATTCCTTTGTAGTGAGCATAGTAATGGTGTGTGTGTGTGTGTTTTAAATAGTAGTGATACAGCATGGTTATGCATGCATGCATGTGGATAGAGATGTTAGAATAAATTCTGATTATTCTAGTAGTAGCAATAGCAAAATAGCTATTGCAAGAACAAGCCCTTTAATTATAAGGTAGATAACAGAAAAACATTAGAAACAGTATGTAGTGTCTGTTTTCATTCTATATTTTTATTTTTCGATAAGAGAAAACTGTTGAAAGAATTTGAGTATTCAGGTTGTAATTATTATTAGTAGACAGCCAATGAAAAGGCAATTTGTCATTCTAGAAAAATGATGGTTATCAATTATGTTGTAGAGAACACTTAAAATATTTAAGTTGTTCAAGTGCCTTTCACACAGTCAAAGATCAGTAAATAATGAAATGAACCAATAAACTGCGCTGATAAGCAAGCATCTCTCTCCCACTAAAACAAATTGCTGCTGTCAAAGTACCTGTTTGCTAAACCTCTTTTTTTAGTTCCTCTTCTGACACATTGCGGCGCTTGGCTTATGCTGTGAAATCACTTATGAGTTGATTTCTAAAATGCTTTGATGGACACAAACAGACGTAATGAGCAGATAGTGTACAAATGTTCCCTCTTTCTGTGGCTGAAGGTTGCCTGTCTGTAGAGAGGTGTGGGCAGGTGTTCCCTGCTGGACCACCTGAAATCAAGCTTGTAGGCAGCTTGTTCTGCAGATGGAGCAGCAGTCACAGCAGTATGTTTCTGCTGCCCAGATGTTTGTGCAGTTTTTGTTCTTGAGTGAACCAGAAGCCAACATTTTGTAGAGAAGAGCAATGAGTCATTCACAGATGTCTTGCACACAGTTATAAACTAAGATGTCTTCATACTGTAGCAGTAACAACATAGCATGAAGAGATGAAGGCCCTCAACCCTGTCAAATGCAATTAAAAAATAATCCACACTTATTTTCACCTTAAGGAKTGTTTATTTCTTTTTAGTAGCATTCATGATAGGTTAAATGCTTTCTTGCAGCTCTAATATTCTAGTCTCAGCAAAGGGTGCATAATTTGACGCATGGATGTAGTTGAGGAAGGAGTGTGGAATCCAAGCAAGGTTGTGCTGGTGAAATGATGAGAATTAATTCTAAATACTGTAGTCAAGACTAGTCTTATATAGCCTAACCACCTGTGCAGTTTTTTCTTATTTATTCTTCTACATTACTTCATCCCAGTCCCCTGTTTTCACCAGCTCCATAGAACTTTTCTATGTGGGCATCTTCTGGTTAGTGGTGAACAAGGCAACGGGACCCTAGCAAGGTTACAGATGAGGCCAACGCAAAGGTTGCAAAGCAGTGCTTCCTCCTCCTCCCTGCAGCCCTCTGCTCCTGAGGGGATGCATGTTTTGGAGAAGGAGGCGCACACTGGGAAAGGAGGACTTTGTCTCTTAGCTGTGGCCATCTTCAGCTGGTGTTGTGCTATCCTGCAGTCTAAGGGAGAGGTCCCTCCTCACCAGTGCTACATCAGAGGTGTACCTCTTGCAGATCTCAAGCTGTTGTTTGAGTTTTTTCCTGGCTGACCTTGGACCTGGGTTGTATCCTCATGTTGCCTGATGCTGCTGGACTGTCAATGGAGCTGGTGGCAGTCTCTGGTTCCTCCCTGCTCGCTGGTCCAGGCACCTTGGCGAGGTCTCTGCCTGGCCTGCCTCACCTCATAGGATCACCTTTGACTCCCAGCTTGTCCTCCCTTGTGTGGCAGCCCTGCTCGTGCTACTCCCTGGTGCCAGGCTGCTGGCAATGCAAATCAAAAAGGTCCTATARGAGTATTTTGGTTAGAGGCAGGAGAAAGCTGGCAGTGCTGAGATCTCCTGGCTCAGGTTGCTGCGACCTGCAGTGAGAGTGTGGCTCGCTTTCGGTGTCCCTCGGAAAGGGCTGGAAGGGGCAATGTGCTGTTGCAGGAAATAGGGGAGCTGTAGCAGGGTGCTGCAATGCTAAGTAACAAGCAGTGTGAAGCAGTGGAGCAAGGGCAAAACTTGGAAGCGTTTCAGCGCTAGTTTTAAGGCCTAAAATGTAAGATGAGGGAGTTGGGCTGTTTGGCATCAGTTTGATACACCAGGCCTGGTGAAAGGAGGATAATTGGTGCTGCCAGGATGCYGGTGTTGCAGGAACGATGAGAAGGACTCGCAGTCAGAGGGCTGGCACTGTACTTGAAGAATTTTATAAGGTGTAAGAGCATGGAAATATTATGGAAAAAGGACTGTGGAACCCCTGTGGGCTGAAATCCTGTGCTGTAATAAAAACGTAGTGCTAAGATTGTGTTACCAGCCCCCTGCTCTGAGCTGTAATAGTGCTCAGAAAACGCAAAGGGAGACTAGAGAGGCTGCAAATTCAGGACAGGCAGTAACAGTGGGAGGGTTTGGTAGAGACCCGCAGAGGCTGRGCCAGAGCCTCATTGGGGTGGGAGATGGTGAGGGAAACTGCGGATGTGCAAAGTGGCTGCTGCCTCCAGCACCTGGTCTGGGAGCCCTGGAAAGGAAGATGCTGCTCTGGGCCTGGTCCTGAGCAGCACGCAGGATCTGTTTGTGAGCTCTGGTTTGTAACTCAAGATGGTTGTAAGCTTAGGTTAACATTATAGCTGAAGAGGGCAGAGTAAATAACTGCAGCACAGGGTCATCCAATTTCGCAAATAAGATCTGTGTAACAACGAGGCAATTAGTCAAAAAAAAAAAACTTAAAGGATTAGTCCAAGAAGCCTGAAAGCAGGCTGCAGGCTATTAAAATATTCTAATGAAGTTATTAGAAGCCCCCAAGTAYGTTCCACAATTCAGTGAGAAAACACAATGATCGGCAGCAGCCTGCCTCGCTCGCTCGGCAAGCTGGGAGGATGTTGTAGCAACGCGGCTGGAAAATGGGAAGCCTGCTGCAAGGAGCAGAAGAGAAAAGCCCTTTGACATGGTGGGTCAAATGTAAACAGGAAATTCAAAGCGCTCGTAAAGAATTTGAGAAGTACCTTGCATAGGATGATAAGGCTGTTAGGGGAAAAAGTCCCTAAGTGCATCAAACCCAGGAAACTGGCAGGCTGATGATGGTGTCAGGGGGCTCTGGGCGGAAAGGCAGGGCAGGGGAGCTCCGTGAGCCTTTGGTYGGTCCTCACTGCTGGAGATGCTGTGGAGGTCTTGCACTTGATGTGCTTTTTCAGCAGATAGGCCAGGGAGCTAAATCAGTTTGAAGTAAATATCCAGGAGATATTAGAAAGAGTGCGTGTGCTGGGTCGCAGCCCTGAAGCTGCTCTCCCCGCTGCTCTGGGGGAGCTCAGTGYGAAGCTGTGCCTGCCGGCTGGGCTGCGTGTTTCCCAGGGCTCTGCGTTGGGGACTGATGGGTTGTCAGTGCAACTCCTACCTATAAACAAGGCTCCAGAGCAAATCTTGCTCCTCCATCCCTKTTAGGCATCCATCTTAAAGTAACATAATTCAACACACAGGTAAATGTCATGTTTTGGGGGAGAGCCTGTGCTGCTGCAGAGGAGGGAAGTTCAGCCACCCTGCCTGGTTGGCAGTCTGTGTGGGTGTCAGGATGTCAGGAGACATAGAGACAGGAGATAAGATGCATAGGGGTTGCTGGATTGTCAAAAAGCCAGGGTTGTGAGGAAGGTCTTTTCCCAGACTTAGAGCCTGGTGAATGTTAGGAAGTGTCATGTAATAGCTATTTCTCAGGATGGTGAAGTCTGATGCAGGAACCCGGTCAACAGGGCAGGTTCTGGTTGACTTCATCAGTGGCCCAGAGATGGAGATGTGCAATGACACCTCCTGGTCTGTGGCTAGTACTGAGCTTTCAGAGTCATCAGATGCCATCTTGATGATGACTGTATGAGTGGACAACAAAGTATCTGTAACCTTCAGTGAAATACAAGGTATATCATCCAAAGAGTTTGAATCAATTCAGCATGATGGTGAACTTAGTACTGCCAGTTTCTATGCAGGAAAGAATGGGCAGTGTGCCACAGCAGCTAAAAAAGCCATCAAAATATTGGGCTGCATCAAGAGAATAAGATGAAGGGCATTGTTTTCCTTCTATGAAAAAAAAATGGAGATGGTAACTCCTAAATGCAGAAAAGAAAAAATTACTGCTTTACAGAGCAGTGAACTTGTGGAACTTTGGGGAAGGTTGTGGAGATGGGTGGCTTCAATAGACRCTAAAGGACTAAGCAAGAATGTATCTGCTACCATCCTGAATCCAGTGATTGCAGACACTGGGGAGGCATTTGAGGAATGGACTGCAAAATTAGCCAAGTTCATGTGCTCCTACTAAACAGCCCCTCCAGGCAGAGTCCTGGGCTAGTCTCAGGTCAGACATCTGCTCTGACAGACTAGAGCATTTTTAATACTTATTTATCAAGGTCCCAATCTTCATCAAACTAAGCTGTCAGCTGAGCTAAGCGAGCACAAGTTTATATACTGTGCAAAATGCAGAACTTGGTGTAACTTTGCCTTCCCAGCTTGCAGGCTGAGTGAAGTCAAATTATTCCACTTCTGCTGTAGGCTAGGAATGAGCTTGCAGACAGTTAGCAGGGTTCAGCTGATGCACAGTCTCTTGGTAACTTTGATCACACATTTGAATTCCAGTGTTTTGTCAGCTCAGGGTGCTGGGGAAGGCCATTCTGTTAGTGCTGCATGTTTTCATACTCATCAAGCTACTTGACCAGATTTAACCTGGCTGTCAGTGCTGAGAATGAAGCAAGGAATAGTTYTTCCTTATTTGCTTGTAGCAATATTGCCTAGGAGTTTGCTTCTCAGACACAATACCACTGAAACTTTTTGTATAAAGAGAGTTGTTGTAGCTCCCTCTCACTTGACCTTTGTTTGCCTGCTAAGCCTTGCCTGAATTTTAAACAGATCTGCTCTTCTGACTTGCAAATATCTGTCCTTCACCTGTGACCTTTTACTTCTGAAATACAATTCCTATGCATGACTTCTCCAGTCAGGGCCGATTTTGTTCATGTGCTTAAAGTCCACGCAGCTGAGGACCACTCTTTCACTTCCTTTTTTCCCACTTGCTTCCTACCATGAACCTAAGGAAGTTCCTTCTTGAAACTTCCATCCCACTATGGGAGCCCTCCACGCAGGCTCCTGAGATGTGGCAGCTGTTGTCTCGAGTGGCCGAGCTTGGCCATAACAAGGACTTTGCTGGAGGATTTTAATCACAACCACTGTAGTGCCTGTAACGTTGTCATTTCTTTTGAGGCTGCTGACATTCAGGATGGTTTTGGTCCCGGTCCTGCTGTTGAAGGGACCATGTCTACTGAAATGTCAGATGGGAATGCTGAGTTAGGCCTCCRGTTGTCTTTTTATCTGTGCATATATTACAGTCAATACATTAACAAACAAAATATGCACTACCACTATGTACAAAGTTTGTACTACTGTACCTGWAAACTTAGGAACTTAGAGAAAAGTAAGAGAAACTTAGAGAAAAGTATATTTTCTGCTGTTTTTTCCTAGAGTGGCTCCTCAAGCACTAGGATGTTTTAAAAAAACTTTGCTGTAGTTAATACTGTGTTCTTTCAGAAATCAAATTGTGGCAAATGAAAGTAGCTATTTGTGTCATTTCAGTGGTACTATGGCACACAGGCACATAAACTTAATTTCAGAAATATTGCAATGGAAATACCATTAAATTTATATACTGGTGGTCAATATTTATAAATAGAAAGTGCTTTTTTCTTTTGTTGAAGTAATCTTCTTCCCTCTTYTCTCTTAGGTGCAGTGATGCATTTTCTCACATTATGTGTGGGTCCCAAGAACACAACATTGAGCAAAATTTTAAAGTGAAATTTACATTTACTTGTTATAAGCTCAACAGAGAATGCTGCTTTTTTATTAATATGATCATCTGAAAAGCTCTTAGGCAAATCAACAGTAAGTTTGAAATTTTCCTAGCTATTACAAGGCACAATTTCTCAGGCAAAATAATTGTARGTAGATTTTTTCAGAGTCTGGGCTTAGCTAATTCAACTGATTCTGTAATGTGAGGATGCTTGTAGAGCCTGTTGTTTTAAGACTGTGGTTGTATATCTTCTTTTTTCTTTCTACCRTGAGATACAAGTTGAAATCCTGGCTCTACTAAAGTGAAATTCAGATCTGAGAAAACTGTCCTTTGGGATGTTTAAAATGGAGTAAGCTTTTCTTCAAAAACATGTTAAYTGCATTTCTATTAGGATTGTGTAAAAAGACCTAAAATATGGGATTTTATGCTAGATAGATCCCAAATATTTATAGGACTCTTATGTTTTCTCTGGTGTTCCAAGTAACTTATGTAGTATAAGTAAAACTTCACTTTGATCATGGTTGGTAAGAGCACAAAAAGCAGATGTAACCCAGGATTACTGAGAATTGTTAGTGCTGGGGTGCCACAGACAGTTATGTTGCCAGTAATTCAGTTTGTGACAAAGTTGAGGCTCTCTGCAAGACATGTTGTAAGACAAAGTAAATAGAGAATATTGAGAGTTAATCTGGCTGTTTTCTGGGGTTTCCAATAGCCTTACAATCATCAAAATAAGGAATAGATTCTGAAAGAAAGCTTTCAATATACAGAGGTCCAAATATTACGTGTGTTAATACTTGTTTTCATCAGTTAAACTTAGTCTGAAAAGTGTTCTCTTTTATTTAAAGAAGCAAAAAAGGAGAAAGTGGTTTCTCTGATTTYTTGCTTTACTGACATTTTTGTGCTTTTCTATAGTGTGAAGAATGCTGAAAGAGTTTGATCAATGTTTATCTGTAAACATATTTACTCACGTAGCATAGTGTTGGCAGGACTGGTTGCTTTGTGCCTGTGAAATCACATTAGGGAAATTTCATTATAATTCCTTGAATGAGAAACTTTCTGATCCTGCTCAGCTGAGGGAAGCATACACATCTTGTGTACCATTTGAATCAGTTTTTAATTGCTGAGTTTATTAAATTAGAGATCTGAGAGCTGAAGTACTGTATTATATGTACATAATACTCACATGGGTTATTTAGACATCATTACTTAACAAATTTGATCTTTTAGAAACATTAGGTAATTCACATCCTTACTTCTCTCTCTCACCACTGTTCCATTTTTTTAGAAGATCTGATCATAAAGTGGATTTGGATGAAGACAAGGGGAGGATGTTGAATGGCTTCTCATGCTCGTTTGCTCTGCCACTGGGTTTGGAGATGGTTATAGCAAAAGCACCAACCTTGGTGACTACAATTTATCCAGTCAATAACTTTTGGCTCACAGACTACTGCTAAGGATGTCTGTGATCCTAAAGCTGCCTATAGGATTGTTGTGCCTAAGGCCGTGGCAGTTGTTTGTAGACCAAGCCTAAATTTTAAAATGTTTTGTGGAGCCATGTTCAGTAAATGGTCCATCTGTTGCATCTCTGGTGGCTTGCTGATTTATCATGTATCTTATTTTCCCCTTTGAGCCATGTCACTGCCAGAGTTGCCCAGTTCTGCTTGTGCTGGAGTTTGCCAGTGCRTGAGTCTGTTAGACACCATGTTTCTAGCACTGTTACTATTCATTGGGATTTCTCAAGTAATCCTCCTTAAATCTAAACTGATAAATACTTTGTGTTTTATCAGTCTGTTACCTGACTCTTTGCTTCCATAACTTTTCTGTTAYCTATTGTTACTGCTGTTAACTTGGAGGAGAGAAAAAAGGTGGCTGTTCCTTCTAACTCCTGGTTCAAACGCTTGTTCTGAGAAAGCATCATATGCAACTGATTTTTTTYGTTGTGTTGCCCTGACAACACAATTCCCTTTAAGGGAACGTTCAGYATGTTTAAAGTAGTATAGTTTAAACTTTTAGGTTTTTCTGATCCTAGCTTCCATTGAGGAACATGTTGGAGAAAAGTAGGAATGTAAATTAAWTTGACTACCTGTTTATCAGTGCATTTGAGAAGTATCTGATAAATATTTTATCTATTTGCAAATTTGATTCTGTGGAACAGCAGCTCTCCAGGACGATGATTAACACTGAACATTGCTCCTGCTGCATCATCCCTGCTAGAACTGAATTAGCAGGTATTTCCCCACCCAGACTGTAAACTACTTTAAGGAAGAATTTCACTGTAGTTGCCTGGCTAGAAAAATTTCTTCCACCTCCTGAGAGGAGACCAATGTGGAGCAGTTCCCCAAGCTCCTGCCTTTGCTCCTTTGTGATTCCTTGGTGCAAGTTGCTGACTGGACTTGAGGGTGCTCAAGCTCTTTTCCACAAAGAGAGGGGAAGAGCTTWCAAGAAACACTTGGGACTGCATGTCAGCTTGGTGATTTCTGCTGTTTTGCCTTTCTGAATGCAAGGGTGCCCTTCAAGAAGCTATCTATCACTTCCTCCTGAAGAATGATCCTATGTCACTGTAGTTGTGAATAGTGTTTGGTCCCTGCTCAATCATTGAAAAGAGCTACTTTAAAAATTATACTTCTTTTCTTGTGTTCATCTTTCACTACTGCAGTGACCTTGCTTATACCACCAACTTCTTACAGTTTGTTTTCAGAATCACTGGTTTTTTGGTGTGTGTGTTGGGGGCATGTCAGCCTGCAGTCTCTCACTCACATGAGGTGTGTCAGTGGTGGATGAAGATTTGGAGCAAGACAATAAATATTAGTTTGTTCTTCTAACTCAGGCTTAACTGATTATTCTGAAGAGTCTGCAAGACTCCTTATGCTAAATATATATATATATATATATATACACACATATACACACATACATATATGTGTATATATTAAACCCCTGAATTATGTTCGAGATGAAGACTAATCTTTTTCTAGGCTGCTAGGTTGAGGCAGTAACTCATCAACTTCATTTTTCTGTGCTGAGATTACAGATGGTGCCAAATTTCCCAGACCAGTTTTACTGGGGAGATTGGGAGAGCCAGGGTGATGGACTGTGCCACCTTCTCCCCAGACCTTCATGCAAACTGCTGGGGCTTTGCTCTCCTCATAGAAACGAGCAAACAGACAACATCTCAAAGCCTGGAAGCAGCATTCAGGTATGCAGTTGCTTATATACAGGCAGTGCAGAAAAAAAATGGAAAAGGGGAAAGGTTATGGGAAAGGTTATGAGATAACATCAGTGATGTCTTTTCTCCTGCTGGTTTCCTGGTTGTTGGCCTCAGCCTTTGGCTCATTCTTAATTTGGCAGTGAGCTGAGGAGGTAAGAGGTCACCTGGCTGTTGCCAACAGAAATTGATGTGCGTTATATATACTTTGTACATACAGAACTGAAATGTCAAGATACTTTTCTGTTAAGCAGTATAATTTTACAATGTGAGAAAGTATGTCTTTTCTGCTAATGAAATGAATAAAATCTGTTAGTTGTATACTGGCTTCCATTTTAAAACTATTTACAATTAAGTCAAATCGAGTATTTACTTCAAGAYCTACCTCAATAATTGTTAACTTTCTGTGTTATTGCAAATTATGAAACTAGAATGTTAACATTTGCCCAGACCTTTTGTTATGCAGGATGAAATCACGCTATGGGGTGGAAGAGGTGCACTCCTTTTTTCWTTGAGCATTTGCAAGAGATATGTATGGATACAGCGCTGAGCCCGTGAAAAAAAGCAGAGCATGATTCCTTCTCACATGGGTGGTTAATCTAAATGTTTTAGAGCCACTTCAGGCACCTGGTAAGARCAAACCCCATAATATTTAAACATTCATAAATAGAGTCTTTGRTAGCTATCTAATTTTAATAAGAAGAGGTGAAATTCTATTGTCACTCCCCGATAATAAATTGCCTAGTGTTTAGTTAAATGAAATGGATACCAACAGGCTATAAAAGGATGAAATAACAGGAACAGTCTTGCTACTTAGACTAGGAGAAGCTTATTGATGTCCATTTATTAATGGAATTAAATAGACCTTTTCTTTCTCTAGGTTAGTTAATAGCTCCGTGTGTATAAGAAACTGTACCTTTTTCATTGTATTTTATTTCATTTCTTCTATTAACCTCCTGAACTTTGCCATGCAGATACAGGGAGTAGAGCTGTAATGGCTCTGTAGTTTTTGCTATTTATGGGGCTCTGACACTGTATTTAGGTGATGCAATCTTCCTTCTCAGTGCTGCGCTGCTGACTTCCCAGGACTTGCTCTCTGTCGATAATTAGATGCCTTTTGAGTCTGGTTATTCACTTCTTATTTGGATATGTCTTAACACAAGGAAAGAAAATAATGAACAGAGAATTTAATCTTTCCAAATGCTATTCTCTTATTCCATCTTTTGAATATTGTTATAAAACCATATGGAACATTCTAGATTGATATGTATGTAGTTGCCTTAGAATTAACCTTTGCTGTTAAGGCTAGCTCCAAAGCAAAGAGTAGTCATCTTGTAGATGAGCTTGTTGTTGAAACTCTTCACACTGCAACATTGACTACTTGGAGTGTAGGCACTATGGCTCAAAATAAAGTTTTAACAGCTCATATTGCACTATTGATTCCAACAATTTAGTGAAATTGCATATTACATTTTTTCTTAACCACTTCCACCCATTATAATATCCACCTTCACAAACAAACCTTCATGATGGAGTAGATACTTTTTCTTAAGAGCCTCTCTACTCAGAGGTTTGAACCAAAAACAGCTTGTCATATCAACTAAGGGATAAATTTGATGTTGCCTGGTCCATCTCTCTATACAGACACATTTTGACATAGTGCATTTGAGTGCTAATAATGACATTAGAAGATGTTGGAAAGAGATCTAATTCAGCATGCAGAAGTGACTTTGCTGTCATCTCCTATTTTCTGCACAATTGACAGCAGATACTTGCGGCTGAATTTTTATTTCAGGTCAAATTTCCAAGGCATAAGACTGTCTGTTAGAAACAGATAAGACCAAAAGCAATACTGAAGTACTTGTTGGAAGTGTCAGCAGTGCTGAGAATTTAAAAAGGATGCTTTGGTTTTCTGTTTAGGACATGACACAACAACATATGTTTTAGCAACAGTAAAATCCAACCAACAACCTTCTGTCAGTTTTCCAAATTTCCTACTGGGAAGTCTTCATAAGAGAAGTCTTATTTGAGAAGAAAAAAAAATGTTTTAACTAATGTGGCTGCTTTGTCATGTTCTGTAGCCACCATATTCTGATATTCCTTAAAGAAATCAAAGCAGGTAGAATGCCCTTGTGACCTGAAGTGATAAGTTATATTACAAGCTTTCTTTGACAAATAAAATTCATATCTGTATCTCATTTCTAGTGTACAGTACCCTCAAAGAGCAGAAAATGAGGCAAGAGCCACTTTCAAGTGGGACCATAGATGTTTCATACACAGTTCACGCAGTCCAGTTCATATGCCATCTTTCCCTCAGGAAAAAATAGCCAGGCTATTTCTATTAGCTCTACAAAAGCTTTTCTTAAAAGGTAACTGAGAACAACAACTTTTAAACAACCTATTTCTCTACTGCCACTCAACAACTATGACAAAACACCATGTATGATGATCTGAGATGTCCTTATCTGCAGCTTTTGAATGCTGAGTGATGTCAGGCTGTCTCTGCCAACTGATGGCTCCATTCCTGATACGCAGCATTTTCCATTTTCTGATGTTTTTTGCCTTCCCTTGCCAAGGTAGGTGGAATTTCCCAAAGTCATAGCGTTAGCCTGGCAGCYGTGGATCCTCTAATGAAAGAGGTCCTTTAGCTGTGTATGCGTAGTAAAAGTGACGTAGAATGAGTATTTCTGCATTTCTGAAATCTGTTTTTCTGATTACATAAAAGCATGTGTATCAATGCCCTGAATGCTGTCATATTAAAAAAAACCCAAAAAACAAAAAACCAAACCTTTGGGCTCTGTACTAGCTCTCTCTGGCAGTGGACGATACATAAGACAGATTAATGGACAGTCYGAGACTTAGCAGAACTTCCTTGGTACATGCTTCAAATCTGCCAAAGATTTGTAGCTTGGGACTTCCACAGCCAGGAGCAGCGTCTTTGTACGTGTTAATAGCTTACGATAACTTCTTTCTTYTTCTGAGCAGGAAATGTTTTCCAGACACTTCCTAGTTTACATGATCTTTAGCATCTAATTCTTGTGGCAGTTGATTCCTCAGTCTAATTATGCAACGGATGAAGTGAATCTCTTATTSAAAGAGATGGTGTTCAGTGATTCCTACCTGCTTTCTGTGTGTCACCTGTCACTGTATGTGTCTGTCATAACCTCAGTTGTTGTCTTCCTGGCTGGCTGAGACATCCTGATCTATCTTGTCATTTCCTACATAGAAGTTGTTTCATACCTTTTGCCTTTCCTTTTATCCCTTCTAGTTCAAGTACAGGGCAAGCTTGAATTGTACAAAAGTACTTAAATAGTAGCTCCATTGTATATGTATATATTTACATGCACTTTCTTTTCTGTTCTGTTCCTTTTCTAATATTTCTTTTTYTGATTGCTACTGAAATGTTGAGAATTCTGAAATTTTCACAATGCTATTCAGTATAAACCCCAAATCATCATGATTGGTGATAATCAGCTCAAATCCATCACTGTATATGGAAAGTTAATTCCCCCCCCCCATGAGCACCAGTTTAGATGTATTTTTTTGTTTTTTTGTTTTTTTTTAAATTGAATTTCTTCTGCCTTTGTCTCATCCAGTTGCTTTGTATGAAAGTTGCTTTTGCAGTATTTCATTGTTGCTAAGCTATTTAGGGTTGTAAAAACAATGTTATTGCTAGATAACAGCTAACTTGTTTGCTTCCACATTCACCCTTTTTTGCAGATCATTTATGAATGTTTTGTTTCACAAGCTCGAGCACATAGTCCTGTAAGGCATCAGCTTGTAACTTCTTGTGCTTCATCCTTGAAATAAAAGCAGCAGCAGCTGTGTTTTCACCTCCTTCATATGCTTCCTTAAAAACTGGCTTGTAAACCAAGTTGCCTACAACATTAGCAGAGTTTGGGGAAAGCATGCATTTAAATCATGCTGCGAGGTCAATTTAAATTACCTCTGGCAATGTCAGGACTGGACCCTGCTGGAAGGCAGGTGGATGATAAGTTTCAGCCATTCAAAGACACGTTAAATGCAGGACTTGTGCTCTGGCAATATGGCAAGAGGTTCCCTGGCTGAAGGACCTGGTTTGGTTGAGGTCTACGAGGCTAATTTCATAGCTGGATCTCACAGCAACAATCTGAACAGTGACCAGTCATGTGCTTGGTCAGCTCCTATGACACAAGTTCAGCCTCTAGGACTTTGGGAATTCATTCTGTGAAACTAGACCCTTGCTTTGAGCAAAAAATGCCTGAATTTTAATTTCCTTACTGTGTTTAATATCAGTCCCAATTCTTTAATAGGAACTGTAATGAAAATATTCCAAAAGGAGTTTTTTAAAAAGATTTGGAGTGAGGAAATGAGTTTGGGGACATATTTGCAAGCATGTTTCCAGAAAAGGTGGAAGGTGTTCTTTTTTGAATAGTAATTATGCTGGCAAAAAAAACTTTTTATCAGTGAGGAAGGACTGGGAATAGTTTTTTTCCTTCTCTTCCTTTTCCTTGCCCAAGGACAGGGAGTGGATGGATTTTAGAAATACCAGAATATTTTGAGATTTTTAATAAACAATCCAGGAAATTGAAAGGTTTCATTTTGACAGTTTTAAGATGAAATATTTCAAGTTTTTTATCAAAACTAATTTTTCAACTTGAAGCTGAGCTTTTTCAAGGAGGCAAAAAACAATCTCCTTTGGAGGTGACTGGTGGTAATCATGGGTGATGAATTACTGGATTATCATTATAGGGAAAGTAGCTCTGCTACTGCCCAAGATACATATATTCTATACAGAAATACAAGACTTCTGGTATGGGGCTATAATGGATTTTTTTTATAATCACTTAATAGAAAGGAGATGACAGAAAATTCTATAAACAGTTAAACAGTTTCTGCATTAGATGTCCTGCTTATTAATTTTTTGCCCATCTCTAAGTAAAGGTCTATTGAGCTCTTTTTCTCAAAATACTTCTTTGTAAT
Source organism: Rhea americana (assembly GCF_003343005.1). Taxonomy (NCBI): domain Eukaryota; kingdom Metazoa; phylum Chordata; class Aves; order Rheiformes; family Rheidae; genus Rhea; species Rhea americana. Next base: position 15,791,991 of record NW_028186149.1, read on the forward strand.
AAATTGTGGAAAGGTGAGGCTATGGGTTGTGCTGGAGGTAGAACCAGATGCACAAGAGCAATACAGCATGGGAACATCTATTAAAATAGAAAATTTACCCAGAGGAAATAAATATTTACCCTCTAGCAGTAAAATGTGTTATGGGAGCAGTGAAGTGATTTTTACTAGGCCAGTATTTTGAGCTGGTAAACGATTATCATCTACTCAAATGGCACCAATAGATCAAAGATCGAAATAGCTAATGCCAGGCTGGGATATTATTTTACAACTCTATAAATTTCAGGTATATTATTGGGGCAGAAAGCATAAGCATGTTTTATTCTATTCTATTGTATTTTTATTCTGTGGTAAGGAATAGAAATAGTTCAGAAATAGTTTTCTCATAAACATGGAATATGTGACCAGGCTACTCCCTGAATAGTTAAAATGAAGTGCACAGTATATGGCAAAGATGAGGTAATAAATTACGGGAATGTATTCTTTTAGCATATTTTTGTACGTAATAAAACTTCCTTTTGCTGGCAAGTATTTRCAGTGTTTTTTTTTTTGGTTACTGTTACCTTGCTTGCAATAAATTTTGGACCATGCTGTTTTAAAAGCAAGCGACGCAACAGCCAGTAATCAGACTTGCAGTAAAAATAAAGCACTGACAACTTCTCACGCCTGCAGCGGGCCGGGTTTCTGTCCCAGCCAGCCTTGCCGGGGCGCAGAGCGGTCCCGGGGCCTCGCGCGGGCAGCGGCCGGCTTAAAAACGCGTCTCTTCGGGACGCTAGCGAACCACGGGGAAACGCCGCTAGTCCTCCGGCGGGCCGCGGCGCGGCGCGGCGGCCCCGGGCCGGCTCCCGAGGGCCGGCGACAGCGTCGCGCCGCGGCTTGGCGGCCTGCCCCTCGGCCCCGTCCCCTTCTGCGGGCAAGCTCGCGGCCGTCCTCGGGAAAGGAGACCTCCTCCCTCCTTCCCGCGGGAGCCCTCGGAGCCGCCGCTGTCTCTCTGTGGAGATGCCGCCTCTGTTCCTCGGCGCCCTGGTTACTCTCGGCGCTTCGCCCGAGCCCAGCCCGGCGGAGGGCTGCGGCTGAGGGCGGCAGCCCCGTGTCCCCGGTCTCYGTCACCGCTTGCTCGTGACCGTGGACTCGCGACCGGAGCTTGAATCGCAGGTGAACCGCGCGCAGGCCCGCTGGTTAGCTACCAGCGCTTCTGAGGGGGGTTTGCGGTAAGATCGCCAGACAAGTCTGACTCGCGGTAACAGCTACGAGTGCCRCAGGTCCCACTCGAGCAATGAGCCCTCGCAGCAGGAGGGGGGAGCCGCCGTGAGGCCAATCTACCTGTGAAACCTGTGCCTTGTACTTCTAGAAAGTCTTACAGCTTCTTACTTTGCCTTCAGTTTGCATTTCCTGAGATGATCTCTGTTTCTATGAGCAATTAAAACCAAAATAATACGCTATGTATCTAATCAGTCATGCAGAAATGAATTTTATGGTCCAATATATCTGCTGGATCTTTGCGGCTTATGAAGGCCCCTCCTCGCTCTGCTTTCTCTGTGAATCTAGATGAATTCAAAAGGATGTACTTTGTGTTCCTGATTGCGTTTCCTGCCAGGAGAGTCGGTGGCCAGCGCCATGCCGTGTGCCCGTTCAGCCTCCCTCRCCCTCCGGGCACGTCGGCCACGTGAGGGATCAGGAGCCAAGGCTTGGAGTGGGGTGAGCGTCCTGGTCTTGGAGCCTGGCAGCTGCTTTCGCGTGAGATGTGCTGCAAAGCCACGACAGGTCCGTGGTGCTCGCGCTYCGCCTGGGTAACCCTGGAGCCTTTTGGTGGGCACCTGCTGCTGGTCCTGCTCTTCGTGCACTAGTTACCTGTTCTATAGATGCTCTAAACTTTCTGTCTATAATAAGGCAATTAATTCTTTTGATACTGTTTTCTACAAAGACTGTAATGACTTGGACTGCTTTTCTTACAAGTCATGAGAACAGCAATTGGTAACCCACTAATACTGCTGCCCACAAGGGTTTGTAATTTTAGAAGTAATCACTTTGTGGCTGATGTAAATTTTGTAATGAGAAATACTAGATTTATGACTGTAAGATTTCTCACAGACTGTTTTATTGCTTAGAGGAATTGGTTTCTCTGTTGGGAAAATCCATCATTAGATGTCTGCCTCGAATGTTTTGTGGACCGTTTATGCTAGGAGAATGCTAATGCAATCATTGAAACAATAACGATGATTTGAGATAGTATAATTGTTCCCTCTCTCCTTCGTTCCAGGCGCTGAATGAGCTGCCAGTCAAGTTAGTTAGACATAGATTCATAAGGGGACTTTGCGGCCAGAACTGGAAGGATTGCAATGTCTGGCCTTTCGGTTCTTGGTCCACCTGACGGCTTTGTTCCGTGTTCCTGAAATAACCACCTGTTTTCTCTGTACGGTAGCTGAGAAGAGCTGTTTGAAAGAGTGCAAGATATACTGTCTCTGTCACTGGGATGATAACAATCGATTTTGAAGAAAACCTTTACTGCTGTATTTTTATGTGGAATCTGGCTGGGTAAAATATACCCTGATACACCTATGGGACTGAACTCCTTAGGCAAGGTGCTGGGGAGCGCAGCTTTGGTTGCAGATCCTGAGGGCACTTGGGCATAAGATGTGAATTTCTGAGATCTCTTGTCATTGAGGCTTTTCTGGGCATGTCTGGATGTGTAAATTTTGGGGTCTAACTTTTATGGTGAACATCCCAGCACCTCCAGGCTTAGCTCCTGTGGATTCTGAGATTTACTGTTTTGGTTTGAGATACCAAGTATGAGTGCATAATGCCTATATCTGCCATGGATCTGTAGTCTGGGCAAGCTGTTGGCCTGTGCTTTCCGGCCATTTGAGGCTGGCTTGTGTGAGCACGGCCGTGCTGCATGATGCTGGTGGGGAAACCGGGCAGGGGCACCAGTGGCCTGCGAACAGCATGGCAAAGTGATGCTTTGTTCACCTAGCCCTTTCCACCGCTTCCTGTGCTATAACGGACTGGTGCCTCAGCCTGGGAGCTCTAGACAGTAACCGTGAAGACRTTACTGTTATTGCAACTAAGGAAGAAGTTGCTGTTATGTACAATCTTATTTTCTGTTTATTTACTCTTTCACCAGGTGTGGAGTATGTGTATACTTTTTTATTTAAATGAAGATAACTGTTAAGCTTTCTATTTTAATTTAATATAATTTGCCAGTTCTATGCCAATAGCATATCCCAGCAGAGAAATTGCTGCAGTCAGCAAGGTCTTTCCTTCATGTATACATATCTATAAAAAGAAATATAATGAGAGAATGAGCTTAGAAACATCATGCTTTGAAGTGCCACCATATAACCTCTAGTACCTGAGTTTCTTAAAGATATTTTTCCTGCATGACTCCAGTAGTGCTGCAAGCAGCTCCTTGCTGAAGTGCTGGCACTCAGGATAGAAAGGGAGGCAGGAGCCTTTTTCCTGTCCTGGTCAGTCATCTTTTTTTGAGTCCTACTGTACCTAGTTTTGGCCCAGTGTCTGCTTTTAAGTACCTAGCTAAAGCCCTTGTGTTACTTCGTCTCTTCCACGATGTTGCATCATTGTGTGGATTAGCGTTTCTTTTTGTTTCCTGCTTTCTGCGTGCAATAGGTGTAGTCTGAGAGGGAACACGCGTTACGGAAGAATCACCTGTGATGTATGGGAGTTTTAAATCTTTGTATGATTTGGCATATTTTTGCTTTTGAATGTAATTCATTTCTGTGCTGCTGATCTTATTCTTTATTGAAACAGCACATTTGTGCGATTCAAGTTCATTTTGGGAAACCAGTTTCAATAACTTTCATTTAAATAAACTATTAAAATAGTTTAAAATATAGAGAACAGTACCACTCTCACTTTCTATTCAAATTGCTGCTCTAACCATTGAAACAGGCTTGAAATAAAATATCTTGGGTTCTGCTTGACCCAACTCAATGCAACYGTTAAAATGTAGAATTACTGAAAAGATAGTGAGATGCATTCCCTATTTGGTTCAGACTATTGAAATGGGGAAGGTATGAGTTTGCCACAGCTATTAATATGTTATTAATCTTGGATATATTATATATTGCTTTTAAGTCTTATCTGAAGGACTGGATATCCTTTTGTAACATGTTCTTTTGCTTTTCCTGTACTGTGACATTTTGTAGATGAGCCATTGCTCAATATGTAAAGTCTAAATGGCTCTTCTTGTTTGATCAAGTACCATATTATTGAATGAGCTACAAAGAGACTATATCCTTTGCACATTAAGTTTGGGTCTGGTGCTTATTAGAAAATCCAGACTTTTCAGATGCCAAAAATGTACTGTATCTTGCAAGCTGAAAATGGTAGTCTAGCAGTTGTGGGCTGTTACGACACTAAATGACTATGTCCATCCTTCTCTTTTGTCYGTGTTTTCCATGATAGGCCCCAGTTCCTTGCAATGTTAAATATCTCTGTGGCTCCGTGTGGCTTGAAAACAGTAGTCCTATTATATTGTCTGTTTTTTGAATCAAGGCTTTTCTTTCTTTGCCCATGAAATATCACTGTAGAAATAACAGCTATTAACATGGTAATGGCTTATTTTCTCTGCAGTTTGTTGTAGAAGCCTTCTTTATTTTTAAGCCAATAATATGTATGTGGGATAACTTTCGGTTGCTTAAGATTACTTCTGCCTTTCTCTTTCTGTAGGTGGGTTTTCAGTTGCACAAAGGGTAATTACTAAATCACTGAGATGAATAACTTCCTCTATAACATGGGCCTTGCATGTTCGTTAAGTGAGGCTAGATGTTCCCAATTTAGATAAAGAAAACCCAACAATGTTTAAATAGAAATACTTCTAACAGGAGCAATATCAAATCTCAACTAATCTAAATGGTACTTTTTAAAAACCRTACATCTCCTGGGATCTGGCGGCTGCTGGGCCGGTGCCAGAGCTGGAGGATGCTTTCGGCGGGAGGAAGGCTCTGCTCCTTTTGCTCGCTCCCAAAACAGTCTGCTTGGGGACGGCAAGCGGGGTAGTTCTGGAGACTGCGGTCTTCTTGGGGTATAGTGCTGCTTTTAAGGGAAGGTCTACGAGCTGAGCCAAGCCTCCCATGCCCCCCGACGAGGTGAGCCTCTGATTAGCTGGTGCCAGCCAGTTTTTGGAGGCTGCTCYGCTTCCCAGCAGAGGCGTTTGTGTGTGTGGCCCACGGCCGTGCTGCGCAGAGATACCCAAGTTAGCTCTTCAAGAGTTCCCTCTGCTCATGATGTTTAACGCTATCCTTATATCAACCCACGGTGCTTTTTTTGTATACCCTATGCTTTTTGAAATCCTACGTGGAGCCAGATAGGCTCTTTCAGAAACTTGCCCCTTGAGGAGTTAGAAGTGGCCAGAAGCACGCCCTCAGCCCGGTCCTGCGCTGCTCGCACCTCCTCCGCTCGCGCCTGGCCCTTTGCATCGAAGGCGGCGGTGGGGATGGCRGCACCGCAGCGCGGCAGGCTGCCCCGGGGCGGGGGTCGCCCCCGCGGGCTGGGGTCGCCCCGGGGCTGGGGTCACCCCGGGGCTGGGCGCGCCGCTGCCTCGCTGCCCTGCCTGCCGCGGCTTTCCCGGGGGAAGACGCTTCCCGCTGAGCCAGGCTGGAGCCAGACCCTGGCCCAGGAGGGCTCGAGCGCCGGCTTTTAACTCGGCCAGCTCTCCGGTGTCCCTCTGTCCCGGGCGGGCGCCGAGGTACGCCCGAGGCCGCGCTGCCGCCCGTGGCCGAGGAGCCTTCTGCTCCCGGCGGCTGCTGGGGTGAGGCTCCCCGCGCTGCTCCTCCCGAAGCACGGGCTCGCCTAGGAAGCGTGCAGGATATCGATGAGAAGCGTGCAGGACGTCGGTGCGAAGCCTGAAGAACCGAAGGTCCCGTTAAAGGCAGGGACGCTGCGCCCGAGCGCGCTGTGCTTGGAGGGCTGTGGCTATGGCAAAGAGCGCGCTTACGCCGCGTTAAACCCGTGTCCCTTGGGGCTGTCGTGCCTACGGGAGGCTCCTGTCGCACCCTCCCGGCGACGTCCCGTTGCTTCTGCTCCTTGGTGCYGCCGGAGGGTGGTTGTAGCGTGGTGAGCACTGTGGGGAGGGAGCTGCGGCGCTGCCCCGCTTCTGTGTAAGCACGCGGCTCAAGAAACGATCGTTACTCCCCTCTTGAGAAAAGGATTGCACAGAAACCAAAGAACTAAAACCTCTCTTCTGCCCCTTTTTTTTTAGTTCTATGTCTGGGTTATAAATTTGTGTCAATAGGCTGTTGATGAGAACTTTATTTCCATGGTCTAGTCCCACTGAGATAATTAAAAATTGTCCACGCCTGCTTTTCTGTATCTAGTTCAGCGTCACGCTGACAGCAGAGGCACCGTCTAGTCCTTCACCCAAACCCGTGCGCAGCTGATTGCCGCCTTCCCGTTCATCAGGATTAATAATAATCAGAGAGCTCACTTATGGGGGAGGAAGGTATTGATTGTCATTAAAACGTTGGATCGTGCCTCAAGAAACCTGGGTTTTCGCTCCTCGCTGTCACAGCACCTAATTGACTTTGGAGGAATTAAATTATTTCTAGGCTGCATCTGTTATGCATGACGCCATAACAGAGCTTTTCCTCTCCCTTTTGCCCTGGCTGTTGAAATAGATGAGCCTTTGAAWTAGGGAGCATTAGCAAAAGTTATTGGGGTGCTAAGGAAAATGATCTTGTTTTGGCAGGAGTTCTGGCACCCTTTTTAAAAGAAATACCTAACAAATGTAGATGCTAGGACTATTTATAAAGAGAGGTCAGGACAGGCAAACCTCCCAATTCCATCTTCTCAAAAGTGTTTAAAATCTGAAAAGTGAGAAGTATGAAAATCAGATTGTTCCCCCAAAAGATTAAATACAATTGAAACTGTCTTATTTGGGTAGATTATTTTTTATAACATTGACTGCACATCTATCTATATGACCTCTGCTGTAAAAGCCAGGAGAACTCTATAAATTCTTTCCTAGGTTGCTGCTTTTCCATCAGTTTTGTGGCCTTCATATGTCTGGGGGGAAATTCTCATCTGAGCCACGTTTTGCTTTGTATACCGGCTTCAGAGCGAAGATGCCACTCRGCCGCATCACCCCATCGCAGACCACGGCCGCTTTGCCAGGCGTTTGTTGCCCTTTGGCCTCGCTGGTGGCTGCTCTGCCTTTCCCAGAGCCCTGCTTTGGAGGCTATTCGGGTCGGTCCTCTGTAGGAGGCTCTGCCAGCAGGCGCTGAAGGAATGTATGGGATTTATAAATAAACATGTGGGACTGCCAGAAACAGTAATTATTTAAAAACCCAGCATCTAAAAGCATGTGGTGTAGCCTTGTGCTGGGCTGGCTTAGGTTTCGAGGCTGCTGTTGAGATGCTATGCTTACATTTCTGGCAAACTTTGGATGTTTTCAGGAGCGGCAGTGGTACATACGGGAGATGCGCTGCGTGATGAACACCAAAGCCTCTCGCCCTCCGGGAGTGAGCTGGTGAACACCGTGTGGTTAGCACACGGCAATGCTACGTGAGGATAACCGGTTTGGTTGAGACATGGTGGCTTTGGGCAAGTACAAAAATAGATGGAAAAAGTGTTATCCTGAATGTTTCAGGTCTTGGTTGTAGCCTCCTCTGTGAAGTGGTATTGCGTTGTAGTGATTGGCAATATTGTAAGTTTTTATTAGTATATTTTTAACAGTATCTGAACAACATGGAAGTGAGTACATGGGTGCTGCAGCTGGAGAGCATAAACTTGAAGCTGCTGCATACAGGATTTCTTTTGTAAGAAATTATTAAGCCTTAACATAAAAGTAAGGCTTGGGTTCAGTTCACAAGCTAAATTGGTTTTTGAAAAGGTTGCGTGGTAGTCAGTCAAAACAAGGACTTATGGTAAATTCAGTACAGATCTGATGGATAATGTGAACTCTGCTTTGAAAGGCTCACTTTCAAATATGTTTTTAAAACATTACAATAAATTTTTCTTTTGTGATGTCAAGGTACGTGGGTAAATACACGTGAATGTAAAACAAATGAGAAGRTATGTTTAGAATCAGATGTTTTGTGACTCCATTATTGCACCTGAAATTACTCAAAGAATCTGCTCCCCAGTATAATCTTTGCATCCCTTGTTAGCACATGCCAGTTCCAGCTCTTTGCTTTGCAGGCACCAGCTAAATCTGTTCCTTTCTCAGATACTCTTTCGCTCCCCTTTCCCATTTATGTGCCACTTCCCACATTCCCTGTATTACTGACTAACATGTAGTAGGTAGAGAGAAATATTAAGTGTATGTGTTCTATTTTATTTGGAAAATACTGGCAAATTTTAAACAGCTAGATAATGATTTAAAAGAATAACTAATACTTTTAAATCCTTTTGCATCAGAAGATCTCAATGTTTCTTGGGAAAGTATTAATGACTCAGACCTCTAACACTGCACAAGAGTTGGGTCAGTTTTTCCTCTCCTRTCTGGGCGAAGGGAGGATTTAAGCTACGTGCCCAAGAGAGCGTGAAGATTGTACAGTAGATCGGAGGAATGGAAATTAGGTCTCTCAACCTCCTAATCTATGCCCAGTCATTCTTTTTTTATTATTTTTTTTCCAAATGACATGCAACTAAGAAGAGCTGTACGTACCTCTTTGTGAAGATGTTTTCAGTAATCTTCACAGTGAAAAGACTGTTTAATATTTTTGGTATTAGAGATGTATTTTGATCCTGATTGAAACGTAGACCAACGCAGCGGCCCCAGCGTGCAGCAACAGGAGAGCGGCAGCCGTTGTCTCCGCGCGGCGCGCAGGGCCGGCGGCGGCTCGGGCTCGGGCTCCGCTGCGCTCGCCTCCCGCGCTCCCAGCCAGGCCGGCCTGGCAGCGCTCCTCGGGCCCCGGCTGCGCTGTTCGCCTTGGTAACTGCCGAGGCTGCCCGGCCAGCGCGCGGGGTGTCCGGGGAGCGTGGAGATGGACCCTCCCAGCGCCCCAAAACGGGCTCTGAATGGGCAAATTTGGCCTGAAAAAGTCACGCCGCCTGAAAGGCGGGTGCTGACGTTTCTCGTCCTTTCCCCGGGTTTCTCGGCTCTGGCTGCTCGCTCGCACCCTGCGGCGCCTCGTGACGGAGCYGGACAGGAGGGAGCCTTAGCGTCGCGGGCACATTTCTCAAAGACGGCAGCTGAAATGATCTGACACTGACTCTGTTTAAGGCTAAATTGTGCATATTTATCCTCAGCTGAAAAGGATCATTAGATTATGCCCCATGCTCATATGAAATCGATAGTAACATGTGCAATGAGCCTGTCCTCTCTTTTATGACATTATGGAATCAAGTATTTTACACATAAATAGGGTGAGATATGAAGCAGAGTCATACTTCTTTGAGCTGGGAGACATGCACCATAAATCAGGGTATGTGTGCATAATTACAAGATATCAGAACAAGTCCCGAGGGTATTTTTAGCATAGTGAAATGTTAGATAGACCTGCTTTCCTGAAGAACATTATCCTTTTCATTTTTCCACTCCTAGGTACCAGACAGTTTTGTTGGCCAGATTAGATGACACAAGAGCAGTGTGATAAATTACAACTGCAAGAGTATACTGTGTTTAATTGCACAATCAGAGTTTAAAACTTCTTCTGATTAAATTGCACAGAGACTCTGAACTAATTGTCTGAAAATGTCTTCAGGGTTGAGCACTTTCTTAGCTAACATTTGGATGTGAAAATCAAAGACTTGGCTTTTCTGCTGGTGTGGAATATTTTGGGCAGGTAGCTTGACCAGGCTGAACAAGTGGCTTTAGGGAAAGGAAGGGGTACTGAAGTCGTTGCCATGGTTGAGTGTATGCATTTTTCAGAAGCGTTTGACCATTAGAAATTTAATTTGTGTCCACAAAGTGTTTGAAAGGATTGAACAGGAGAGCAGGAATGACCCATTTGGAGTTTAAATACTGATTTTATTTTTTTAATATGTGTGGATGTGAATTTTATTGTAATCATAGCTCATATTCTTAAAGTTATTGTTGTCGTTGTCCTTGTTCCMGGGATAGCCTTTGCATTGGCACTTTTTGGGGAGACACCAGCATTCTCGAAACAGCTGTCCTTGTGTTGGTGCTGAGCATGAGCTCTACCTTTTGACTCTGCGGCTCAAGTTTGGCTTGCCAAAAGCTGTCATCAAGCGCCAGCGCTGAGGATCAGAGGCAGGCTTGAGCCAAATCCTCACTAGGATGCTTTTCTTTTTTTAAAAAAACCAACAAACAAAAAAGTGGTGGACAGCAGCATCACATCATTCACATTGCTTGCCTGAATCACCAGCGTCTGAGAGATGGAGGAAGGGCATGGTGGGAAACGAGCCTCTGCCAAGGTGAGCCGGGTCAGGCAAGCCATGGTGGGTTCACCAAAGGGGAACTTCTGCACCCTGCAGTCCTGTGTGTCCCCCTCCGCAGCCAGGCTCAGGCTGAGGGGGTAGTTAGGGTATTTACATGATCAGTGTGTCTAAGAGAAGACTTAAAACCTGCACTCTAGTCAGCATTGATGTTTGCATCAAAGCAGAAGAGTTTATGATTTTGCCTGCATCACCTGCCTTCTAAAACTTCCACAAACTTGGGAATCCAACCTGCTTCTCTGGGGCTTGCCTAACCCCTACTTCTGAAGTCCTGTYGTGCTACCCGACGTTTGTGCAAAGCCGAGGTGGGACTCCTACGAGTCGTTACCCTGTGTAATTTTGTAAGAGATTTACAAGCTGCTGCTAGTTCTCCTGTGTGCAACTCCCATTTCAGTGCAACAGGCAGGCACCTTGGGGGCAGGGTGCTGGACCCGGACRCAGCCGTGCAGTGGGGAGAGAGGCTGCACAGCTGCTTCGCTGCCTGCCGGTGACCAGAGGAGAGCGGCAGTCAGATAAGAGGTATGAAAACTTTTTCTTTTTTTCTTCCTCTTCATAGAACAAGGTTTAAATTAAAAAATCCAAAACAAAACAACAACAACAAAAAAGCCTGGCTCATACTTGTCATGCAACTTTCCACTGCTACTAAAACACTGGTGATCATCTCAGTGAGTTTCTGAATATAAATTATGTCATTCTTTTTTTTCTGTAGGTGCAAATATAATGTCTTCTAATGTGTTTCTAAGGTTAAAAAGAAAGAGACCTCTGCACTGATTTAATTATCTGAAAACCTCTTACTCTGATATACTTCTACCTTTTGTGGAGCAACTCACTGTCATTTAGCTTGATTTAACCAATTTACTCATATCAATTAATTGGATAATGAGTCATAGGCAAGCTTTCGGTATCTCACAACTATTATCCTCATTTCATCATTTATTGTCAGAGAAACCATAATACTACATTTCTCCAAATATTCTGAAAGCATATGCCTATTTTAATAGACTGCAATTGTGACAATTGTATTGGTCCTCACTGTTCTACGTTGTCCTCACGTCAGCTGTTAAATTGTTCTCAAATTTTCACTTGAACCACATAGGGACAGTCTCATGTCTAAAAATGGTGAAACCACTTACGATGTCTGAACATTTGAACACACTGCTTAAACTACGTAGCTTGCCATTGTAGTCCTGTAAGCATTTATATCTGGTAGATATTTTTAAGGTTAATTGTGAAGCTAATTTGTTGTCATTTCATTCCCAGTTCTAATAGAGTAAAGTTAAATTCATGATGTCGCGCACTGCTAGAGATGGCYGAGTGAGTCCTTTTTGTGGCTTTGTAAAGCGCTTATAAAACACCCTAAAATACTTAGAGATAGAAGGTGCTACGCAACTAATGGGAACATTAAGCAATATGCCTTACTAAAACAGATCTTACCCACTACTTAAAAAAATAAAGGACTTGCTTTGCCAAGATATTAAACATTTGACAGTCTTAAAAATATACTTTTAATAACTGAATGGCTCATTCCCCTAACTAAAGAGGCCTTTAGAGGAATTTTTGGAAAGTATTAATTTTTGTGGTTTATGCAATGGTAAAATTCTTTAGRTTATATATGTTATATCAACATATATGTTATATATGTTGATAATAACACTAAAATATGTTAAAAAATCACTTCATTAAGCATTCAATGAACTTTCCTGGTAAGCCTGGCACTTGCTGTTTTATTTTAGTGTAAATTATTGTTTGGCTCATACCTGCCTTCTAGTTTTATGGTTTCAGCTCTGTGTATTAGTGAGTTTGGTCATATCTAAGCACTACGGATTTTGGCAGCAGGCTCTGGCTTTTAGCAGCAGTCCAGGACTTGCCATAGTTTGGACGTGCTCGGCTCCTGAAATGCGAGTCCGTTGCGTCTCTGCCGTGAGCCGCCTGTGCGCGGACGCCGTCGCGTTGACGCGTGTGCGATGCCCGCTGCAATCACCTTTTAAGAGCCTGGAATGTGTCAGACTTGCTGTGCAGCAGTGCTGGATCTATTACTATTGGATTTGTCCACGTGAACAGGTCTGGTTTTGAATGTACAGTTAATGTGTTTCAATATATGTTTAATTACTTTAAGGATGAATCTAAGGATATTTTTCAGATTTATATTGCTGTTACATATTTAAAAGCATAAAAATTATACAAGTTCTTATTGGGGAAAGTGCAACAGTTACTAATTTTACATTAGTGCTAAACTGGACTTTGGAATTAAGGGTGCAAGTTACAATGTTTTAATGTGCATTTCCCCACAATCAGTATTTTTGCTTTGGAGCAGATTAATGAAACTCGCTAAAGCGGTAGTTTGTGATGGCCTGCAGCATGTTACTGAGGGCTCATTATCTTGTCAAAGCTCATAAAATACAGGCACCGCAGGGGTGATGTTGTTACTCGCTGAGCTGACATGGAGTGAGTCTTTTGACGTGGCGCTAGAAGGAGAAATGCTGCGGCAGATACAGATGAACATGAAATGCGGGACCCTGCGAGACTCTACCCGCAGAAAAGGTGCTAAATTTGTTTTGGGCAAATTGAATTTGTTGCTCTTCAGTTTCCTTCTCAAAACTCTCTCGTGACTTTGTCGTCCGCCGAAATGTTTATTGACTGAGAAGCGCTTGCGTTTCAGTGATGGATGGGGTGATCCTGGTAAACACTCGGAGGCCTTCATGATGCAACGTGCTGCGTAAGTGTTTGTGTCGTTTTATGATGGAGTGGGCAGAKACTTGTTTAAATGAAAAGTAGAATAAAAAGCCGACGGTTTCAGCAGCCATTAGGTTCATTAAAGCTGGGATGAAGATGAGTTAAATGATTTGTATAGATATACAAACATCTTAAAGTAACACAGGATCCAATGCCATTATTGCTGGGAAAAGTGCCAGTGTTCTCATTATTTTTAATGACTTTCAAACTGGGCCCTTAGTGACTGATGAACTGAGCAATTTTGGATGGGAAATATGACTTCCTCAAATCTGAAACATGTGGGATGCTCTTAAAGTATTTTAGGGRCCCTGGCAATGCTCGGGGAGTTGTGAAAGGCAGCAAAGTGTAGCGTAATGCCTAGCACGGCAGCCCCTTTAGGAAGGGGGAGGAGAGAAGGAAAGTTTGTACTAGGTTGTTTTGTTCTGTTAATAAAATAGAATAATCTAACTGATAAAGATTGGATGCGATACAGCAGCTCCTGAACAAACATCCATCACTGCAGAAAGATAGGCATTAAAGAGTATGTCTGCAGCTCTTTGGATTTTATCCCAGTATTAAAAAACAGACTTCAGTAATTTTGATTTATTAAAAAAAGATAAATATCTTATGAAGGTCTGGAAGTTGTTAAGAATGAAGTGACAAGTGTGAGAAGAGCTCACTTTGGAAAGTAGGTAGCCGCCTGTTGTAGCACCCTGACACTTCCCTCCTTGCACTGCTAAATGTGCTTGAGAACCTATTTCCCTTAGAAGTCTTATCAAAACTGATTTTATTTCCCAACAGGGAGGCAGCGCTCCTGTACGTTGTGCTGCGGAAGAGGCAGTTTGTGGCCAGCCGCTTGCCCGCGGAGAGCGTGGGGCCGGAGCCTCACCTGAAAGCCGCTGTGCGGCTGGTTCCTTGGTTTCTCGGTGAGGCGCCCGCCGGGGAGTCCTCAAGAGCCCAGCAGGYCAGGCGGCGAATAGCGGAGGAAAGAGCTTTATTGGCGAAGGGAGGATTTCTGCAGGGCTTGGTTTTCGTTCTTTCTATCAACAGCTAACCTGTGTGGTCCAGGACATGGGCCAGCATCAAAGCACTCAACAACCTTTGGAGCAAGGTTACACGGAAGCAGCTGCCTTCTGGAGCTCGCCCTGGCCCCCGGCCCTGCCCCTCGCTGGTGAGGAGGACGGAGCGTGAAGCAGGGCCAGACCCTGCCGGGACGGGGAGCTGCGGAGGYGCCGCGGAGGCTCCCCGCGAGGCTAGGAGATGCTTGTTATGCCTTCTGGCCGGGCACGTCCGCATAGGAAAGGTGCGGGTTGGGCCTTGTACTTTAAACTTTTCTTTTTTAAAAAAAGGAAAAAATATTTWAAAGTTGCCGATCCTGACTTTAAGCAATGAAAAACTCTGCTTGCTGCGGTGTAGGGAAGTTGCATAGTGCAGCTCACATGGTGGTGAAATAGCTACTTTAGAAGTTAGAATTWCTGGGAAGATGACCCAGCTGTAGCAGACGACTACCAATATGGCAGATTTAAAGCAAACATAAAGCAATATATTTCTGTGTTTTTTAATGCAATAAATTAAATTGTGGGTGCTCACTGCCATGTGATACTTGGGAAGCTAAAAATATAAATTAAATTACAAAGTCAATAGATAAATTCACAGAAGATCAGTCAACTGATGGCTATTAAAAATGACAGTTAACATGCAGCCATCAACACAGAAAAAACTGGCTGATGAAAACTGGAAAAAATCAGAGGAAAGCCTGCGGGGCACGCGTTTTGCCCCGGTCCCTCGCCCTSCTTTGCGGGCAGCTGCCAGGACAGCTCAGAAGCTGTTGCAGGGTCAGGCTGAGAGGGGAACGTTAGTCACCTCCGCGTTTTTCGGCCGGGGCCCGGCGGCGGTGGTCGCTGGTGCTCCAAGGCGGTTTCCGCGGGCTCGTCGTGCCGCGGCGGCCCCCGAAGCCGGCCCCGGGCGAGGCGAGGAGCGCTGTCGGGGGCCGTTCCCGGCGCGAGCGTCCAGCGGGCAGGGCAGGGAGAAGGAGCGCCGCGGGCGCGCTCCGAGCCTCGCCCGGCGCTGTAACTTCGGCCCGGCGGGGTGCCGCTCTGAGGCTGCGGCTGAAACCTGCCGGAAACGCAGGAAATCGGGTTTCCTCCGCGGCGCTGGGGCTGGTCTGCGCGGCCGGGCCGTGCGGCGGAGCGGTCCCGCTAGCGCAGGCCTACCTGAGCGCGCTCTGCCCGCCGGTGTAAGTTACTTTGGATACGTGGCAATATCCATAACTAAAGTGCTCCCTTGAAGTAAATAATTAAATGAGGATTACAATTATGAGCCTCAGAATGATGCGGGTGACAGACTTACCTAAAGTAGGACAATTAAAATGTAAATCAAAATCAAATTTCTTTGTGAAATTAGAATATTATGCAAGGTAATTATCTAAGAGTAATAGCTTAGGTCAGTATATTGCAAAAGTAAATCTTTTCCAAGATCTCCAGAAAATGGTTTTTCTACCCTGTCATTTTATGGGTGTGCTTTAAAATATTTTCTCTCTCAGATGGGGACAAAAGCCCCAACTGTACGTTTTCCCTATTCTTTGGCAGAATTGATCATTATTTCAAGGAAAATGTTCCCCTTAGCAAACCTAACTTTTTAGTTCAGTTCAGTAGGGGTGTTAAATTCTGCTGCAGGGATGTCTCGACGTGTCCAGGCAACCTCCTGGTTATGGCCCTGCTCATCAGTAGCAAGAGGACATTTGTGGCTTTTCATCAGCATTTTGCGGCTTTTCATTTGCTACATGAGCAGTAAGCAATTCCTGGTATGGGCACCTTTCTGCATATTCAAAGATTTAGTGTACAATTTATTTAATTCATTACCTAACGTTCTTTAAATTTTGAATTTTTCACATRCTTACGAAAGTTGAAAGACAAAGTTTGTTTTATTCTGTTTTAAAAGAAGAAATTTCTTCCCTAGGCAAGAAGTGGCTCTAGATMTTAGCAGTCCCTCAATCGGGAATTCTGTACTACACAAAATACTCTGAAATGATGCAAAACTGGGTTTTTTCATTTTAAAAGTGGGCTGATATTGTAGAAAATATCAGAAGCACGCGAAGTTTTGAGGAAAAATGGTATTCTATTCCAAATACAAAAGGCCCTTTCCAAACAAAAGCAGCTGACTGCTAGGAGAGAAACAGGATTTTTTCCAGCAAAATTGCATTTGAAAAACACAAAGAAATKAATGTTCTATTTTTTTWAAAAAAGTGTATAATGTCAAAATAGTGAATAACAAAGATAGGGTGAAGCATAACCTCTTTAGAAGAAGCTTTATTTATTTATTTATTTATTTTTATTTATTTATTTTTTTTTCCCTGAGACAGACTTGCAAGGTTTGGACACTTCTATTAACTTCAGGGCTATTGAGTTTGTGTTTCTTCAAGGGAGTAAGATGGCATGTGTTATGGGATGTGCTTAGGGCTACTTCTATATGTCAGCAGCCGGACTTAGCTGATTTTTACTTAGATTATRTGAAAGTAGTCTCACTTAAATCAGAGAGTCATTTTTGCGAGTGAGAACAATGTGTGTGAAGGATGTAAAACACTTAGGTCCTTAATCGGTGGCACGTAGCCTTGCTACTTGTGGGCCTTGCCCAGGCTGGCCAAACTGGGCAGCACTTGCTGGAGAAAGATGCGTCCCAGGGTCTTGTTCATTCCCCACCCGCTTTGCTAATGTTGGTTTTCACAAATGTAGAGCCATTTAGATATTTCTTATGAGATGCTATGCATGCATACTGTTTGGGTTTTGTAAGTTTTATTAAAGTAAACAATCAGAAATTCTGAAGTGATAACAAAATTAAATTCTAATTAGAGTCATTTTATATCCTTTAATAATTTGACAATGTGAATCAAGCCAGCCTGCTAAATCAGAGCATCAAAACATCACAAAATGCTTTTCATATTTTACTAGATCCTTTTATGCTGCAATTTTAATCTCTGCTTCTAATATTAAATTGCATCCAATTTAATAAAAAGACAAAAAAAAACTAATTTTGATGGCTTTGTTACTCTCAATTTGAGAAAAAAAAGAACAAGTTTTTTCCCGTCTTTGAATATACTGTTTTAAAGCTTGGAACAATTTAAATCAGTTTTTGGATACTGTGCTCAGTAAAATATTTAGAGCTATTGTATCAGTGTAAACCGTTAGACTGCAATTACACTAACACAGCACAGAGACCAGTAGTTCTGTTGGAACACAACAGCGATGCGTGATTGCCCTATTGCTATAGGAAGTCTTGAAGCACTGAGGTTATTAAAAAAAAAAAAAAAAAAAAGCTGTTACAGTCTGATTTTGCTACAGATTGTAATAAAAATATCTTGGATATAACTACCATGATGCCAACCTCTTAAAGAAGTTTTAAAGAAATTTTAGTAAGAATTCTTCAAGTTATGTTTATCAGGGGCTTTGCACTACCATCGTTGTAACTGGAAATTGAGAACTTCCAGTCTACTTTCCAGAAAGTATTACTCGGGCAGGTTGTACTGAGAAGTGTTTTTAGGAATTAAAAGGGGCTATTTTCACAGGTATTTATGGAAATGAAATTTTGAAGATGATGGTTAATTTTAAAATCATATTGCTGTCTGAATATTTTTTATCCAAAATACCCAAATGTGCACCCAATATAATCACATAATTTCTAAGACAAGTATAAATGAAAGGTAGGAGGAAATATTTCTCTTTTTCTACTTTGTTTAGCTTTTAAGACATTTAGTAAGAGAGTTTGTATACACAGGCTTTCACAGCAACAGGGGAATAAAAAGCMTTTTTAAAAAAGGAGACTGTGAGTGTAAAACTTAAAATGGGAGCAGGCACTTAGGGGCAGCATTAACACTGGTAATAACATTGAAGTAGTGAAAGAGAACTGATTTCATTTCAAATTAATGGCATTCCTCTACATTTGTGCACGTGGGTGTCAGTAGCATATCTGCCTGTGTTTAATATCATCAGAGGAGGGAACGCAAAATGAGTGAACTAGTCACCACTGAGCTAATTGTTGGGGACTGAAAACTGCAAGTGTTTGAAGATAAATCTCTCTCTATCAATCCATATACTGAAAAATAGAAGAAAAATCGCACTCAGCTGACAAGTTCATTTGAGAAGCTCATTGGAAGGTTTGGAAAGAATTAATTTCTGAGGGTAGATAGAAAGTCAGCCTTTCTGGGGATATGTTTTTTTGCCAAACGTGGTTTACGCGTAGTTCCCAACCCGAACCCATCGCTGGAAACTCCAGGTTCTGCCTGCGGTGCCCGTGTCCCCCCAGCCTTTGGACGGGGCACCGGGAAACGTGGGGGGTGAGGAAGGGGCAGCACGGTGGAGGGGAAAAAAGCAGGAAACAGATCGGGGAAGTGATGCAGCCAGAAATGTAGYGATGTTTCCTGCCCTAAGTGACTCCCATCGGCCTTTCCAGGAGAAGCAAATGAAGACAATTTTTAGGCTTATGACAATTATTACTAGGTGCAGTTAAACAGGGTTGGCCATGATAAATGACTGCTTTTGTTTCTCTTAGTCTGAGTAATGTCTTCCACATTTAAATGTGGCTTGAGGTAGTGAACTAAACTTTAAACTTGCACTGAATAAACATTATTTAACTTGTATTCTCTGAAATACATTTTAGACTTTTGTAGAGTATATCAGCTCTCYGCATCTGCCATTAACTGCACCCTTTAGTTAGTGATAAATTTATATTTTTGATTTGTATTTAATAGTGATTTTTAAAAATGTGTGGGCATGGCCATTAAAACACTGTACTACTCAGAGGTGCATTTTAATGCAGAGTTAACAAATCTGAATCAAGGACAGGAGATATTTGCTTAGAGAAATGATGCAATTTACATAAGGCACATGAAAATAACACATTAAAATGCCATTAATGTTAGAAATTCTTTCACTTTATCCCTCAGCTCAGTAGCAGCAGTGTTCACCTGACGTTGGAAGTGTGCTTGTGAGCGTTGATACGTACCCAAACTGGGCCYTATTTGGAGGACAGTCTGCTGTAGGAGGCACCTCTGAAGTCAWGCAAAAATTGATGAGAGCCTCTGACATTCAGGGTCACATCAGAGTCCCCAGGTTTGGGCTTAGACAGTGGCACTTGGCCCCAGCTCTGGAGCACCCATGGGCTTGGGCCCTGTGAGTGTCCTAGGACACTGTCCCAGCCCAGGGGCTGCTCCTGAACCCAGGAATATTGCTGAATAGCGGGGTGGGTGGTGTGTGCAGGATCCTCACATGTGACGTGAGGAAACAGCTCRTAACTGGAAGTATGGGAATGGGAGTCCCGGAGAAACCTGCTCCAARGAGCTGGAAGAGCTTCAGTTTCTTCTTCCACAAATTTGATTTAAAAAAATCCTAGGGAAAAAACCATCAGTGTACAGAGTACACACTTGTTATGTTTTCGGTATATTTTAATGACAAATTAGCCATTATCCAYTTCATACCTGGGAGACTTTCTAACAAGACTTACCTGTCCTCTGTGCAACCATCCTTCTTTATCTAAATATTCTGGAACAACAGAGACCGATAACACCATGAATCCACTGTTTATTAGAAATTGTATAAACAGTTTCTAAGTAATACAACTGATAATGTCTTTATATATTTCCCTTGTGTTTTCACCTTGATGATTACCYACCCCTAGCAGAACTGGCCATTCAACTGCACTTGATCATTGTGTCTTTCCTTTGCTTAAATATCAGAGTTTTGCAAAATCATAGTATACCTCATCAGTTTATAAATTTCCATTTTTACACACTATTTCCTATGGGGCTTCTTTACCTGACCTGAAGGTTCCCCCYGGCTCCTTGCTTGCTTTGCCAGGTGACATCCAGAGCTTGGCCCAGCCTTTTAGGGCAAGTCTGGTTCCTCACTGTAGAACGCAGAAGCCCTGATAACAATTTGAAGTAAGGTTTGGACTGGATCTGTACTTTGGCGAGAGGCTCTGGTTGGTTCTTGGCTTCTACTGAATCCTCTGGCTGTTGTCCACGGTAGCTGTTGCTGGATTTTGAAGCTCTGTTCTTAATTAGCCTTTTACATTTTGCTCTGTAGAATAAGCCTTAGCTTTGAACACCTTAGCTTTTCAAAGCTTATYTTTTGATAACTGCAATGTTCTTACAGATTTTTTTTTTTGCCTTATAGAATTGTGCTATTTGCCCAGTGTCTGGGTCTCTAGATCACCCTCAGTAACTGTTTGATGCGCTGTTGTGTTTTGACCACATTCAATGTGTATTTGGGGTTTTGGAGAGCATCTCAGCCTTTCCTTAGGGCTACACAAGATCGAGGAGCTTCTCAGCTAACTGACATAGCCTTGYGCTCCTATCTGTAGGCGTGCGGTCGATCCTTCCGGGTCCCTGCACCACCCGTTGCAGTTGCATCCTTTGGGTATCCACGTGTGCTTTGCTGGTGTCGTGCATGTTGTTAATCTTAGCACTGTTTTTCTTGATGCTGGTCTGCTGCAGTTAGTTAGGATTTTTAAGTACTTTAACTTGTTTTTTTTTCTGAAATACCAGCTGTCAGATGCACACATAGGTCTTGTGAAACAGGTGCAGTTTTTGAACTGATTTAAATTAAAGAGAGASACATTTGGTAAATATTAATTGGCAGGATCTCAGAGTAAGGACAGCAGACAAAATGGAAAAGGCACGAGTTTGGGAGTATCTGACAATTTTTTTTTTTTGTTATTTTAGAAAGAAGGAAATTTGGATATTGTTTGATTCTGTTTCTCTGTAGCCCATCATGAGACTGTATCCTTTTTGACTCATTAAATTGGACAGCAGCATTTGTTAACTGCTCAGCACACCTCACTATCATTAGCTTTCATCAGCATAGTTCACACTTCTGATTCCTTCTCGTGTTTTGTAATGTTYGAAAGAAGAAGTAAAAAGATTAGCACAGAAAATAAACACAAGGATTTTTTTCCTGCAAGTAATGTATGTTGCACAAAGCTTACCTGAGAGGTATCAAATGTGAAGTGAATACAAGAGACCCAGACTGCTGGAAATGCTACCATGGTTTTTATGACAACTAAATTATCTAGTTCCCCAMTGTATAGACCTACCTCAAGAGAAATACTTCTAAAGGAAAATTTCATTGATGTAGGGGAAGGGAAAAAAAAGTCACTTTATTTGCTGATCACATTGGAATTTAAAATATATTATTGCCTGTAAGAACAGGACCCTGTGCAGACAGGGTCCGAGGCACGCCAGGCAGGCGTCCGCCACAGGGACCTGCCCTGCAGTGCTGGGTAGCTGCTTGAGTTCAATAAAAGCGTCAGAAAACTTGCAGCTTTCCCCTGCGCGCTCTGCATGGTGGCGATGCTGTTCCGTGCGATGCTCGGCCGCGCCGTCGTTCTGGGGCTTAGCGAAGGACGTGGCAAACAAGTGCATTTGCTGTACCTACTTCTTGCTGATATGCTGGAAATAGAACTAGCCAGGAAGAAAYGTAGCTTTTTGGATCATTAAAAATCCATTTTCATTAGCTGCAAAGTATTGCACTGCCTTACTTATACATTCATCCCCTGTCTATGTATGTCTTACAGATAGAGTGAAAAGAGAGCCTTTTCGTAACTGTTTTAAAGCCTAAATGAAAGAAAAACATTCTATTTACCTGTGAATTACTTACACGGCGTGCTTGTTCATTTTTTCCACGCTGCATTGGATGGCAATTACTCTGCATTCTTTCCCTACCAGCYGTTTCTTTTGTCCTACGTATCTATCATTTGTTTTTATCTATATCTTCCGCCTATCTATCTATTTCCTTTTTGTGCTTAGAGTTGGTTGCAAATTATATTTGTGATGCAGGGAGCTTTCAATCTGACTGTCTTGATATTATTATATGCAACTGTGACTACCTTAAAAATTGGCTTTACTGCCTTTTTTGTGTTATTGATTCAAGCCCATTTCAGAATTAACTTGTTTGGAATGATCTGGCAATGTCGTGTGCCCCAGGTTCTCTCAGTAAAAATTCATATCTCATAACRAAATGCAATAAAATGTTCAAATATATCTAAACACAGTTATGTTTTGAATTTAGATGAAAACCTTATGGAGTCAATCAAATATACAAGGCATGTGTAAGTTTTAGTTCTGGGCTTACAARCACTGTGTTGCAGAGAAAAGTATCCAGAGACCAACTTTTTCCTAGAGGTCTGTCCCTTATGTATGCTTTATGAAAGGCCTAATCACATCATTCATGTTTCCATCCTGAATTGGATGGACATAATTTTGACATTTTGACTGTAGGACCATATCCRTAATTTGAGATTATTGCCCTAATTCTTTTAGGGATTCAGTCTTTTGAAATCTTAGTGTTCCATTTGTCCTCACAGTTAGGTAGAAATGTTTGTGTGCTGACAGCTGGTGGGGACTGATCTGCAAAAGGAAATCTTCACTCATTAATGACTCGACGGGTCAATTTTGAACTATGCTGTTGCAGACRGAACAGTAGATGCTAGTATGCACAAAGGAACTTATAATATGAGTTAACTGTAATATTCAAATGCAAAGACACTGTAAATTTTTTGCTGAAAAAGGACCCTGGCCCTGAATGTCTTCAGCTGAACGATTAAAGCAGTTGTGTGCTGGAAAGCTCATTGTTGATTAGATTTCCCCCCCCCCCAGGTACCCATAGTGGTGTGAAGTACACCGAGAGCGACCGGCGGCGCGAGCCTTCCTGCTCGTCCTCGCGCCCGCGCTCCTCGGCTGATGCCCGCCACGACGGAGGCGCCTCTGTAAACGCAGGTTACAGCCGGGCAGTCGTTTCAGTCCTGGAAATTATTAACATGTGCACTGAAGTAAATGAAGTCCAGTCTTGAGTTGTGAGGCTCAGACCGATCACGGCAGATAGGACCCCCTTGCCAGGCTCTCCCTGGAGGCCGGGCAGAGCCGTGTCTTGGGCAGCGCCGCRGTGCGACCCGAGCCCGGGGGCACGCGGGGCTGCGATTGCCGGAGCTGGGCCCTCGTCCTGCCCGCCGAGAAACACCTTGTCCCAGCTGCGCTGCCCGATGTTTTGGCTGCCGTGCACCTGGAATAACTGCTCCCTCTTCATGTCATCGCTCGTTTCCTTACTGACCGCCTTTAGTTCTTTACTAATCTCTTTATCGTCTTCCAGAGTACACAACCTTTCTTGAGTGCTTGCATTAAAAGTGCGGAGAGGAAAGACCTACCTAGCGTGAGTACAAAAAAGACGTGTGCATATCCTGAGATGAGCGCGTTATGGATAAAGAACTATTATTATTCTTCCCACATTCACGTTTCCATCCACTTATGAGATATATACGTGTGCCTTGTTAGCAACGATGTTATAATGCAAAAGCTAAAGTTCTCACGTTGGAGGAAACACATATTGTTAAATGAACTGAGAACATTCTCCCAAGGGTTAGCATTTCTCTCRTACATGTGAAATCCTACAGAAATAAATGGCCCTATTATTTTAAYTTGATCTTTTGATATCAGAACATCTTTCTTTGTGCTACAATAAAGAACCTTCTTTTTTTCCTCTCCCCTAAAATCTGAAATGAAAAAACATAGGTGATACGTTAAAATATTTATAATTTCAGTGCTATAAGACATATATAGTGTATATATGGATGTGTGTGTGTATATATATATTTCTCTTTATGTATAAGCGCATACACGTGCACATACACATATATAAATTAAATTCATATTTTAAGATGYGTTCCTCTGTTCTACCTGAGAATATACAAATAGGTCTTCTACATGTAAAATAGGAACATTTTAAGTTTTTCCTTGTCCTTTTGACTGATGYATTGTTTAGAATAACAGACACTTAATAAAAATTTAACAATACTGTGTTCAGAATATGGTAGAAATTTTTTAAAAAGGATTCTATGTAATAAATGCATTAATAACTGGACTGTAACACTCCTAACAGTTGTGGATAGATTTCAGTTCAAATACTTGGACTATATGCTTAATTTGATGTTATGAGTGCGGCATTGTAAAATACAATAAATAAAACTGTTATGGACCGTAATAATTTGTTTTGTAGAAGATCACAGAAGAGAGGAATTCTGCTTATCGTATGTTGCGATCAAAAGCACAATAGAGTAGATGATTTCCTATGAACATAGGTTTGAAAACTAATTTGTTGGTATGTTTGTTTCCTTTCTCTTTTCTGCAGCTGTTCAATTACTAACCTTTAGTGCTGGTCAAAAACCAAACATCTATTCTCCAGGGTTACATGTATTGTACTCCGACATTCAAAGATTTGGTTTCTTTTATAATTGGAATGAAATATAAAGTGTTTTTTGGGGGGTGCAGAGAGGAAAGAATCTCCCTCTTCTCCATCCAAATACTACCCAAATRTGCTCATGTAATAGGCATGCATTTAATTTGAGTACAGTAACACAAACCTGAAAATAAAATGAACTGCAGTCATATAGGCAAAATAGATTTTCATTATACAGAAGAGACTGCAGAATGATTTCTTGTAGGCAAAGTGAGAAATGTTTGCGTAGATTTTATTGAATTTTCTTGTTTGCTTTTTACCACCTCTATTTAAGTTTTCTGAGGACAACTAAGCTTTGGGGAAAAATCTGAGGTGACCAAAGCCCGGATAATGGCCCTTGTGGAAGTCACCTACTCGGTTGCTGTGCGTGCCAGGTAGGTGTGGATCCCGCGGCGCGTGCTCGCGGGGAAGGACTGTCCAGCTCTGCTTCGGCTGCTCTAACCGGGGGCAGCTCTGGGGATGCTGACTTCGGTTACTATCACTGCACGCGTGTTTGCATGAATAGTATCTCTTGGTGATCAATTTATTAGCTAGGAGAAGAAAATGCAGCTGCAGTGGTAAGCACTGAATTGTCTATTTTGGGTGTTTCCCCYCTCACTGAAATGAAGGATTTTTTCATAAATTCATATTGAATGAGCTGCTATTTTGTGCGAATTAACAAGATAACTGGATACCTATAAACAAAATAGGTCAGAATTGCTCTAGCATAAATTGTGATAGCTCCCTGGGAATTAGTGCTGCTTTCGTAATTATTTTCATCGAGAACCTGTTTCAATTTTTGTAAGCCTCCTGTGGAGGACTGGTATCTCTTGAGTCCCAGTGGCTGCCAGGCTTGTGCAGGGCGACCTGACTGCTTTTGGGCTCTTGTTCAAAGCGCAGGGGGCCCTGCGGTGCCAAAGGCTTTTTGAGGAAGTGAGGGCACTTGCTGCTTCATAGTAAAGAGCATCTCATRGCTGTTTCCATAACAACACACTTGCTATAAGATAAATATTTGCTTCATTTTTACAATTGTCGTTTTGATAAGAATTAATTGATATTAATGTTTTTCCTCTTTGTGGTTGAGACTATTTTCAAAATAACACAGAAATGGTTCTGGAAGGATGTGGCGGCAGTGGGCCACGCTCTGCCAATGATGGGGGCTGGTGACAAGCGGTAGTCTTTTTTTTTTTTTTTTTAAAAAAAAAAAACTCTCGTTTTCTTTGGGTATGGTCTGTAAACCAGTGCTGGAAACCACTGGGTTGACGCTGCTGGGGAGCAGTGTGCAGAAGAGGAGCAGGGAAGGTTGTTGGGGGAACAGCTTCAGTCTGTGTTTTTGCTGAAGCCCTCTGTCATCAAACTGATGTCTCRGATGCTCTCCAAACTCCTCCTGTCATCTCAGATAGTATAGTTACCAATATTCATCATATCACAAGTTAGTACCTTTCCCGCTCTTACAATTTCAAGTAGTCCTGTAACAGCAAATATGCTGTTGGCTAATTTTTTACATTTTGGCTATTTTGCAAGAGATAGTTGTGAATATATTTGTAAGATGGTTATTTCCTGATGCTACTTGTAGTACTTGTTAAATTTAAGATGTAAAAACTGATTTTTAAGTCAATTGTTTCAAAATTCATGAAATTCAGCCAACGATACAATCATTCAGATTTATGAATCTCTTCTTGGAGTATGTGTGATTAGCTCTTTTATTAAGAGGAAAGGTTTCTTCTAGGAGGAAATTTTTCGTTATGTGCTCTATCTGTGTGCTGGTCTGTGAATAAAGACCATCAGAAAGATGCCGGAAGTTCATCTGTAGTAGTAGCAGTAACTGTGGTAAATACAGTCACATAGCATATCGTTAGCTCACTAATATTTTCTTATTTTGATCTATGTTTTCTGCTAGAAATGCATGCTAATGCACCCAAAGCCAAATGCTTTTTTCTACTCTGAGATTTTTTTATGTTGTGCCCATCAGTATGGTATCWGTGAGTCATAAATACCATGACTAGCATCTGTCACTTGGCAGGATAAGTAAAACTGATGTTTGTCACCAATATAAGTAAGGGTCCAAATAAAACACCGTTACCAACGCAAGACTGTTTGACAGAGCTGAAGGCCACAGCAGTTGTTACTGCGTTCTGCTCAAAGCAGGGATTACTGCAGCGCTGGAATCCTTGCTTAACAGCGGTTCATCTTTTAGCATTATGAAAAGTATGTTATCTCGTGACTGTTAATCCAGAGTGACAAAGTGTAAGAGCAGCTCTAAAGCAAAACTTCAGCTCTAAGATACCAGGAATAGTTGAGTTGACTCTTGCTGCTAGATGACAGTAGGATACAGCCACAGGTTTAAGGGAAGAAAAACTTCAATACTTGTACACTGGAACAAGAATCAGTGACAAGGGGAAAATAGGCACATTTTAAAGTAGTCTGGATTAACAGTGCATGCATGGTTACATTGTGATTTACATGTGATTTATATGTATATACCAAAAAAAAATTCCACATATTTTTGTTAAATCCTGGAAATACTTTTAATGTCTATGAGTGGTTATTATTGCGGGACTTTTCACTGGAACTCTGCAGATCTTACACAAAACATAGGAATTTAGCTGGAGAAGTATCAAAATAATAGATCTTCATTTTTGGAGGGCAGATTGTTTAGTTCATGATGTGCAAATACTTTCTTAAGCTGATYTGAGACACTCTTCTAATTCGATATACACAATGAGCTAACTGAATACTGACCAGCTAAGGAAGGTGAATGAAAAGGGCACAAATCAATTTGATAATGATTAATTTGCTTAATGTCAGTCTTGTGCTTTTAAATTTGTTCATAGAGAATTTTTCAATCGCATTAGGATTGCTGTAAGAACTAAGATTAGAGAAGATGTATTAGAACTGATGAACTTCCTAGCATGCACAGGGAGATATCTTTTGTTCTTGTTTATGCATACCATGTTTTATGTAGTCTGAGCCTGTAACAAACTTAAAAACTGCACCTGATTCATATCACTTCATATGTGGTTAGAACAAGCCTGAAAATGTTATCAGATTAGATTATTAAATCAATATGTTGATATAATATCCTGAGATAACATATAAATAAAATAGTTGTTGCTGAAACCCAACTATAGGTTCTTTAGCACTAAAATCCTATCAGTTACATCARCTGAACAAAGGATGAATTCTTTATTTAAAAATTAGCCTGATACTTGTATTGCTAGTCTACCACCAGAGAGAGACAAGACCACGCTCCTACGCAAGTACATGTTGTTGAATATTGACTTAAACTTTGCTGTAGATGGRGATTGGATTTTTTTGTCTTGCTTTTTTTTTTGGGGGGGTGACCTTCTTACAGTTGTATTCTAATTTAACATATAAGAAAGAAAAGAATGTTTGTACTCTTTCTGGGCTCTTTCTGAATGTGAAGAATAGAGTCAAACAGGAGCATCAGCAGAGCATGATGTGGGCTGCAGGGGCAACAGAACAGTGATTGGAGCTGAAGAGCAGTGCAATTTACTTTGCAAAATGAAGTGGACAYAAGGGGTAATGAATTCTTGATACAAAGCACTTGAGTTTGGAGGCTACATTTAAAATCTATCCAGCAAATATAATTCTTTGAGAAAGTCTCTGAAAGATGGTCAGTGTTATATTCCAAGACCAGTTTGGTCTTTGCATGCTTCCATGCAGGAGTTCTTCTTGGGGCAGAATCTGTGCCTTTTTATTTATYTCCCTTTTTTGCTGGTTGGCAGTGGCACCTCAACATCCTCACAGCAAGTTTGAATGATTTCAGCTGGTTGAATGGCCTCTCACGGAAGGCAGGCTGCAGGGAACCCAGGGGAACCAGTCACCGAGACTGAAGGTGTTTCAAACACTGGGAGCCTGAGCAGAGGCTGGACACTGATCCTCCCCTGAACTCTCTTGAGGGCACATGATGCATTTAAATCTYCTTGGAGAGCTAGAATGCTGCCTGTCTGACCTGGTGTGGTCAACGGTAATGTAAACGTGCCTTTCCCACAAGTCGGTGAGGGTTTGCTTGTATGTTTTGGTTCTTCAGGAGGAGGGCGATGGGCATGGGGCAGCTGGCAGCTGAAGCAGAGCCTGCCCTGAAACCACACTGCAAGGAGGGGCAGCAGCTATGCTGCACTGGATAGGATCCACATCTGACATGGATGGAAAAAACCTGGATGTGGCACACAGCTTTAGGCTGTGGAGAAACGTGGAGGAGGTCAGCGCTGGTCCCTCATCAGAATGTCAGTGGTAGCACTGGGACATTGCACTCCACAACCCTTGCTGCTGCCAAAGTGCACTGGTACTGCAGGACAGGTGGTGGAAATGGATAAATAAGTGGTGGATGTGGAAATGGATAAATAAGTGGTGTGTATATTTATATGTTTTAGCAGTACACTGAGAACGAAGGGACCCATACTGTCACTTACTGCAAGTACCCTTTGGAAAATGAATAGGGAGGAGGTAAAGCAGTAGCTCCTAGAAAAAGCTTAGAACAAAGGGCATGACTTAAAGTAAAATGCTGCTAGTGGTTGAAATATGCATTGATGAGTTTACATAATTTATGTAATGTATAAAATAAGTAATTTTATTGAATTTCTTCTTTTTGGTCTATACTTTGTGTTTATGCTCCTTTTAACTTTCAAAAAAAAAAAAAAAAAACAAACACCCTACTTTTCAAATAAGGCCCTCTAGACAGCATTAGCTATTTGGACATGTCTAAACTGATGTGCTAATGTGGAATATACGTTTTCTTCTGTTGATCCAAATATCCAAGTACAGGACTCTGTCTTCTGTTWTGAAACCTCCTTTTAAAACCAAGCCTTCTATGAAATCATATCCTTTTTACACCCAACATWTCTGCTTAGAACCACATCACATAATCTATCACAGATCTAGTTAATTAAGTCAATAATTTGAGTTTAATAAGCCAGAATTTCCCTCTAAAGCAGAAGGCTCCTACTAGCAGGTTTATATTTTATGATATGCATATGATCCGTTTTTAACTTGAAAGCACCCACTTAGAAGAATCTTGTATCTTATTCACTAGTGATTCTGTTCCATTGTACAGTGTCAGTTTTTCTTTTCTTCTTTCTTTCCAACCCCTTTTCCTCTTCTTCCTCTTCTTTCTTTGCTTTGTTCTACACCCTTTTTATATTTTGTATAGATTTCCCTCCCCTCTGACATTTTTACCATTTTAAAGCATAAAATAAGGCCTCTCTTCTTCTGCAGCTGYGACACCATCCCCTGCTGCACCAAATTGACACTTCTGCTAGCAGCAGCTCTAGTCAGTCACTCGAAGGCTGCTGCTTTCAGAAGTGTTGATTTAGTGCAGCAGGGGATGATGTGCYGGCTGTAAAACTCAGGCAAAAATAATAATAAAAAACCTATGGGAAAGTTTTATTGTAAAATGGAAAAAATAAAGGTGGGGAGGAGAAAAGATGGGAAAGAAAGGAGCATAGGAAGAGAGAATGTGGTGGAAGAATGACGGCGCGGCTGGTGGCCGCCGGGTGCCCCGGCTGTCCCGGGGCGGCGAGGGGCAGTGGCGGGGATGGGACACCCACCTGGGAGCAGACGTGTCGCCTCTCCCCGGGCTCATGTGGGGTGAGAAACTCTGTGGCTGACGGGGCAAAGCTGCACCTCCTAAAGGCTCAGAGATCTGGTGTTTCTAACAAATTTGACAGTTATTTGGGGTTAAAATCCTAGTGGCAGGGGGTGGAGTAGTAAGAGACTGTAGGGCGCCAGGACTTGGGAATTACTYAATCGTTGAAAATGCAATTTTTAGACAACCAGATATTTGATAATTTCATTCCTATAGACATGTATTGTATGATTCATGGATGTACAGACAGAATTTCTCAAAATATGCAAATAGCACATTGCTGCTTTAAGGACATAAACA
This sequence comes from Rhea americana, assembly GCF_003343005.1. Lineage (NCBI taxonomy): Eukaryota > Metazoa > Chordata > Aves > Rheiformes > Rheidae > Rhea > Rhea americana. Next base: position 15,822,225 of record NW_028186149.1, read on the forward strand.
GGGAGTGCCTTTCAGAATAGCTCTGATTTRCCTTTAAGGAAAGTGCTAGAGGAAATCATTTATTTCTTATGCATGTCAAAGTATTTAATAAAAAGCTGTATTCCTGGTATAAAATTGATAGGATTCCTTAAACCTCTGGATGGGTTAACATTTTCTATTATAGTCTCCAGATGCTCAGAGTAATGTCTGTTCATCCCTATTGATTTATGCTTATTAAGTTCCTCAGACTTTTTCATAAGGGGAGCAATGCCTGGATTTCATTCACTCCCGGGTTACGCGGCAGCTGCCAGTAATCCCCGCTCTCGGAGGCGTTTGCACGCTCGGGCGCCCGCGCGGCCGRGGTGCGCGGGTTTAGCGCGTCTGCCCGGCGCAGCGGGCTGCGCGCCGCGCTGGCAGGGCCGAACCCCCTCCTGGGGCGGAACAGCAGCTACGGTGAATCGTGCAAACTCGGCCAGCCTGTTCTAACGCCAYGCTGCTGCAAAAATGGCAAACCGTACCGAGCAGGGCTCTAGCTGTTGGACTGGAAAAAGAATTTGCCAAACCTTTTATATCTGTTGCTGTTAAAGTGGCCCTTGTGGTCCAGGAGCTGTGTGTGTTTTGGCAAGAAAAAGTTGAGAAAAATTCATTGTAGGTTCATACGTATGGATTTTTATTTTCATTTTTCAACCACTGAGCCAGGAAATCAATTACTTCCATGGCTCTAATATTTAACTATCCTTCAGTGATCTGAATCAGTGAATGAAATGCACTAAGTGCTAAATATTAATATTGGTAGTGACATAAATGTGCGGTAAGAAGGGATGATTTCAAGACAAAGATGCAAAACAATTTAATGTATAGTTCTCAAATTTCAGCATATTTTTATGATTTACAAGTCAATAGGACAGACTGATATAAATTAACACTGTTCACAGTGGGGCTTCGGTTAAACTGAATAGGATTTAGCGCAGGAAAATGTGTGGTTTCAATGTGTGGTCAAAACAGCAGCTCTGAACTAAATTAGCCTGTCCTTGTTGGAGGATGTATACCAGACAGAAAGCTGCTAATAAATGTGCAATAATCAAATTTAAATAATACTTATACATGATGTGTGGGGTTGTTTTTGCGGGGAGGAATTCTGCAAGGACTCTTGGAAAGCCTTCTGTAAGGAATTCTTACAGATTTATTTTAGACCATAACTTTGGGCTGTCAGTAAATGAAGGAGAAATAAGCAACACGCTTAAAACTGAATATACACCTAAACACTAAGGTGGATGGAGGTGATATTTGGCCTCGGAAAAACTTCCGTTGTTTGAAAAGCAGCTGTTTTTCAGCATTCGAAGAGATGCTTTGTAATCAACTTTCACAATGATCACCTTTGTAGTCTTGTTACAAATTCATCATTCATCATATTAATTGAACATTCATCATATTAATTGAAGAAGCTCCATTTTGATAATATTGGGGCTGTTTAGAATGTGTTCCCAAAACATCAAAAGCTGAAGAAAGTTAGAAAGAGAAAAGACATAATAGATCATTCAGTCCATTTTTCTGCCAATGTGGGATTATTTCATAGAGAACATTTTTTAGTGTTATGTCAACTTTAGATTTTAAAGTCCCAAGTGAAAGCYTCCATATCTCTCCTTGGGAGACTATTTCACAGGCTAATACATCTCACTGTCAGGAAGATTTTCCCGATACTCTATTGAGCTTAAGCTTTTTCTTTCCATTATTTCTAGTTATATCCCTTTCCCTTGATGGCTTTACACACTTCAAATATTTATAGATTATTATATTTTTCCCTTAAGTTGTTCTTCTTGAAACTTTCTTCAGTTTATCCATATCCTTTTGATTTTGAAAACCAACCTACGATCTAGGATGAGAACTAAATTTATTATCAAACCATACTATAGTAAGGTACTCACTGTGGCATTTTCTTTGGGTCCTTTTTCTCAGGGTCCAATTTACATAAGACATTTTAGCCAGGAGAAATCTGATAAATAGAAACCTTTCATCAGTACTTTGAGAAAAGGCTCATTTGCTTTATTTCTGCTTCTCAGTGCATCTCTCTGCTGGCCATAGTAAGTGAGGATTCCCTACTGCTACTCTCTTCTTCATTGCACCTCTCTGGGTGCTCTGCTCCAGGAAAAACTTGCAGCCCTATTAGCTTTTACGAATTCTTGAAGCTTGCACAAAATTCATTTCATTCTTATAAGAGTAACTACTGTGATCGGAGCTCAGAATAAGAAAACGGAAAACAAGAGGAGGAGGGTGCTGCTCTACTCTAATGCAAGGCCTAGTTTGGGAGTCCTGGGTTGAATTTTAGTTCCCTATTTTGGGGAGTCCATAGTGCACCCACGCAGTCAAAGGTAGCAGGTCCTCAAGTGGACTTGGCCAGTTCATGTTAGTCATGTATCAGCACCGTTACACAGATGCCAAACGGGGGTTGCGTGTGCYGGCTTAGAGCACAGGTAAAGCTAGGAGCTAATCAGCACTTGGAGGCTGCTCTGTGCTTGAGAGCTTTGCCCCAGCTGCAAAACAGAAGCAACAACACTTTGCTGTCATATACTGATGGATATCGGTGCTAAGATTAGCTTTCTAGTGCAGCTGAAGTTAATATTATTAGTGATTTGTGTTAGTACTGGCTTACAGAAAAGAGAAAATAATTGAAATGGTTTACATGCCATTCATGCTTGGAGAAGTAGATGTTGTTAACGCAGTCATTTCTGGCTTGGTTTTCTAAGAAAATACTGTCTGTCAGACTCTTCTAATTATTTTTGCACAGCCTGGATGTTTGCCACTAGGTCTGGCAGCGGTGGAGGTCTGGAGGATCCGGGGATCCCACGGCGGTCCTGTGCAGCGGCCCGGGAAGCAGCCAGGCCCGGAGCGCGAGCGAGGGCTTTGCCACTGGGAGGCACAGGAAGAGCAGGGGGAAGGTTCTGCAGYGCGACCGTGTGAGCAGGGACCTTGGGGCACTCTTCGCTAGTCCCAAGGCGGAAAGTCACATTTTTACTGCTCCAATAACTTGAACCTTTCCAAGGATTTTTCAACGTGTTACACACCAGGCACTGGCCTAATTGTTCTCCTCCTGAAATCAATAGTTAGACTCTTATTGATTTCTGCTACGACCAAATACTACTAAAAATTTGAGCTATGTTTCTGAACTTAGGATTTCTGTGTTTTGAAAAGCCTGCCAAAACTTTCTAGTGCCTTGTGAAGCTTTGAATATGTATTTTCCCCAAAAGTATGTAGAAGGGGAAAGCCAGCCCTGAATGCCTTCTAAACTTGGTAGATGCTACTGTGTACCAAACTGCTATTTTTTTCCCTCTATTTTGCATAGAAATTCTGCATCTGGCGTGCTTATTCCCAGGTTGGTTTGTTTCTTTCTTTGATAATGGCAGCTTTGTAGCTATCTTCTTCCTTTTGACTATTCCAGGTTATCTTCCCTAGATGTTTTAGCTGACATTTGCCTAGGATAATTTTTTTTATTTCTTTCTGTGTATGTGGTTTCTTGAGGCTGCTATGTATAYTTTCTGCTTTACTGATGTTTGTAGTGTTTTCCAGATTTGCATCTTCTATGGGTCTTGATAATGAGATTTCCTTCTTAATACAGATAATTCAATGCATTTATTTCTTTATTTGATTTTTAAAAGATTATTCTGAATTGTATTTCTAAAGTAGGTATAAAGAGCAATGTTTACTACCAACTTCCCCTTAGCTTCATTTCATTGAGAAATGAAATTAAAGGAGTAGTGATATGGCGCTTCTGCTGACTACTCTGCTTGACTGATTCACAGGGTTTTTTGCTCTTAACTTGTTGTAAGAGTTAGGGAAAAAAAGTGTCAAACATTTTTGGCACCCAGCTACAGTATATCCTGTTAGAAGAAACATATGGCCTCACACTAACAGTGTTAAAGCACCGCTAAAGTATTGCATGTATGACATTGACAAATTTCCTCCAGGCTTTTTGTTTTCTGTGCTATTAAGCATTCAAAGTCCAGTATTTCATTACCACTGATGATACAGAGAGCCTTATTGACATTCTATCCATCTGTTCATAACATGCATTATTAAATGTGAAGCAACTAGTAGGTAGGAATGCACTTGCCAGCTGTACAGTGAATTCTCAGCAGTTTGGTGCCCTCTACAATTTTCCTAGTGTTCTGCCAGTTTCTCAACGTAATTTACAATGGGGATTTTTTTTTTTGGTGGTCCATGTTTCTATAGAGAAAAGTTGCTTCAAAGGAATTTCCTACTTCATTATCCTTGCTGTGTAACCTTTAGATAGTTTCAAAAATCCCAGGAGTCTTTTAACATGGAAGGACTATCTCTGACATCAGAACTCACTAACTACAGGGGTTTTTTAGGAACAAATACGCTGTGTTACCTATGAACAGGACCATGGGGCCCCAATGAGTAGCCCTATTCATATATTTTTGGAACCCAGAGGAATTGGCTTGACTATTTACAGATTATAACAGTTGGTAGTTGAATGTTTTATTTTCATTCCCAGTTGGTACAATATGTTCACAGCTGATGCTAATGGTTTGCCCATTTGATATCACATATGGCCCACTATTTGGGTCTCCTCAAGCTTTCTTTTGTGGTCAGGCTTCTTTTAAAACTATCATGTATTTAGGTTTCTTCTGTCTGCTGGGAAGACGACTATGAAATTCTGAAACTTGGCAGCTGTAGAGAAAATCAGCATTTCTGTTGATAAAGATTCAAAGAATCTGGGTCAAAATGTCCAAGAAAGAACGTTTCTGTATAAAATTGAATGCAAACAAATGCTTTGCTAGAGCACGTGCAATTCGATGCACAGAGAAATGTTCTCTTTTGTCTTTCCTTGTCTTTGAAGCTGTGCTTGAGTTACCCTCAAGTGTTTGAGCACTGTTGAGTGCCATCAAGACTACTTTCWGTGGGTGTTCATTTGCATTGGAAAACAATTTATGCAGAAACTGTATCACTCCATCCATTATTTATAACTGTATTTAGATACTACTTTTCTGCTAATATTTTACAAAAGGAGGACACCTGAAACAGCAAAGTAATTTTTCCTTTGCTTTCTAGAATAAGAGCATAGAAGTACACTAAAACGATATGAGAACAAAAATTAAAATTACAAGCCTGTCTGTACTCCTTATCCTATGATACACAAGTGTTTATACTGACTCCAAAATATAACTGATAAAGCCACAATCTCATAAAAAGATTATTTTCAAAAATTATAGGCATTACCCTCTGAGAGCTGAAATTCTCATTTATTCATAGGAGTCGTTCATAATAGCTCTAATTCCCCGAGAAGTGGGCATTGTATGATAATTGAGCAGGCTAGTACGTTAATTGTCCTCCACTTCACCTCTAGATGTTTAAGTCCTTATCTAGTCAACCAGCAAACAATAATGCTCGCTTATTTGTGCCTTACTGTTCAAATAATTTTTTAACTGGGTAATTTATTTGAAATAAAGCAGAAGTGTATTCATGTGGAAGGGACATTGAAATTATGTTAGATTAACATATTAAATACCATTTGGTGTTTTTTTTTTTTTTTTTTTAATGGTTGTAGTTTTTCAACCATACAATTTTCAGAGTAAGGGCAAGGTTATTTGGAATGCAGGAATATTTCTCCAACTAATAGGACAGCTTTAGTTGTTCTTATTTTGTGGCTACTCCTTTATCACGGCCTGTATGTTCTCTACGTTCTCTCTCACCGATGTTTGTCAGCAGACTGTATAAGTGCTCGCTGGAAGTGACGTGCGTGCCTGAGGTGCTCTAGCTCCGATTACTGGACTAAATGAGGCAGTCCTCGGTAGGAGGAGGTTCTGGCTTATTTAGCTTACAATGAAAATGTGCACTTTGCCCACTTAGAGTCAGTCCCTGGGATCAGATTGAGATGGAGCTCAAATGAGAGTTTATTTCAAGGGAATAAAGTCTCAGCATTCATCCTGGGGCACTGTGGAGGAAACTAAGATTTTCTCTACACAAAAAGCTTGTTTTTGTAAGTGAAACTAATAGATAAGGAGTAAAATTCTGCCCTCTATTTAGAACAGAGATTTGGAAAAAGATGATCATACTGCATGCCAAGCAGTTCACTCACCTTGAAATCTGTTTTAAAAAAAAACAGAAAGGCAGAGGAGACCGAATTAGTCACAAATAATCTTGGTAAAGGACTGGTGCCTGATGATATGGCCCAAAGTATTTGTTATGCAGGACTTGGTTCAAATTTGAAGATTGTCAGGAACTRAGAGAGCTAAAGAGGCAAGATGTTGCCTCCAGCAACTTATTAGAGAAAAATGAAGGTTTATGCAGAAATAATTTGAGCTCATTGGACACAATGTAAATTAAAGTTTTCAGGAAAGTGTTTCTCATAAAACAACACCACTAAATGCTAAGACCTGGAAACAATACTATTGAAACATTATTTTCTTGTTGTTATATGAATAAGTCATATGCCTGCAAGTGTCCAGAAGCAATAGCTTGACTGTTGGCTTGTAGGTGTATAGCAAAACCTGGATATTATAACGCAAAATGGTCACAGCTGTAGGGCACCTTATATATATGAATGTGTCCTAGGGGTCCATGCACATCATGTTTGTGATGGCTAAGCCTGTTTTGAGCAAGCAGTGATGTTTTTGTCTGTAAAAGTGGAATTCTGCACAGAGATGCTGTTTTGCTACTGAGACACTGCAGTAGCTTTGCGCKGGTGCTAGGTTTCAGCATTGACCGTCCGTGCCTGGGGGTTCCTATTGGAAAGAGGAGCTACACATCTCTGATCTACAACTCACAGGCTATAAACCTAGTGRTTGGTGGTGAATTACATTCACCCTTTGGGATTTCAAAAGAGCAAAGGGCCTGTGATTTTGCAGTTGCCCCTAAACCTGCTTGGGTTTCCCAGTCTGTAATGGCAGAGCATGTTTGAAAAGAAATTTCTTGCTTGTGTGTGCTAGTGCCATGGATTTGAATTATAAACCCATATTTTGTGAGAGAAACAATGGGGAGACGAATTGGGTTTTGTCTTATGGTAGCTTTATGAATGATGCTTTTTGTTTTCAGGTAAGTTTGTATTACCAATTTAAAAATACAGTCACCCAGTTTCAGGCAGGCTTCTCTGTGCATAAGTCACAGATATCCTCACCATTTAACCACTGCATTTTGGATCACTCTTCAAACTTTAAAATTCATGTAGTCAGTCTCATTTTATTTGAAGGAAAGTTTTGCTGATTTATTTTTATTTACTTATGGCTGCCTAATACAGGCTTTGCAGTATCACCCAACCAATTTTAGGAACGTAGGCAAGGACAGGGCCCTTTCACTGGCTTGTACTTGGAGGATGATGCATTTCCTGAGTTTGTATTTTTGCCACTAAGCTCATGTGAATGAAGCAGTGAAAGCCTCTTTCTGCAATAATCCTTTCCTCCTGGGCAGGTGCCTGTAGGGGTGAGGGCGGCATTAGGAGCAGCTCCCCCCAGTGTGGGTTGCTCCTCCTGCCCATACCAGCTCCCCAGAGGCCCGAGCCCTGAGCCTGGTGCTCTCAGACAGCTAGGTTTCATCCTCCTCTTCAGCTGGGTGGCTCTTGCCCTCCCAAATTTCCARGGCCAATGCCAAAGCTGTAGGTCAGATCCCTCCACCAGAGCCACCAAAACACTAATGTCGTTCTCTGCCCATTAAATTATTTCCAAAGCAATGAGATCTTTGTAACCTATGCTATTTATTCTTCTTATTACGCCGGAGGGAGGCCCCAAGTGTCTGGYGTGTGGTAGTGGTACGGGAGAGGCAATGCGGTTCAGCGTGTTGGGGTCTACAGGTAGCAGTCAAAGGGTGGTGGCTCTTACAGGCTTGTTGCTTGCTTCCTACTCATTTTGAGGGATGGAATGGACTTGATGGAATCAGAAGGTTGATTAGAAAAGTAACATAAAGTTGCAACTTATCAGCTCTAGATAGATATTTGGGGAGTCCTCTTTCCTGAGTAAGATTAAATTATACATAGTGTTAACACAGAGTCTTCTGCAACAATGCAAATGAGTTGTTAACATGGCACTTCATTGCTATAATATTTCAAAGCTACTAGCAGGCTTGATGGGCCTGCAATAAATGTTTTATTATTTAGGAAAAATACACTATACAAGTTGCAATGTGCCATGCTCATTCATGCTGTAAATCAACAAAGATCAGCAGACTGAATAGAAAAATGAAAAGCTTATTTAGAAACTGACACAAGCTTTCAGAWGAGCAGGGATGGCTGAAGTTAACTGCATTCATTTTTCTTTGCTTGTCACAGTTGCCACTCGAATTTCACTGCTAAAGATTGTGGGTAGTTTTGCTTTATGGAATTATCTCTACAGAAACAGTATTTGCATTTATATAGGCTTAGTTATAATAAAGTTAAACCTAGCACACCACCTTGCCTCCACAAACAAACAAACCAGCCAGCTAACCAGAAATCTCTATGTTAAAATAACATTTATCCTTCAGCTTTCCTAGATCTGAATCAGATTGAGCTAATAGATCCCACTGACTGGTTTAAAGGCCCATGAATAGTAACCCAGTGAAACAGGGGAACTCAAGAGTTGTGGCAATACAATGATCTGTCCTCAGATGAATAAAAGTAGAGTTTTTTTAAAAAATGTGTACATSGGCATGTGTCCAGCTGTGCTGGCAGCCCCAGGGGCCCCTGGGCTGCAAGCGAGAGGGCTGAGGGGTGGCTCAGCGCCAGTGTGGGGCTGGGCCAAAGTGGCTGCGGAGTTGGCTGGAGCAGGGGTCCTACTTTGGGCTCCTGTGTGGTGGGATGAAAACCTCCTTCATCCTAGTAATGCYACCAGCGGCCTCATCCCCTCTGCCGCAATGTTGTCTTGTGCTTTGGTGCCACAGGTGAAATAAGTGGCTGAGTTAAAGGAGAGCTCAGGTCTGAGAGATCAGAGCAGGAATTAATGCGATGGCCATGGCTCAGGCAGGAAAGTACGCTCAGASGCTGTTCTGCTGCTGTCTCTTCTTCCCTGGCACCCTGGCACCTGCAGGCTTCAGGGGAAGTTTGCAGCATTTAAAGCACAGGTGCTGAGTGTTAGTTCTGCCAGGAATTTTTCTCCCCCAAACTATAGTCGTTCATATGTGGTGTGAAACCGTTTACAAATTCTGTAAGCTGATATGAATAGAGAGATGTGAATACATTGGCTTATTCTGTTAAGGAAGGGAAGAAACAAGCAGGAAGGAAGGGGGGAAGTGGGTCAAGATCAAGCATCCCATGGCAGTTGTTGGCTGAAAAAGGACTGAAGTTTTTCTAAGCCAACTTCAGAAATGATCTTTGTTCAGAAAGGAAAGCAGAGAATGCAAAAATGCTGGAACAATAATAATAATAATAATAAAAAAAATAGAGGGTGGCAGAGGGAGCAGATCAGTAAGCTAATCGGGAGCAGAGAGGTAGGACCGGCCCTCACTGGGGCATGTGAAAAAGTTAGGTCTGAGTTACCATGAAGGATCTGGTCAGCTCTCAAAGGAGATTTTTGATYCTCCTTTTGCAATGTTTTTCCTTTAAATACTTCATTACTAAACTGTCAATGCATTATGTGTTTTAAAGCTTGTCTCTCTCCTGCCCTGGCTGTGGTCCTTCCGAAGGAAGGAACTTGCCTGATATTTAAAACGTCCACATTAAACTTTTAATCACAGAAATGTTTTGAGGATTACTGCATATATGATGTATGAGAATCCCTTGGAAGTGACATGTTATTACCCCAGAATTATTTTGCTTATTTGATCAATCAGAAAAGGGAAATGACTTTACTGCTTTGGAAATGTAGTAATGAGCACTATATTTAAGAGAACAGTATATGCAGAAAAATTTAATTTGGAGAGCTGAATTGCTTCAGATAGAATTACCTAGAAGCTTTCATCATCATAATCATCCAAAAAAGTCAAAGACTCTGAAAGAGTCACTAAGATAATCCATGCTGTAGGTTTTGAATTTGTTTCACAGAAAAAAGTTTTGCTTCTGAGCTAGCCATTTATATGCAAAGGAAAGCCCAATTAAGATGACTGAATTGCAAGTGTCATAAAATAGAGAAAGCAAAGGACACTTAATTATAACTATGCTGCCAGGCACTGATGTAACAAAAGGAAAAATGTTCACCTACAACACAAAGTACTGCCTAACACGTTTGGTGTAATAGAGAGATGATATATGGTCTAAAGACACACTCTGAAACAGTTCAAAAAGCTGTATCTTCTCATTTTCAGGAAGATGTTTTCCAATTACCCACGCAGCTTAAGAAAAAGTAATATTTTTTAATATGGAAACCTTCAACTTTGTTCACAGGTTGAAGAAAAAACATCATGAATTAAGACAAAAAGATTGCCTAAGAAAATGGATTCATGACACAGAAGAATGTGTAATTGATGTGTGTGGTTGTCTGGATGGTAAAATAACAATAGCAACCATTAGAGATGAGAGCTGTAACAAGTCGGGCAGTGAGGCAGGATGTATTTTATAGGTCATCTGGGCTCCATTCAGATCTACAGGTTGCTATTCTTTCTCCATACTTGAAAGCATTTAATGGATTATTATAAAAGGAAAAAGATGGTATGCAGTAATGGTTTAAATTGAAGTTCTGTATATATATCACTATAGTGTGACTTCTAAATGAATGCTTCATTTTAAAAATTCTCCCATGGCATACTTGAAAGTTTGCCAGTGCATCAAGGAATTAAAGCAATGAATTCACCAGCAGAAAAAGTAAAGGACACTGAATAGCATAACACAGTTTTTCACTGTATGGACAAATATAAATAAGCAAAGTTCACCAAGAAAGATTTTTCCAAAGGTGCGATCTTCAAAGCAGATAAACTGTCTTTTTCTGTATTGTTTTGTAATATTAAATGAAGAAAAAAAGGTAATTTTGGAAAGAAGCTTAACAGTTAACAAGCAAGGCAGAAAGCACATGATACTGAAGTCAAATTCAGAATCCCTGCTTGCCTGGAAAATACTTCTTTCATATTAAAATTGATATGAGTTAAAGGGTGGAGGATCTTTCCTGCTTTGTTTCACATGAACATAAAASTTTTATTCTTGCTTTTAATGGGTAGTATTTTACAAATGTAATGGAACATAATTTTACCAGGTTTCCCCTAAGGGAAAGTCATGGCGTGATTACACAGGCAGTCCCATCTCATTTAGTATAATGCTTACAATATACATGCAAATATACTTAGGCAACTCAAGTTAYAGATAGATTGAATGTCATTCAGATAATCATAGAGCAGTACAGATGCTGAAGAAAGTTTTGCAACAGAAATATGCRTTAAATGACTGGTCCCTTGCAGCCACACATACCTTCAGGTAACGTTTCTGTGATGTGCGGGAGATTCGAGATGTGTGAGACAGACAATTCTAATCTGACAATTCTGATTTTGGTGGTTCAGGCTGAACACCTGAGTTTGGTCCAGTTGGCAGCCCGTTGGTAACACAGCCTAACCGGCGGTGACAGAGGTGGATCAAGGGAAGGGGGCCGTCCCACTGGTACTGTCCCAGGAGCAGGCTGGGAGAAGCCGCCTCTCCCTCTCGCGCAGCGCTGGTGCCCGTGCGTTGGCCTCCGCAGGCCCACGCGCTGCCTACGCAGCAGCCCGGCACTGGGACTCTCGGGGGCCTCGTGTTCCCCCTCTCTGAGAGGCAGGGAAGAGTCAGGCTGTGCCAGACAGAAGCACAGTATGACAGAACCGGGAATTTCAGGCTGAGAGCCTGCTCTCTGTAGTCCCTGCTCAAAGGCTCCTAGGGAACTTTTTGGCCAGGGATTTAATAAAGATTTAAGTCATAAATTATAAAGGAATGATTTAACATAATGCAGTGCAAACTGCAATCCCAGCATGTTGGATGCACAAATTATGTCAGGAAAGTGACAAGCATATAGCAGTCTTTGGTGTGAGATAGTACGAAAGGTTTTATGTTTGTGGGAGTCATGAGAGTGCTCTTTCTGGCTCAGGTTGTGCATTGGCAAAGGAGTTAACCTGTAAGAAAAATGGTTTGCAACTCCTGTTTCCTTGTAGGGAAACACTGAGCAAATCTAAAGCATTCTACTAACACAAGTGAGTGTAATATAGTCCCTAGTCCATGAACAATGCAGTCTTTTTTCTTCCACTTTCATTATTTTTGCTGAATTCAAGCCAGAAGCTAGTGGCCAGATYCTTGTTTCAGATTTGGCTCTTATTTGGCCTGATGCAAATCCATCAGAAAGATCAGATCAGGAACCGCAGATTTTCAGCAGTGAAGTGATGGAAGAGTCTAGTCTGCAGGAACCTAGTCTTGGTGCTGGTTGTTTGCAGGTACACGTGAAGGAAGCAACCACAGTAGCTCTGGAGTCAAAGCAACAGCAGTTTCGAGCGCTTTCCTGGGGGACCATGGGCAGCAGCACTGCCTGTCTGCATCCCTGCGCTAGAGCTGCGCCGCCTCAGCTCACCCCTGGGATGCAGCGGTGAGGCTGGCAGCCCGGCACCCCAGGCAGGGAGATGGACTTTTTTCTTTGGTTTTGGGAAGGACAAGGAATAACATGCATACGAGCAGAAATAATGAAAAATGAAGCGCAGAAACTCAATACCTCTCAATATTAGCTTTCTTTTATACTTTCCCACCATTAATATTAGTAGTTCAGATCTATAAAAAATAGCAATGGATACACTAGTGTGAAATGTATATTCCAGCGCATGTGTTGTATCTGCCATAGAGAAAACTGGATAAGCACAGTATTTTAAAATACAAACAACATTTTTTGTATCACAGATAGTGTTCTCTGTTCTCTGACACATTTGGAGCTGAACTGTTTTTGAGTGATCAAGGAGAGAGAATATTTGGTTAAAATGTTTTTCCTTTATTTTCTTTATATTTTTATTTGCTACAACTCAATTGCTTGTCAATACATGGGAAAGAATTATATCAATTTCCTTTTTAGTCAAGTGTAAAATTCATCATCCAGATAAACTAACACCTGTATCAGTATCAGATTGAGAAAGCGTTTGTTCTTGCTTGTTCATTAGTTAGCATTTCATCTGTGAACCTGAAATGGGTAAATTTCAGAGTTCATCCTAGTTAACCCCTCCAAATTTACCTTCTATTCAGTGACAAGAGGAACTGCAGAGCTGTGCTTCTGCAGTACCTGCTTCTAGAGCGCCGAATGGCCAAATTCCATCTTTAGAGCTCAACCTTTTCTCCACGTACTGCCTTACTTGTCTGTATTTTCATATCTAAAGAGAAGTTTTCAAAGAGGATATAACACTGAATTAAAGTTTGTTTGCTTGCTTTTCAAGCTTAGTAACAACCTCCTATGACCTTTTAAGTCGGTGAATTTGTCGGGTGTCCTGTGCTCTGGGTGTGCTGCTGTCATTTTCTTGTGTAATACAAAGGGATGTCTGTGTTTCTACTATTTTCAAACAGCTTTAGTGCTTCTTTTAAAGACATTTGTCAACCAAACAGGTGATGTATTTTAATATAAGGTAGAAATACAGTAGGAGGAGATTTTGTTTAAGCAAGGATTCTTCCAAGTGTAGGAAAATTCAGATGGATGAATGAAGAGTATGAAGTATGTACACCAAAGCTAGGATGCTCCTCAGTGGATGATCTAACTCAAAAGGAAAATGGCCTTAGTTCATGGTAGCTTAATCCTCTTTAAAGTCAGACCACTTTACCTCTCAGTGAGAATATTCATACAGGAATTTAATGTCACTTGCATGCTTTGTCATCATGGGTTTAGTTGATTTAACGTAACTTTCCTAAATGACCTCTCATAGAAAAACTCATAGACATAGACGTAGGGTACAAGCTTTATTTGAAGTGTAGTCATGCCCTTTACATTTCATGTGTGTTTTAAGTTATTATGTTAAATCAGATGTGAGAACTGTTTGATAGCCTGTTCATAGACATTTGATCCTACAGCGTAACAAAAAGTCGATTCTTTGCAACTGCACTGCCCAGTAATATTTGGAAAGCCTCAAAATAAGTGCTCGGCATCTGCTTGCTTGCATGTTGTGCATTGCAATGGCCAACAACTGTTCTTTAGATATCCTGGAATTTTTGGGTTGAAGGTCAAGCAAAATAATTCCTGTGATTACTCTTAGTTCAGCCTAGTGGCTGTGGTTTTTTTTTGCAGGCCAAAAATAATTTCTAAGCAATTGATACCAAGCACTGAGGAAATTTTGCCTAACACAGTGATGATGTTAGCAGAATTCTGTAAGTGTCTCTGAACCATAGAAAGCTTGGATGCATGCCTGATGGAAAGGATGAGAAGAGAAACAGAAAGAACAGTTTTCCTTGAGGGAATGGTATTTTCTGTTCCAGGCAAATGGCAATGACAAATGGGACAAAATAGCACTGAAGGCATGCAATGGTGTGCTATGTTTGCAGAAACCAAAATTATGGAAATCCGTATTTTAACAACTTGGAGCACTTGGAGCACCACCAACAGAGGTGTCCCAAGGTGATGAGAGCCTCGGTCACTGCTCATCTTATTAAGCTGTCCACCAAGGTAATTCTAGTGGAAGACATCATCAAAAAGCTGCTTGCCACCTGCATCATGGCACCGGTTAACTCCAGGATACTGGTGATTGCTCAGATAGCACCACAGCCATGTCTTGGTGTTCTATAACAGGCCTTGGTGTTCACTAAAAGCAAGCAGTATTACATTTAGGTAATGTTAAGGTGGTCAGTCTCTATGGACTGTTTGTGTGGGGTGTGCTTGAAAATTGGAGCACAACAGGCTTTTCATCTTTGCGGTTTAAGAAATCTTTTACTACTTTATCACGTGGAGGGGAGAAAGGTGCTGCTCAGAAACAGTGGGCCTGTGAGAAATGTTCCGTTTTCCAGGTCACTGTTCCCAGGGGAGGGGAAGCACAAACTGTGTAGATGGTGTTGCAAAGATCTACATTGTTACTTAATCTCTTATGGGATTACCACTTTTTTTTTTTTATCTAGATTCCTCTTTTCTTCACACGTGAAGTTACGCGAAGTGCAGCATACACTAAAAGCAGAGTTCCCTAGTATTCTAAGAGGAATAATACATTTTTTTTTACAGATTTTTTTAAATCTTTCTTTCTTATTTGTATGACCTTATTTGAGTTTACTTCAGATGACTTTGGCCTGAAACTGAGGGCACTAATAAATACGTCATCTAAAAGCATTCCGAGTATTTGAGGAACTAAGCCTGTATTCGAGGAGTTAGTTTACCATGCCTTGTGTTATTTTTTATTGTAACAGTGTTTGTACCATGCCTTTTTGAGTTAATGCATAACAACTGAAGTTGGCTAAAAGTATACAGCATTAATGAAACTGTGAACCACAGAAAAGACTAAATTGCTTTTTCTCTTTCTGTAATTGCCATTACAATAAAAGCTGCCTTTACCGTAAAATTTTGTAGGGTTAACCCCTGCAGAGCTCCCAGCATGATGAGGGAGAAATGTGATTAGAGGTGTGTATGGGAGGAAGAAGAAGGGGGAGGACAGCTGACTAGTAGTCATTAGAGGTGCTCACGGGCTGTAGGGAACAGAGGGCAGAAGTCGAGATACTGCCCCCCCTCCCCAAGTAATAAGACCAATTGCAGTGCAAGGATTGAGGATCAGCTGTGATTTCTCAGCACGGCTGACCTTGGCAATGCTGCCCTGCTTGTGTCCTTCTTAGCAACGTTGCTAAACTGTAGAAGGAGCATGATGGAAAGGGGATGGTGGGGACAGGTGTGGCTGCAAGTCAAGAAAAAAAAGAGAAAGTGTTTTTGTGTTTGTTTTTCTCTGATGTGGCCACTATTTTGACCATTGGGCAAAAGCTGTGTAAAGATTTTGCAGTGAGAAGGCAGGTGTGGCAGAAGGAGCTACAACTCCTCCTTTCCCCCCCAGGGCCCCCTGGCCACGGTTCTTCTCCCGGCCATACTCTCTTTGGAGGCCTGTGGTTCTGCTGGAATGTTTCTTGTCCTCACTGACATCTGGGGGCCTCTCTTGTGCTCTTTCCTACAAAGAAGAGTAAGATGATCTTGCAGGTCAAGCCACCATCCTCATGCACTCTATGATCTGTAGTTGGGCTTCTTTGAGTGTTCCAAAAAATGGTTAAATGCTAGCTGCTTCCAAATGTAAGACTAACAGCACTCTTTCATACCCTTGTGTCCTCTTTCTCTTCTTTCTCCTTTGTTCCCCAAGGCACTCCTGTTATTTTTACGCTGTCCCTGTTTCCTTCCTTGCCTGTGGTGCTGGACTTGCTCTCAGAGGGGTTGCCTCCTTTATTTGATCAGTGCATCACCGTGCTTTGAAGTCAAATTAGCCTGAATCTTGGGAGGAGACATGGGGCACTGCTCGGTCACAAGACCTGCTTCTAGGGCAGAGACCATGCAGAGCTGGTGCTGGTAGAGCAACAGTGCAGGCACAGTCTCTGTCCCAGCATGGGTGCAACGTGTGGCAGCTGCAGGAGCTTCCCACTGGTGCAGCCTCACCATGTTGTACAAGTCTGTAGCCTTTCTGACAGCAAAACAAGCCCTTTCCTGCTGGGTCTCACTGTTGTGCTGTGGTGAACTGCTGTTTTGGTTGTGCCAGCACAGCTGCTTGTACAGCTGCTCTGAGAACCAGGGATTTAATCCAGCTTAAAGGAAAATGATGTTTTTTGAGGACTGTTCTTCCAATGGGTAAACTACCTGACCTGGATCACAGCACAGCTGCCCACATAGCTGTACGGGCACAGCTGAGGGTCTGGGATGCTGACAGGGCATGCTGTTGGGGATATAGCCCTGGAAACTGTGTGCTGAGCTACAGGCAGTCCTCCTCTGGTAAATGGTTTGTCAACTCAGTAATGTCTACTGCGTTGTGCATGAATTCATTTCGCGATGTGCCAATAGAGATATACAGGTCTGAATGCCCTCAGAATCAACAGAGCACTGAGCCAGCACAGCAAGGGAAGGAGACATGGATGTGCTATGCTATGGAATGGGCATGCACCTGTTTCTGTAATTATGCCATCCCTACATTAATGCTAAATATAAGTATATCCACTTGTACAGAAAGTCAGCTATGTGCTTAGATTTTAGATAATTCATAGCACATGAAACTTGAAGCATGCAAAGCTTTTTTGTAATATAGTAGATTGCTGAAACTTGAAAAGAGTATCCACCAAATGCATGTGAGCATTAAACTGGTTTTAGAAATCCTTTTCAGTTTTAAAAAAATGAAATAAAAATGCCACATATTATAATCTGAGGGACTGTCTTTGGGAGAGAGATTGGCAACTGCAGTATTCACATGGTCCACAATGCTAATAAACAATAGTGATAGATGCTTCCCCTGCTTTCAGAATCCTTTATGGTTTGCTCTGTTTTCTTTCTTCTTTTTTTTTTCCTTCTTTGTGTTAGAATGGAAAATACTTTTGAGACTGTGGAGAATAGTAGAATTTTAAAATGTCTTAAATACCATTTCATCTGGAAAAAGGTTTAGAATAAGTAACCTGCCGTGTTAGAAAAGGTTGCTAATTATCTGAATTTCACTGTGGCTTAATTAGCAGCATCTATGGTAGAACGTGGGAGGTGGTGCTTATCAACTGCCAAGGAAAAAAGTTGTCTTTTGGAGGAGGGTAGGTAATGTCAACCAAAATACAGCCTGATTTTACTGTTCAAAAATACTTCCTTTAAAATCTTTCAGCGGGCAGAGGTGAGTGGGCCTCACGCAATTAAGAGTGGAGAAAAGACGTGTTTGTGTCTTTGCCCACCTCTGGCCCTGACTCTGGGTAGCTCTGAGCGCCCCCAGCATCCTCAGTGCGAAATGAGATCATTCTCACCGGAGAGGCTCTCAGGGAGCTGTTYGGCGAGACACATTGCATCCAGCAAGTCCTTATAATTAAAAGAGAAGTTAAAACAATTGGGTGTGCAAATTTAGGCATATCAAACTGTGAACTAAATGCAAGTTAGCAGAAGCAAAATATTTCTAATAATGTTTGCTTGATCTTGATATTGTGTTTTCTTTGTCTCTGTTAAGTTTTAATAAATGTAGTCTGTAATTCTCTTTGAATGTATCTTACAGTCAGGGGAATTTAGCACAGATAATGGTCATTCATTATGGACAGCTCTGTCCGTATCAGTTGGACACACAGGAAAGCTGGAATCATGTTAATTAGATGATGGGTCTGAGTTGGAAGTCATTGGGGTCAGTGGAAAGGCAGTGTTTAACACACCGGATCAAACAAAACAAGTTTAATAGCTATCTTAGACTAGGTACAATTTCTCTAATCCAAGATATTTATTTTGTACCTCTTTTTTGCATTCCCAAACACTTTTGTAATTCCTGATTTGAAATGTAGAAATCTGGTAGCTAAGGTAGGCACAGTCTGCTGAAATGCAGAAGTAGTTAGGATCTTAGCAATTATTTCACATTCATGAAGGTATTCCAGGCTTTTTCTGATTAGAAATGAAATTATTCTCATAGCAAGGACTATATTTAATATATTTCTGCTTTGGAAGGAAAAGGTAAATGGTGACATTAATCTTCTGTTACTGTCTTATTTTTTTAAAAAAATAGTTCCTTTTAATTATTACTGAATAAGTTATTTTGTTTCTGAATTACAAAATTTTCCATAAACAGGATTACAAACTCAAAGGTATTTTGGACTTCTGCTTTATGACAACCTCTGAAGTGTTTTTGAATGTATTGGGCAAAGCAGAAAAAACAGTCTGCAGATTGTAAGTGAATTACTTCTTACCAACTCAGTCCACGAATGCTAAACCCCTCAAAAAGAATAAATTAGAGAATGCCTTCTCTTAATTATTCTTGATGTTTTTGTGATAAACACAAAGTGTGGCACTATTGTGTAGTTGCCTTATAGTCCAGATTATTTTTCCACAATACGTGCATTTTGCACGTAGGTACCAGTAGTGTTCTTTATCCAGTAAACTAGATGGGCCTATAGAAATGGTGTGAGTGAAACTATTAATTCATTCAGACAATCAAGGAGGTACAGAGACATCATTACCACAGGATGAACTTTTTTCACAAAATAATCTATCTGTTCTGACATTCTGATTTTCAAAACAGATTTGCAAAATAACCCGAAAAGAAAACCTGCAAATGAAAATCCTTAGTTCTGTAAGATACTAAAGATCATGGAGAGGTAAGTTTATGACAGATGATAATTTTCATCCCTCTCCTGTTACCTTTTCACTTGTATCTAACCATCTTGTTTCTGTTTCTCTCAATTTCCATCCCGCAGAAGCTAGTGGTTTCAGCATGGCTTCCCCCTGCTGAAACCACTTGCTGCTCTACTGGTGCTAGTCGTCTCATTCTCTCATATTGTCTAGTTGATTATTTTAATAACTTCATCCCAGAGCATTTCTTCCCAATGCTGTTTGCAACCTCTGTTTCAGACCTAAAGAATGGCTTATTTGCTTAACTATTTTTTCCCCAACTATAATAATTAGTCTCATAAAAGATAATACATCTCCCCCATAAACCATGGCACTCTAACTTGCATGTGTTTTCCTAGGGGGAAGAAAGCAAACTCCTCAAGCCTAGAATTTCCTGTAGGAACAAACTGTATTTGTTTGATTACAGATTTATTTGATAAACTATTTCACTGATCCAATCTCACTGAGTCTGAATATGTATTGGACTTGCTGAAGGAAGCAGAAAAACTTCCAAAATTTTCCAGTCAGATGGCAGCTTAATGAACTTGTCTTGTCTGCACATCCAGAAATTGCAACAGGTGATGACTCGAGGACTTTGTCTTATTTTAGCTGCCCAGTACAATGGGAGGAAGAGTCCTCGCACCAAAGCAGGAACATAAACATTAGCTGAATCAAGGATCCCCTGTGTGGATGTGCTAGTGATGCCTCTGAGGAGACCCTGGGGGCTCACAGCTGTGGCTAGTGCGGGTGGCCAGCATGGTGTCTAGGAGCCCAGCCCTTATCTAGGTATGCTGCCTGCAGATGGGCAGGAGGAAGAAGACAAGGGCATGGGCATGCACATAGCTGCCCCAAGGCCACCATTTATAAGAAGTGTTGGTTTGACCTTTATATAGATGGTTTTGCAACAGTGGAGCCCTTTCAGACCTAGTGTGTGATAACCTCCTGCCATTTCCCCAATGTTAGGGCCTTCCTATGATTGGGGAAGCTGCAAGTCTTCAGCAATGTCCTTATGGGATGGCGGAAAGTGGAGAGGGCAGGGTCTGCCTGACCCAGGAGCTATYGCTCCTCTGTGCAGGCACCTAGCACCCACTGCCTTGAAGTCCCATGGCATGATTCGCTTGTGAGAAATTGGCCATGTTATCACTTGAATGGCCCTCAGCCATTGGTTCAAAACCCTTTTGGGGTTTTGCTCTTAAAGTCCCACTGAGTATTTCTAGCTAGTCAACCTTGCCTAAGTTTAAAAAAAAATAAATAGTTTCTTAAATCAGAAAATATGATGCAGCAAACCAAAGTAGTGAACACAACCCATACTAGGACAAGCTTGTGGGTCATCCAAAGCAACTAGGTATTTTCATACCAAAACTAATGGTTTGGAAAGTGCTTAATCTATACTTTTTGGAAGTGGCTTCATTAACTGATTGCCCTTAATTTCTGACACAAAATATTGATGTAAATAATAGATACAGTTTATGACTTACAGAGGTACTTGCTTCACTCATTTGTAGTTTCCAGTGCAAATGAATAAACAAGCCTGCACTCAGCTTAGAAAGAAATGGCAGTGTACAAAGTAGTAAGTGGAGCAGATTGATTAAATCAGTCATTCTTGTTAACTCTTTCTGGTAATATAAAAGCCTGTATGAGATTAAAAGGCAACAAAATAAAAAGATATAATGCATATGTATCTCTCGTTGCCCTCATATGTTATTGTGGGACTGTCTAGCATCACACTTATTCAAAATATAATTAGATGTTCATATATAAACATTAGTGTGCATTGTTAAACAGCATTCAAACAGGATTATAAACGCTCTTATTTAAGTCACCAGCCAACCACACAATGTAGTTTGGACTGTGACGCTTCTGTGGGCTGAGTTTTCTTTGTATTTTTTTTAGCAATTTCTTTGAAGCATGTGGTGTCAACCAGTGTGACAGGTGAATGGAGAACAGCAGTGTAGAGTAGTCATCATGATTCTTATGTAAGGGACATTCCTTACATACAGCTTCACTATTGGTATTTAAYACCTTCCTGCATTTATGTCCATTATGCCTAGTTCACGGATATATGMCTAATTCCCCAAATTTGCAGATTCAGGGCTTCTCCCGTAATGCTTCCTGTCATAAGATGATCAGAAAAGCTGATGCAGAGCATTAGGGAAATACCTCAACAGTCATCCGCAGCRAGGGAAGACGTGAACTCGGCCGGTGTTGCATGGCTCTGCCTGGGTTTGCCCCGCTCAACCACAGAGGTGAAATGTGAGCTTGGAGGGATATAATTTTATATTTTATTTCTATACAGGGACTACTATCGATCACAGAGAAAGAGCATGAAGGAGGGTGTCACTGGTACAAGATGACCCTGTCGCTTAGAGCTCGTTTTTGTCCTCCCTTCTCTGAGAGGTCTTGCTGTGTTGAAGTCTTGCTGTGTGGACCCGCCTGACTTCATGGGAATGTTTCAGGGCTACCAGTCCTGCCTGTCAACATTTAAACTGGACTTCTCAGCCTCTCTCCTGCGGGAGCTGTCACAGCAGCTCCTTCCCCTGCTGCTTGTGCTCCTGAGGCCCGTGGCGGGCAGCGCCGGCGGGCCAGCCGCCCCAGCAGCAGCTTTCTGTGTGACGGGGCTCGCTCCCCTCGCCTGGGGAGGACCTGCCCCCTTTCCCCGCGGGAAGCTGCTCGAGTGGAGCAAGGCCTCGCGGTGACAGGAGCGCCCGGCAGGCTGGGGGCGCTGCGGGGTGCAGGGGAAGGTCTCGCTGCGCCGCCCTGCCGAGGTGGAAGGCGAGCGGCGGGGCTGGCTATGGCCGTTAGGAGCGGCTGTGAGCAGGGGGACGGGAACCGAGGCGTCTCGCGGCCGCGCCGCCGAGGCGAGCCCGCGACAGGGCCGAGGCCGGCAGGCGGGAGACAGCAGAGAGCAGCATGGAGCCGCGCTGGCGGCGGCGGCTGCCTCAGGGCGCCCCAACGGCCGCGCCGCGCCCCGCCCCCGCTGCCGCGGCGGGAAAGCGCGGGGAGCGCCCGGGCCGCCATGTCGCGGCGCAGCCCGGGCCGGGAGCGCCCTGAAGCGCTGCTTCGGGAGCGACGCAGCTAAGCTCGTAGTTCAGGGAGCGAAACGATCTCTGCTGGTGTCGTGGTGGTGTCACCAGCGTGCGTTTGTGATTTATCCTAATTAAAAATACGACAGATGTAAGCCGGAGACGCGCCTGTGGATGGCACAGTCTGGTCCTGCCTTTGTTCATCGCTATCCGAACGTATCGCTGGCCACCTGAAGGCGTTAGCTCACCTTGCCTGAGCGGTCACAGGCTCTTGGTGGTGGGATTTAGAGGTATATACTAGTAAAATAGAGCAGGAGCCTTTACATGTGGGATCACTCCCTTGGCTAGGCTGGATCCTCGTTTATTGCTTTTAGTTTGATTTTTCTGTCTGTTTAATTAATGGCAGGACACTTTTTTTTTTTTTAGGTTATTGTCAAAATGGAGAAATCGTGAGCGGCAGTTGAGAGTTTCTCCTCGCAAGGGTGAATTGAGGCTTGGCCACTGCTTAAGGCCACCTTTATCGAATTAACAGTGGTCATTTCCCTGTGTGTGTCGATCAAAACAGCCCTCCAAAGGGATACGCGGCAGTGCATTAAAGAAAGATGTTGCAATATTCTGTATCAAAAAGGTTAAACTCATAGGTTTCTATGTAAACATTCATTTTACCSTGGCTAACCTGTGAAGATTTCATTTTGCTCCGTTTATCTTCTCTCTTAGCCGATGCTAAACCATCCCTAGCTTCCATGAAAGAATCATGTCTCCATTCATTTCCTATCTTGCTGAATTGCCTTCGCATTTCCTATCATCTGCACATAATCCTATTCTCTCCATTATTGTCTTAATACCAAGTACAGCACAAGATAATGGATAGGCACTGTAATAACAGTGTGGCCTGTAGGAGCCCCTCGAGGGAAATATCTTTGACGCTGCTGGAATATTAATGCATCCTGGGTCCCTGATCTTCCTCTTTCACTTCATCTCCTGTTTTCTAAACTACATAATGACTTTCATATACATGACAAAAGCATTAGAACAGAAAAAGACTCGTTGATGAGCAGCAGAGCTGTGTGATATTAAGAAGTGCTGTTCTCAGTTCTTTGTAAAATTTTTGACCACCATCAGAGACTGAGTATGCAGGTAATTTCTGATTTGAATAGATACCAGCATAAAGAAGCATTATCGTACTCTGTTAATCCAAATGCCCATCACAAGCACTGCATGAAAATAAATTAAAATGTAATTCTTCAATAATGTATCTGTCTACAGGATGATTTTCAGCAGATTAAAAACAAACAACTTGATATCACTTAGAAAGGCTAGTGGATTGTTTTTGAGAAGCTTAATCAGCAGCAGATTACGCATGGAACAGTAAATCAAAGCAGGGTATGTTAAACAATGTAGATTGTGTTGTAGCGGCAATTTACTGTACATAATTTTTTAATAAAAGGGAAAATTGATTTTTGTGAGCGTAAACATTGAATCCAGTGAGAACTTAGCTGCTATTATTGAAAAGAGGAATGTTAAAAACGTTATCCTTGTCACGTAGAAGCAATAACCTTTCATTCCTTTCAGAAGAAACAGAAGTTTGCTCCCTTTAGGGCTGCCTTTAGTGTGACTATTTTTTGYATTTTTCTTTCTTTTTTGACAAAATCTTTTGCTATTAATTGCTATTACATATTCCYGATCCATTCTATCCCCGATTGGGGTACACATCCGGGCTAATGTGAGGATAACACCAAACTTCCTTTTTTCACAGGAAGAAACTTGCTTATTCTGAGGGTTCTTGCTTCTAAATATGAATGGCTACCTGCAAAACTTCCTTGTTAAAACTCTGTCTTCAAGGTGTGGCTTTAGCGTCTTCCTTTTTATGTTAAAAACATAAACTAAAAGTAAAACAGCAAGTGAGGAGTTTGGCAGCAGTTCTGGCTCTCCCTGTCTCAGGTCAGCAGTGGGAGAAGCAGAATAGCTATTGGCCATCAATCATTATAGATAATATCTGAGAAGGCATGGAGAAATTATTTCAAATAAAGGGAACTGAGCTAAGAGCAGGTGGAAAGCAGCAGCCTGATGTTGACTGTATACTGGAGGATGAAGGGGGAAAGAGTGAAGTCTTGCAGAATTAAATGCGAAAGCTTAACGTTTTCTGAGCTTCTATTTTCCTGTGTTTACTGCTAAGTAAATATTAAGAGGTATCTTTCAACTTCAGTGCTCAGTCCTGACCCAAGCTTACTGGGACTCCTGGGAGTCAGAGGAAATGTCATGGCAAGTGGCTGAAGCCATACTAAAAGAAATATGTCCCAAGAGAAAAAGAGGAGACAGTCTGTCTGTTCCTGGGCCTACTTTTGTTTTATTTATGTTCTAATTTTATTTTCAGATAATTCATTTGATTTATTTCACTGCTTTTAATGTCATTTCTTCTGTTTTGAACTCATATGGTACTGTGAAATAGTCTAATATTGAATTATGCTGCTTCTGCATTTTAAGACATGCTCAGCAGGATTGAGAAAAATACACGTGAAGCTAAGAGACATTGCCTTGTTCATCAGAAATCAGAAGCTGTCCCTTTGAAACCTGGTAAAAACTATGTTAGCAAGTTCTGTTGCTATCATTATAAATGCAATGCCTTTTCTTTCACATGTGTTTACTTGCCAAGAGAAAAAATGACATCCTATGTGACACTGGTAGTGTGGGATCCCAGTTTAGGAAACTGTAAACAAGAAGGGATGAGAAAGAACTCAATTTATTACTTTGAGCGTTCACTTAAAAATCRTTATGGTCTAAATTTAGGTCTGGAATCAAAATACCAAGTTTGGTTTTCACATCATCTTTGAAAATGGGTCTGGGTTACTGCTTTTACTGTTACTCTTTTATGGTTGTCCTAAAACTGGGACAGCAATTAATTTAAAATAAAATTTTTAAAACTATTTCTAGTTACTGAGCTGTCACATATATCTTATCTCTGAGCTGCATAAAGGGATGCTCGCGTTGCCAGTTTGTCCCGCTTCGAGGTGGCCAAAGTGTCCACAGATATCCATGGGTCACGGTGGCTCTTCCAGACATGAAGGCAGTGGGGCAGAGGGGTTGCCGCTCTCATCCACCAGAGTGCCCTGAACTGGGACAAGCACAAAAACAAGCCCAGGAAAAAAGGAAATGCTGCCTTTTCACAGTACTGRAAGCTGGAGGACTGTCCTTGAAAACAGTCCTAAAAACAGTTTTTAAGACAGCTAAACATTTGATTAAATTCATCAACATGAGGAAAGACTTAAAAGATGTGCAGCCTCCTTCAGAAGACAGAAAGGTGCATGTTCGTTTTCAGGTTTGGGCGTAGGTGAAGCCCAGCCAAGGTAGGACGGGGAATTTGTGGTGGCATAAGGAATTTATCCAGTGCACAGGACCCTCCTCAGAGCCTTGTGAACATTTTCTCCCTGGGATGTTCAGTTGAGTGGTCATGATTTAGATTGTTGAACCTTTCCAAAAGTAAAACATGTGCTGCCTTCCAATGGGCTGAATGAACATATTTTAATTAAAAATGCTATTTTCAAATATATATCCTGTTGTATAGTAAATAGGTCCCTGGCAATCTTTTGCATTGTCAGGTGCACAGAGTGAGGGTGGTGGTTCTTYACTGCTGTCTATTCTATTTGTGAGAGCTTTAGTTATAGGAAAGCATGACCTATATGCCTTTAAGAAGCCTGCTATTTTCCTTGCTGCTGTTTTTTTTCTGACTTACTAACTACTGCTAATTATTGCTAGTTTTTTTTTTTCTTTAATTATAATTACCTTTAGGATTTTAACCATAAATTGTGTTTCTAAATCCCAGTGGTTGGGTTACTGTCAAGTCAGTTTGGAGGCACAGGAAAAATACGGTCTTGTGTGGGGATGAAATACAACTTCAGTGCCTTTTTTAAACCGTATTCTTCCTTTAATCTCCACCATGCAGCAAAATAATCTTTTAAATTGACTTCTAACAATTAAGCTCGATTTTGCCATTCARATACAGTTTTATGACACAAAACAAACTCTGCTTAAAAGAATTTTTTAAGTTTTTTTTGGAAAGAAGGTTCTGAATTATATAGTTAAACTTTGTAATTAATATAAGAAAGGAGATGAATTTTAAGTTTGATTTATAATATTATACCTTGTTTAACAGCTTATTGTGCTGCTTCTTTTTCTAAAGGCTTGATGATGTATTTAGATTTTCTTGCTGTTTTCTTCTATATAGCTGTATTTCCGCTATTAAGAAAAAATGCCCTCCAATAGTAAGTATCTGTGATACTTTAGTTTTTCATATTTTAAGAGATGGCCTCTGCACTGTGTATGAAATATACTTGAAAGGAATTTATTTGTGATAGCAGTTCACGTCAAGTCTCTAATCTTAATCCAGGCATTACTAATTTCATGTTTGCAAGTAAACATCATAATGAATCAGAATCCTCCTAGAATTGTAATTGGTGTAGCTCTTTTGTATTCTGTGGTTTCAGCTCTGAGTGTAATTGTCAGTGCCCTATAGAAATGTTAATTATCTTGAATAATCCTGTTTGCCTTGAAGAGGCTGAAGCAGTCCTAATCAGTAAGAAGGTGTCGCCCAATAAAGTTACAAAGCGATGTGGCATTAAACTGATGCAAAAGACTGGGTTGCAGCTAGGGCAGAGAATATAATGGGACTTAGAGAAAAAGGAGTATGGGCTGAAAGCAGTGAATTTTATTTGTAGAAATGAAGGAGACCACCTAAAAGAGCGTAAGTTGAAGGAGCTTCAAAAAGGAGAAACCTGGGAAGTACTGCTAAAAGGAGAGCTAGGGCCAAAAGTGGCTAACAGCCCACCCGTACGATGGATGTCCGCTCCTCTGCGTCCGCAGAGGYATTTTGTGGTGGTGCAGGGAAGGAGGGAAGAATGTGGCTGAGCTGACTCCATTTTTGGTGTCAGCTCATTTTGGTGTTGCACCTTACATACTGTGTTTACTCCTGGGTGGCATAACGAGGAGAAAGCAGAAAGTGGCAGAATGATCAGGAGGATGCAGCAAGGTTTGGCTGGTGGGGTAAGAAGCTGCGCCAGCTCCAGTGGGTGCTGTTCAGAAAACTGCATTTGCCAAGGAAGGCATTACCATTTGCTACCTACTTTCCTTGTGGCTTTTTGCTGTTKTAAGTAAAGGCTGCAGAACCTCACATACCATTTAATAACAGTGATCAGACTTCTGAAGATAGTGACTGCAAGAAAGACTAAGTTGGCTGTGATACAGTTAAGACAACGATGTATTAGGAGAGCATATCTGGAACCTGAAGAACAGCAGGGTATATTATCTGGTAGGGCACATGAGCATATGCTTGGCAAATGGGATACCACTGTAGAGGTCACAGGCAAACAGTGAAGTCAAGTATGGTGTAATATTTATTCAAAATGGCAATTCTCAGTCAAACTGCAAATTTAGAAGTAGATTTGCAGAAACTAAACTTGTTGACTTGTAGTAGTAAAAAAAAAAAAAAAAAAAAAAGGAAAACCCAAACCTCCATGGGTAATAATGCTCGTATGTTAGCAGAGGGAGAGAGAGATTGGATGACCTGTTATCTAAGTTACAAGATCTGCTGAGTTTCCTGAAAATGGATGGAACAGTTTCTGAATTTGGGGAATAGGAAACACTGAAAGTTATAATCCTCTGAATTCATATGGAATGGGAGACTTGCTTGAACTTTGAATCAACATTTGTTAAATTTTGAACTGGTGTGTTCTGGACAGTGAACCATGTACAGTACTAAGACGGTAAAAATTGCTACTCTAAAGCAGAAAAAATGGCTCAGTTGTATAATTAGTTTTTATTGTAGTAATGTAAGTTTTTGGTTAGGTGCTGTGTTAATGGAATGCTTTGCTTACATTGTATTCAAATGTAGACTGCATAGGGATGGATTTTTGTAGGAAAATCTTATTAAATATAGAATTTTTAATGTTTAATGACTAATTTATGATTTATCAGGCATGTTTACTAATCAATATTTTCCCTCTTTGTTGATGCTAGGTTACAGAGTTTTTCTTTGGGATTTTTATGTTATTCTTCATAGGATATTTATCATTACTCTAGTGTGTATGGTACAGATTACATATTGATCTGCTACCATTTGACTGTTGTCTTAYATTTGATTATTCATTTTGTTTGCTGAAGACTGTCTTGGATAGCAAAATGGAGGCAGAACCATTTCTAGTGAATTCACAGCAGAACCCATACTCTTCTGGATAGCAGCGCTGAGCATGTTTCAGGGACTTTGGTATGTAATGGCCATTATCAAAGGTTCTGTGCTGGTGAACTCATTTCTGCAGTTGCTCTATCCACCTCCCATTTCCTCGGAAGTGCTGACTGACTGAAAGCTCTCCCCTCAGACTCTGATACAGGAACATTAATTACTGTGAGGCTTTTTAATTTCAAAACTGGAATACTGTAGTTTTCTCCTAAATGGACTTCCAGACTGTACTATGTGGAGATTAAAGTGAATTTAAAAAAAGTCCTCCAGAAATGCTTTATGGGCACTAAATTCTGCACTTGCATTAAACATTTTCTCAAATCATTCCCCTGACTCCCTCCTGATGAAGTTTCATTTTTTTAAACATGTGATTGGTATCATTAAAAGGTGTTAACATCTCTTTAATCCCATCATTAAATTAATTCTACTGATACTGTTAGCATCTCTTAATAAAATATAAAGAAAAATAAAACTATAATTTGGCCTTTTCAGATTTTCAGTGCAGCTAAACTGACATGCAAAATTGTATCAGCCCTCATGCTGTCAAGAGATGCCCTAAAAAAGCTTTTATCCCTGATTATTAGTTGGAACAATGGTTATGTCTCTAATTTTAGACAGCCACAAATGGGGTGATTCTCTGCAAAGAAGCAGGACATTTTGTGCTGCGTTCCCTTCTCAGCAACCTGAACTCCTCTCTCTGTGTTTAATGCCCTGCTGTTTACAAGCCCGAGATCCTCTTGTAAACATGCACTTCTGCACTGTGCCCTTGAACAGCTTCAGAATTTAACACTGTGCTATTCACTAACACAAATACTGTATTCTTGCCTCTTTCAGCATTCAGTGCCCTGCTGTTCTCACTTCTTAAAATGAATTCTGTATTTTTATGTAAAAATTGTGGAATCTGCCTGTACCTCTTGTACAGGCCCTCTCTCAAAGAACATTTCACGTTATCCTATACAGTTTTCATGGATGATTCTTTCTTTTCTCAGAAATTCAGAATACAAATATTTACTAATAGCACATCTAAATCAATGGTGTACTGTGGCTAGTAGTTAAGTTTTCATAAAAATGCCATTGTTGGGCAGGGTTTTGTGCAGTAGCTGCAAGCTAGATGGGGTAGAACTAGAAATTGTGGTTAATTTATTATCTCCATATCCCTGATGACTGTATAGCACACCTGTAACTGAGAACATTCCTTGTAATGCTGCTTTTAAGAGGGAAAGTTACTGAATGCAGGAGAAAGAAAAAAAAAAACCCAAAACTTAACTATAAAAGAAGTTGAGTATAGTTTTGGAAGAGGGGATATGTAAAATGCCTAATTAAGAAAAAAGAAAAAGCCTGTGTTGAAGTTTGAAGAACTAAATGAGCATTGTATGTGAAGATAAAGCATTCCCAAAGGCAAATGCTGCAAGAGAATTATTCTCTGCACTTTCTATTCATTTCTATTACCTTGATTTTAAAATCAGATCTTTTAAAATATAATGCCTTAAAAAAAAAAAAAAAGTGTTTCTTTGTGCAGTGCTATGTTGTATCAGGGTAGACAGTGCTCTAGGCTTGGGTGACGTGCTTGGCACTATTTTAAATTGTTCTGTCCACCTAATGGAAGCGATGACGAAGTGGGAGATCTTCCTGTCTTTTAGCAACCCTCCCGTTGTCTTCTGTGGTGCCTGTGTAGCGTCTGGAGAATATTCTGGGCATCGTTGTTACGCAAGCAGCTGGTCGCTCTTGAATTTATGGAATCTGCCAGTGAGACATGTGCTGACATTCAAAAAGAGAGTAAAAGACTGTTAGCCAAAATATTCCCCCTTTTGTTTTATAGCTAATGTTTGGCTTGCAGTTGGCATGCCACAAAGTTCTGCTTTAGCAGGAAATGCAGAGCGAATCGACTTCGCGGGATCTCATGGAATTCAGCAAGCTGTGCTGCAGCTGCTCCTTGACCCCCTTTAATAGRGATGCTCGTACCACTCGTGGTAAAACCTCCGTGTTAAAAATCAGCAGTGCGAACCCTTGAGCAGTGCATAAAATTAACRTACACCTCTTACCTATGTGCGTGCCTATATGAAGGTTTAAACACGGAGCAGAGGCTGTCAGCTGCCCACAGCAGTGTGCAGGCAGCTCTGCCGGCCGCGGGAAAAAAGACTGGCCATGGCCCTTTTCTTTCTTTTTTTCTTTTTTTTTTTTTTTTTTACCACCTCAGAATTTAGCGTGGAGAAGAATGTCTGAAAGAGAKCCTGCTGTCCTTGCCAATCTGATTTTCAGAATGGATTTGAAAGGTATAAAATACACTGATGCAGATGAACCGTCTGTCCTCGGTTTTAGAGAAATGCCATTCAAATAGCCAAAGATTTGACACTGGGATTTGGAGAAATGCTAGTAGGAGAATCAGTTGCAAAAGGTTTGTCTCTATTACTTGGTCAGCAAACAATGGCTATATTGAAAAGGTTTCCATCTATCATGTAAAATGCTCTATAGGAAACTCTTTTGCACGCATGTGTTTACTATATTAACTTTGTACTTCTCTTTTGTAATGCAGTTAGTAAAATCTGCATTTCCCAAAGCAAGGCCTTTAAAGCCAAACCCTCCCCCACTGACATCAGGGTGAATTTGAGGTTTCTAATGGAAGCACAATGAGTGCCTTCCACAGCATATGCTTATTCTTCCCCATAATTATTTATTCTACTGGTATCTCTTACAGATACTAGGAAACAGTTAACAAAATCTTCTGTTTAGCCCTGAATTGGTTTACAGCTGTATAATTAGATTACTTGGAGTTTCCATAAAATTCCTAAAACCCAAGCTCTGAACTTTTCTAAGGTTAATCTGCCAAAAACTAAAACATCACAGAATCTTTCTACCAGTTTATTATCATTTGTCACCAGCAGAAGATGACACTTCAGCTAAAAAGGAAATGTAATCTGAAGGCTGTTCAGGAGGCAACAGTTTCACATTGCGCATTCACAACTGACAGAGCTTTAGAAAGGATACGGTACCTCTGGGTAAGCAATAGTTTGCATATGATGTGACCACATAATTTTATGACTGAGTGATAAATCACTGCTTTTTGCTAAAAACAGCAATGGAGCAAATCTCTGCTGGGCATTTGGTTAAGGCGAATTTTCCCACCTTGGCCCTTTTTTTTGTGCTTTCAGTAGAGCAATGCACCATAAAGMTCACTTACAGCATAAATGATTGAAATGAAACGGTGTGTTATTTGAATGATCTTATGTATCCAGACTGAGAGAGAAGTGTTTGGTAACCAGACTCTCCATGCACTCGTTGGGCCTAGTAAGCATGAATGTATCAAAGGAAATGTTTTACAGGCTTTAATAGAGTAATGCAGACCCTGCAGTGTCTCTTACTGGCCTCTAATAATTTGTGGGCTGAAGTATATTGCACGTTGGCCTTGTGTTTGGGTTTAAAAGGGGCAGAAACCTCTGCTGAGGCAGCATAGGGCAAGTGAAGTGGGATCTCCTGCTGCGCCTCAGAAATACAAGCTGGGACGACTTTCCAGGGCAGCAGCCCTTTACGGGATAGCGCGTTGAGACGGGGAGGCAGGGTCGTGCGCGGGAGCCCACGCGCAATTGCAGACCTGCTGCAAGTACTGGCTGGGGGTTCGATGGGGTGGGCGGACCTTGTCTTGTGGGAGAGGCTTATGTCCGCGGTGCGTAGCGTTATGGTATGTAAAAGCAAATCTGTTCATCCACCTATATGTTTACATAAACAAACATGTAATTCCACTGATCCAGCAAGTGTATTTTTACTGTATCCTGCTCAATAAGTTAGGGATTTTTCTCCAGCTCAAATATAAAGTTGTTATTTTGATATATTTTTTTTAACTTTAATTCCTGATGATCCAATGGGCAGCAAAAGGAATGTTTCCATGATCACCCTTCCTCCTCTTTTTTGAAAGCTTTGCTTATTTGTAACAACTTTTTGCCACATTTTTTGAGCTATTTTGGTGCAATTAATACTCATTTAGCAACAGTTAGAATTTCAGGGAAAACCATGGAAGATTCCCGTTAAATTTAAGAAATGGAAAAAATGATTTCATCATTAGTATCACTAGAAGAACGTTTTAGACACAACGTGGTGAGTGTCATAGGTAGCTCACTTAACACATACTAGTATTGGCTTTGGGCCACTTAAAACKCATATAAAAGGATGTGTGTAACGGTCAAGATGCCAGGGACCTCAAACCTTATAGTAGATGTTAATATTACTGTAGCTTTCTGGGGTGCTAAAGGCAATAAAATACTCTGTATTATTATGCAGGACGGTATTTTGTAGATCCTAAACCTTTTGCAGTGGTCTTTGCTGTTAACCTTCCTCACAGGGAGAGTGGCTGCAGGCTGCTACCAGACAAAAAATGAGACAAACCAAGGGATGAATRAGAATATCTGTACTGGAGGCGCCCTGGGGACTGGTTGGGATGAGCAGTTACAAGCTAGCAAGGAGTGTGTGGGCTGGACTGTTCATGTGTTCTTGAGCTGTATTTAAAGGTCAAAGGAGGAGGTAGTCTRTATTTTACATAGGAGCGTAGACATGCCAAAATCTCAAAATGTGCCTGTGTGCGTGGGTGGAGTTGTGCAAATGAGGGCATCAGCCAGAGAAAGAGGAGGAGACTGGGTCTTTCTAATACCCTCAGGATTTGTTTGCTTTTATTTTCACCCTGTGCCCCTGCTGCCAAGTAACTTGTTGGCAAACCCTACTCATGCTGAAGGCCAGAAAGGCGCTGAGAAAAGCTGACGTGAAGGGTGAGCTAAGGGATGGCAACGATGCTGAGATGTGGGATGCTTTTGCTGGCTGCCTGGTGTCAGGCAGCAGCGCAGCCTTGTGTTTTTGGGACTCACTCCCATTTAAAATGTGTCTCTGTGAAACCAGCGTGTCGTGGTAGGCACTATGCAGAACGTGAACTGCCATGGCTCCTGCAAGGTGTTTTTGTAGCTGGAAGAGGTGCAATGAGCCAGAGTGACACGAAGGAGTTAATCATATGGATTTTGCTAACCCTCCAGTTGTTGCTGATTAACCCAGATGTTGTAGTGCTTATCAGTGTCACTTCCAGGGCATTGCTTGGGAAGCATTTATCTTTTTAACTTGCTTGTGCTCCCTGCTCCTGCCTGCATCAGAAGCACAACAGGGCACTAAAAGCAAAGCACGGAGTCTCCGGCTGAAAGAAAATGGAGGGTGCTGGAAAAAGATGTAGGGGCTGGACACCGCCAAGGCAATAGACAGAGCTGCATCACACATGATAAAGTCCACGGTGATCAAACACAAAAGAAAAGTAAAGCCCCAGGGGTAAAGCTGCAGCCGTGCGCGTAGCTGGCAGCGCTGCAGCTGAGGGCCTGTCCGTGGGCTGTGTGCTGCCACGCGGGCGCCCGCCCTGGCACCAGCCCTGGCTTGTGGCCGGGGCGGCTCGGAAAGGCAGCGCCGGGTGCGCAAGGCTCCCAGCAAGTGGGGACGTGATGGCAGGTTCATCTGAAGGGAAGTGTTGCCTCCCAGTACTT
Source organism: Rhea americana (assembly GCF_003343005.1). Taxonomy (NCBI): domain Eukaryota; kingdom Metazoa; phylum Chordata; class Aves; order Rheiformes; family Rheidae; genus Rhea; species Rhea americana. Next base: position 15,856,075 of record NW_028186149.1, read on the forward strand.
AATTCAACGTGACTGCTGCTTATGAAAGTTGCTCCTGGGCAAAGCGTTGTGCGGAGGCCTTAAGTGAAGCAGGTTCTTGCTGTGATGGGATGTACAACACAGGATATTACTGATAAAACGTTGCACAGTGAGCGCAGAATATTGCGTACTGAAGTCATCTTCTGTTTCCTGAAGACGCTGATGTTATTCCAGGACATCAGTCAGGGCATAGAAAATATTACTAAGGATGTACTGAAAGCAGACTGTATGCAAGTGCATTGTAATGGGCTGAGGGCGAAAGCATGATAAACACTGCTCTTAGCCTTTGACAATACTCTGTGCCACTTCCATTCTTGGAGAAAAAAAAGCTTTTGATAAAATAATAAGAAAAATAGAAGAAAATACAATCCTATCTTTCATCTGCCTGCGACTCTTTAGTTCATAGAGCTGAATGCTGTACTGGAGAGACAGGCAGAGGGTAAAGTGGGATTGAGGTGGGAAGGATTGTGATTATACTGAGAATAGGGGATATGATCAAATAAGATAGTAATCAAGATTAAAGAAGAAAGAATACATTATATAAAGCTTAAAGGGGAAGAACTCTGTATGCTGCAAAACAAGAGAAGAATAAATAATTGTTAGTCTGTAGTATTCCTTCCAGAACTTTATACATATAATATAAATATAATGTATTAGTCTCTGCAGTGGGGCTGCAGCAAGCCTGTTGCTAAGGAATGAGCTGGCAGAATAATAGCAAAGAATGTTACTATAAATTCTCTTAAAACAAAGAATGAAATCTTTTCTTTTTCAAAAAAAAAAAAAAAAGGAAGTTTTACTAGCATAAGATTGCTAAGGATGTTTCAAGCAGAACAGTTGTTTTAGAACAGTTATTGCAGATTAACATGCATTAAGCATGTTGAATGCAGAATATGGAAGCCTGGTAGAGCGGTTAAGTGAGCTACTGCCACTATTCAAGTTGAGAGCCAATAGCTTTCTTAGGAATACTACTGTGAGTAGGTGAGAATCAATAGCTTAGTCTCCCCCTTTCCCAGCTTTTGGAAGAGAGGTGGGAGGACACAAGGAGAAAGCAATACTAAAGATGACAACAGAAATAATACTAAGATGAAAATGATATATAGAGATTTATAGAATCTGGAAAGACTTAAAGGGCATGTTCCTAATCAATAATACCTTTGAGATACTAACAGTGTGAAAGACAAAGGAATTATTCACCATCTGAGATGGAGACAGGAACAAGGGCCTGAGGCAAATACATAGAATGGTAAGGTTGGAAGGGACCTCTGGAGATCAACCCTCAGTATAGCCCGAAGGGTGATTGAACCCGTGACCTTCRCATTAGCAGCATCATGCTCTAACCAACTGAGCTAAACCAAATACMGAAAAACCTTAGGATAAATATTAAGAAAACGTCTCAAGAGCCTGGTTTTCTCCTGAAGATGGGCTGTGCTTGGTAATGTTCAATATTTTTATAAAATGCAAAATTCACTCTCGAATGCATTTTGACCAAAAAAAAAAAAAAAATGCTGCAGCAATACTCTGAGGTTCTCCATCATCCTGTGTTCAGATTTTGCTCTAAGACTGAATGTGTAAGATAATGTTTCTCCTTCAGAGTAGGGAAAAATTTTTCTCTTTTCAATGAAGAGCAGAGTTATTTTTAGCAGGTGCAGTTGAGTCTGGCATATTAAATATACACCTGAAATTAGGAATATATATTTTTTTAATACAGTATTGGGGAACATCCATCCTGCTGTGATGGACTCTCAGAGGAGCTGATGGGCTTGGCTGAGGCTCTGCAGGGCCCTAGCTGTGTGAATTTTACTAACATATACTGAAAAGGTACAKTTCTGCTTCGAACAAAATGGTTAAGTATATCCTGAAATTCCCAGGATAAAAACAAGATAGGCAAAATGAGTAGAAAGTGAAGTATAATTTTTTTTCATCTTCTAATCTATTAATTTCAGKTATTTTCTGAAAAAAAAATCTTTTCTGGCCTAAGATCATTCATATAATTTCATTCATACAACAAATAATGGTGTGTGTGGTGCACAGGGCAGAAGAGATATCCAAGAATAAAATATTTCTGTTTTTTAGATAAAACCAACAGACTGACTCACATCATATGATTTTCTGTAACCCTAGGTAATATTCTGTATTGATGGTCAGAAAGCAAGGACCTGTCCTGGAGGAACTGCTCTTTTTTTCTGCAAAGACAACCRTGAGGAAAATAGGAAAATATCAGTAGTATTGGTTGGTTTATTTTCTGTTCCTTCCATGTATACCCCCTATTAAATGCTAATGACAGGAGTCCACATGTTCCTCCTCAGTTGGATATATGGAGAGGAGTGAGGGAGGGTGCCTGCGCAGAGGGAAAAGGTCATTATGCAATATGTTTTTCTTTCTCAGTGAATATCACGTTCTCTTCCCATTATAGCAGCTTTGTAGGAGCTCTGCTTTATGTAGCAGTGTGGGGAATTGCCAGAGAGGGGGGTAAATGGGGGGAAAATGATGTTCAGTTTATAGAGTGGGCTTGCCCCTGGAGTGGGTTGCATTGATGATGTACCCACAGTGGGACTAGGCTTTCAGGTACACAAGAGGATTTGGCTGTGGGGCTTGTGGATCCTCAGTCATCTCCTAAAGATTGAGAAAAAGCTCCAATAGCCTGATGCTCAGGTCTCTTAGCATGTATTCCCATGAGCGCCAGCTTGTGCCGTGGACGCTGGTTATGCAGTTCCTTGTTCTGCACAACCATCGGCAGCTTGGAGGATCTGCCTTTTGCTCACGCCGTGATTAAATCATACAGGCACTATGTGTGTTTCTCACATCTCCCTGCAGTCCTTCAGATATGACTGTTCTTAAGTTTGACAAAGCCAGGTGAAGATGAATATGAAAGTGCTGTTCTGAGTTTGTTTTTTGGTGTTTTCACATTGCAAAGATCAATAATTTACTCCCTGTCAAGTGAAATCAGATTAGTTGCATTAATTTCTGAATGCTTGTGTATGTGTGCTGAAGTCCTGCTTGTAGCCCTGTGTCTCCCGGATGCGAGGGGAGCTACGCTGAATCGCACTGGCTGGGCGTGCGGCTTATAAAGCATTATCTATAAACGAGCATTGCTGTTGTAACAAGGGGGGAAATAGAAGGAATCATTGCCAAACTGGGGATTTAGTGGGGCAAGGTGCTGTTTTGGCTTAGGCTGCTTGTTCATCGGACTTCTCACTGTTTTCTTTGCTGCGTGCTCTTTGTTGAGCTCATTGCATGTAGATACAGGACAGAGCTCTGGGGTCATTTCCAGTGCTCTCCTGAAGGATAGTCTGCACTCACCCGGCTATGTGTGAAGCCAGCTGCTTCCTGTAAACAACAGGAGCCTGGAGATATCCTGCTAATGCTCCTGGTAATGGATCTTCTGCTACACCTGGAGCCAGCGCTGTTTTCCCTGCTCCCGTGTGGTGGTAGCTGCTCATGGGTCTCCTCTCAGCTTGGCCTCCAGCCTGGCGGCTGCTGTGTCCCAGCCCACCGCAGTGGCCCTTGGCGTGGATGCAGCCCCAAGTGCGCCTGACTTTTCCTGATCTGCTGTCTCTTCTCTGTGCCCAGCATTAGGGGCTGCAATTTTTACTTATCTCAGTGTGCTGGAGGACTGTGATTGCAAAGGAGTTTTTTGTGGCAAGTTTCAGTGTTCTGGCATTTTTATCATTTTAATGTTTCTCCTTTCCTCCCTCTATCACCGCGTGGAGACATGACAGGGGATTTTTTCACAGGTGTAAGCCTTTGCCCATAAACATCAGTGTGAGTGAAGCCCTGACCCCAGATGTACATTGCGGCAGTGGTGTCACAAAGTTGTGGTCTTTGTTCAAGAAAAGAGACTGTCTTTGTCTTTGGCTAGTATCTGCCTGACTTTCTGCGTCCATGTTTCAGTCTAACACGGGAGCCTCCTGGTAGCCAAGGCTGTGAGTGAGAAATCCCTGTCCCAGGACATCCTCAGGACAGCGCAGAGCTTCCTCAGATAGATCTTCTGCCTTGTTGTGATCTATACTCTGTGATCAAATACTCTGCCTGGTGAATATTACAGAGCCAGATAACATGTTGCTTGCTTACATTATTCTGAAAAAAAAATGCTCGTAATAATCACCTACCAGCAGGCAATGGTTTCCTCTGTGTGCAGATGAATCAATTGCCAGCTGCAGCATTGCTCCTCTGGARGGCACGCGGGCTGCCTGAGGTCCCTCGCAGTTCTTCCTGCGCTGTTGTGAACAACTGTAATCCTCTGGTCACACCTCTCATTTGTGCATTGATTTCTGAACCGATGATCTGTGTGTGTTTGTGTGTTTTTAYTTATTTTTTTTCTCCAGGTATGCATGATATATGATATGCTAGAATTCCTCCCCCATCTTGGGGAGAGGAATTCCATTCATAGCTGTCATCATGGTACTGCATACACTACCACTGCTGTGTTTGGATTTTTATGAAGTAATTGGAAAGATTTAATTAAAACTATTTTCTAGATTTCATCTWCTATAAGAATGGCCTTTTATAGGTTCTACCCATGGGGTATTTTTTATCCAATTTAAGGTATTTGAATGCAGAAAATTGTTCTGGTGTATTTATTCTGTAGAAAGCTATACTTCACTTTTTTCCCAGGCATTTTTGCAGGGATGTGGAGCAGATGCCTTCAGCATCCTGCTAATCCTCACTGACACAAGACATGAGATTGCAGTGTGTTTGACTTTCTTCTGCATTTTGTCAGAAGTGTGCAGTTAACTTATGCTCTTCGTGTCTGAACATTATAAGTCTTTCTTATGATTCCAGTAAAATATTTCCATATATATATTTTTATATATATATATCACTGCTATTTTATCTTATTCTGTAATGAACTAAACATATTTCTCTCCTTGGAGGTGTTCTCCATTTGTTTGCTGTATTTCTTCTGTTTGTCCATACAAGCTCTTCACTCCATTTCTATTGCTTGTTTAGAGGGGTTGCTTATGAATTCAGTATTGTGATGTTCCTGGGTGTTGACATGAGAGCAATATGACAGCACATCTCCTACACTATCATTTAACTAGGACGAAGATACCCAAGGATTTTCAGTGTGCAAATCAGCTTATAATTCAGACCATATATTGAACTCCCTGTCCCCACGGCTCTGCTGCCTGGAAGTCCTGCCGTCAGATTTGGTTMCCCAGAGCGCTTTTCCCCACCTGTCATTGCCACCTTGCAGTCTCCTCAGCCTCGGAGAATCTCTCACCACAAACACAACTGACTCTTCTCGCTGGAGGCTGAGCCRCAGCAGATTTCTTCCCTGATCCGTTCCTTCCACCCACAGGATAGCACTGGCCCTTCTCCTCTGGCCCTATTCGATTCCTCCCCCGTCTGCTCTGCTCTCGCCAGCTCCCGCTCCCGGCCGGCTCTGGCCAAGCCGCCCCCCTCCGTGTGGATGCCTGGACGTGGCACCCTCGGGGGGGTGCTGGGGCCGGCTGGCGCGGGGTGGCAATGTGGGCTGGTGCGTGAACGGCGGCACGGCCAAACCCCGCTCTGCGAGAGGGCCTGGCCTCACCCTGGGGAGGGCTGACCAAAGGGATTCCTGTAGATATTTAATTTTGAACTTGTGTGTTATTGAGTTATACTGTACAAAACTATACAATAGCTCTTAATGCTTACAGTATAATTTCTGCCTGTTAGTTTTCACTTTCTAGTGTGGTGCTGGTTTTAAATTGTTATTTGCTTTATGTACCCTTTGTCGGGTTTGTCAGTAAGTCCCTGGCGCACAAAGCGGTGGGGTGGGTTTGCAGTACTACAGCTACCTGAGCTTGGCAAAATAGCAGTGTAAAAATCATTTGCGTTAGAGCTAGAAAAGACAGCTGGAATGGACCCCAAAATACGTTCAATCAGCCAATAAGAGTGACTGCTGATTACACTCCTACTTTAGTAAAAGTAACTGGTTTTCATTCAATGTTTAGAGTACTATAACTGTGTAGGGTAGTGTTTTACCCACAATTTAAATCTAATATAATGGTCAATGACCGTCTTTAAATGCTAGCAGTTTGCTAACAATTTCCAGTCTCATGCCTCATGCATTTTATTTCCTCCATATAAGAGTAGGGTGAATTTCTCAGAGTGTAGTGTGCTGTAGTTCCTAGTAAATGTTAATTCTTTTATTGTGACCACTGTAGTTATCACTTTGAGGAATAAAATACTTTTTATTCATCTCCTGTGCTCAAAGTCTTCCAGAAGTCTTCTGGAGTGGTGGAAGGATCATACTTGGGAAAAGAATTAAATGAATTGAATGTAGAATTACTTGAAAAGCTAGATGCTAGAATGATGCTCTAGATTCCCTCTCCATTTCCCCCCAGCAAGTTATCTACCCCATAGAAATTATTTAAGATAGAAATGTCAGACCTTGAGACAATAGTATCTGACTTTATGTCTTCAAAGTGGGCTCATATTGAAAGCATAAAATGGAAAACATACTGTTTTTGCATTAAAAATGCCTATTTTTTCTAGTTTGATGCATGCCAGTGGTTTTTATAAAGAGGCTAACTGATAGACATTCTTAATAGTAATGACAAATAAATAACATCTCTTTCCCAAAATGCCTGACAATGCAAGGATTCTGTGTGGGATTATTATAGAAAAAATAACAAGCAGAATTTGCCTGTGCCATACATGAAACAACAGATCAGTCCATACTAAGTTCATTGAACCATATTTTACATCTTCTAGAACTGGAATTGTGTAGCCTACAAAACAATTTATATTTTATCTGTACCATCTAATTAATTAAATGGCCCCAGAGTACGAGATTCACAAATCTCGTTAATAGCTGAATACTGAAATAAAGGCTGTTCACCCCTACTAGAATAATATTTGCATATCTCCACCTGCGATGGGTAATAAGTACCTGCCACAAATCAGAATTATGAATTTTGTACGCCTAACAAAACCGCAGGGGAAATTATACCTCAGACATTCCATAATAATTGCAGCTAAGCTGTTTAGTGCCATCCACTTATTCTGCCTGAAGTGTTTAAAGCAGCAACAGTTGTAAATGAATTCAGGCACACATTCAAGAGAAAATGTTTTAAAAAGTTTTTCTGTCTTGCCATATGTAATTATCTTTATAGAAATGTTCAGCTAGAAGTTATAACATACATTTAAATTTGCAAATTAAAAAGTAAGTTCTTCCGATTAAAGTATATTTTGTAAGAGTGCTTTTTAAGTTTACTATGGAAATGTGGGAAACAGCTAAGGCCATGTTTATCACACTGGTTGCCCAGAATCAATGATCCAGTGTATAAACGACTGCAGCGAGGAGCCTGCTTTTGTAATGCTTCTTTCCCCAATATCATGAAATTCCTCGGGGAGCGTTAACTGTTAAGGCTTGGACAGAAATATACTGCAATGTAGATACTCTTTCATAGGCCAGGGAATTGGGACATTAAAGCAGGCAGCAGAAGTTGCCTCTGGTTTGTTTATTTTCATGACAGGGAAGAAAGCGGCGTGTGGAGCAGAGCCGGAAAGAGCAAGCTGTGAAATGCTAGTGGTTCGAGCTTCTGGCCAGAAGCGTAAAGCGATAATAACAGAGAAATTTACGTTTTTTTACAATGATTCATGTTCCAGAGGGTCCTAAAGCACTTTATAAAGCATGGATCCTGCTCTGTGATCCTTGTTAAGACAACTCAAAAAACTGGACGCATCCTTTCCTTTTGGAATTCAGGGTGCTCTGCAAAAGCACTGCAAACCAGTCCGCTCTGTGTGTGTGCACGTGTGTGCGTGTGTCTGTCCTTTGTGGCAGCGTGCGATAGTTTTCAGTACACAAACAAAAGTTAAGAGGCTTCTTTTGGAAGAAGTCAGAAGGTAAGTAAAAAGGAAAAAACCCTGCGGCTGTGGACACTGCGCTATGCGTTGTTCAGTTCCTGTCCTCTCTCCCATCCACACTGAGCATGGGAAGTTGCAATATGGTTTTGGATTACCTGAAATTCCTGTTTCCTGAGCTGATGCCAAACTAAAGGGGGGGGAAGCTTCATCCTTCGTACCAGAAGGAGCTTGTTTTTGTGCAGGAGCTAGAGCCTGACTCTTCCCTCCACAGTCTGCTCCAGCAGCACTGCTCTGGGACCCCAAAGCGTGGACGGTCTGCGGCCAGGAATGGTCCCTGTCTCTGCAGCTAGGAATCGACATTGTTTCAGTGAGCTCCTCTCTAGGAGCCCTGCTTCCTTACCGGCCGCTTTCATGGAGGGAGAGAACTTGAGGGAGGGAGGAAGGGGAGGCAGAGGGCTTTCGAAGGAATAGCAACACCGGGCTTATGTTCAAACTCTGTTTCTAGGTGGAAGGTAAGGAAATATGGGACGGGGGCTGTCTGCGCAGGATTCCTGGCCCCAGCCTGCATCTCTGTGGGAGGTGGCACTGGAAAAGCCTTATGAACTGCATGAACCTTGGTTACTGCAAGATGCAAGACATTAGATAGTAAACCAATGGAAGACCTGCTACCTCCTGTGATTTGACTGCTTAAATTGTTAGTTTTTAAAGAAGGCAATAAAAAACCCAAAATGACTCCCTCTTCAACCCAATTCTCACTGAACGTTTTGGTTTTGCTAAGTACCTAGGTTTCTGGTGCAATGGGAGGGAACACAGCTTAAATTGCAGGCTAGAGTATCTAGAATGAAATATGAAAAAGATGGTATTTGTGATTATTGAAATCATCTCATGATTTTAAGGCTTGTCTTGTGGTTATGGGGACTTCTCTCTTAGTAATGCATGCTGCTGGCAAATCTGGGGGTGCAGGTGTAGCCTGGGGCTTGGCAGTAGCCCTGGAGGGCAGAGAGGCACCAAAAAGCTCCATTTGCCTTTAGGCGAGAGGGACAGAAGTTGACCACTGCTGTCTGCCCTGCGGCAGAAAGATACCGTAGCAGGTACCGGAAGGAGGGGATCTTCCAGGAGGCAGTGGAGCGGGGTGAGTGGATCACCAGGTGTCCCTGAAGGAAGTGTGTCTTGGAGGGGCAGCGCGGGAGGGCTGGCAGCTTGGTAAGCGTTCAGATGCGTGTGTGTGTGCATGTATACAGAGAACAAAACTTATCTTGTGGCCGGGATTAATCTATTTAAAATGCCAGTCGCTGTARTCTTAAATAGTCACTATGGTGCTTCCTGCCCCTCCAGAAGAGGAGCAGGAGAGAATTATTCCTGGAAAGATGGTGGTACCGTTTGCCAAGTCCCGCTGACAGCACGTAGTTCCCTGGGGAGGAAGAGCAGTGTGAAATTGAGGCTTCTGTTCCTATAAATGTCCACATTTGTATGCTGTGAGTGTAGCAGTCATTTTGGCAGTGTTCTAGTAAAGGATTAAAAAATAATTAGGATTTATATATGTTCAAAAGGAAGGGGCACAGTGCAGTGAGTCACAAGGAGGTGATTAAGTCAGGTTGTCTGACTATTCCTAGACTGACAGCAGTGAGTCTGAGGGTTTAGGAAAATAGCTGGTAGTCTATTACCATGATGAAGTGTAGTTTAAAACTACATTTTATATTTTAGAGGACTAACAGACAAGGTCCCTACGGATTGTTCTATATTACATAAAATGGCTATAGAAACCGAACCATAATCTCTCACTAACTTACACATTAGCCCTGGGCAATAAAGATGTTTTTATTGGAGGCAGACTTCATGAAAACTTGTACAGTTTTATCTTAGGATATTGTACTATGCTGAAGGCATTTAAGTATCCTGTTGGGACACTCTGTCCTGGAAAGCAGTTACTTGCATAAGGACAGTGAGGTCATTGAAGAAAAAGTTGTTTCTGCAGGATCCTGTCCTTGCCCTTCTCGTTTTCCACGCTTCTAGCTTAGCTGCCAACGTGGACTAAACCAGTATTTTGCACTGATAGCCCAGGCTGTCCCCAGCTCCATGCCTGTGCCACCTGCAAACTGACACCCCTGCTTGCCTTTCTGCAGGATCTGTCACCAGAGCATGACCCTGATCTTCCTGCTTGCTTCCTAAAGCCTTTTCATATCCTCCTGTCTCGGTTTCTGTAGATAACGTCAGGATCCTGCCTCTCCGTGGTGAGGTTGTGGGTCTGTTTTTTGGTTCAGACCTCTCACCTGGGCTGTTTCAGAAAACAGCAGATGGTTTCCCTGCCATAAGCTGCACCTTTCCTGTCTTGACAGGAAGCAATTAAATACTTGCCCAAGCTCTAATCTAATCTTGATTTTTTGCAACGTCCTTTTGTGTAATCTCGACAAATGCAACTATAGTCTGCTGATATCCATCAGGAATGCTGTTGCGTAGTTCCTTTCTCTAATACCTCATGCTGACCAAGTTGTCTCTCTGGATACATTCCCCCACCGGTAATTCCTTTGATTTCACAGGCAGAACAGGCCTGATGACAAGTAGGTTATGTTACCTATCATTTAGGATCAGCCTGCGATTGTCTCTTGGCACTAGCTTGCATTACAGAATTGTTAGCTCTTCTATCAGGCACTCAGGCATTCTCCTCTGATTCTTGCGGTCTCTCTCCTTGTGGTTGGCAGCAGCACCTCATAAATATCCATAAGCCTGTAGTCTAGCTGTGATTCAGCATTGCACGTTTGTCTCTGTAGCTTATACATTTTGAAGGATATTCACAAGTCAGCAGTCATCTTTGTCTTTATGGTGATCCCTGTCCTACTACATACACCAAACCTACTGTTTTGTGCTTCATTTCTCTGCCTGGTCCTAGTACCAACTCAAATACATACAAAAGCTGAAAGCCTTTCTAAAGCCAAAGAGTTGAGACAGTGGCTATCCACAACCAAAAATATGTTGAAAGAGAAATAGCTTTACAATTCTCATCACAGAGACGATCCTTGCTATGCTGCTGTATAAACGTTGCATTGCATGGCTTTAGCAATAGTGTAATACCAGTTTGCCCCATTTCCAGCGCTATTTGGATGATCTTGCCTCTGTCTGGAAGGCAGATGACAAGCTGGTGTTAGTGGTTTCTCTCCAAAAACGATTATGCAGAGGATAATCTCTGACTGATGAGGTCGTGCCCTGCTGCCTTAGTAAGCGGCACATGGCGCTCTCCTAGATTTAAACCTAAGGCCACACTTGGCAATCAGTCAGCACTTTCTCATTGATATGACTGGCAGGGAWTTTTATTATGCTTATTTTTCATTTTATGTCCTTCATTTATCTAAACCTACCAAGTATTTCTGTTTAATCTTTCAATCTATAAAAAAGCACAGATTTTATCTTATACTATGTTTTAGTACGTGTGATAAAAAGACCATTTTCCCTTTACCTTGCACTTTCCATTCATATTGTAATTTTTGTTCAAGCTTAAGCAGTCCACGTTTCATTAAAAAAACCACACTACTCATATTTCTTTCATCCCTATAAGATGGTAAAAGCAATGCTGCTTTGATGAAATTTGGCAGGTAAGAGGATATAGTTGAATCATCTCAAACCCCTGGAGTTTTGGGCCTCCAGCTATTATGGTAGAGCAGCTATGAGTATTCAAAAATTGGTCCTTTGTTTGCACTGAATTTCCAAGCCATCTGTAGCGCACAAAAGCCACAGCTCTCTTTATAGTTCAAAATGAATATTTAAAAGTTCAGTTTTAGATTTTATTTGTAGCATTTCAGATCTCTCTATCCATCTGTCTTGTGTCTCAGTGCAGTTATATTAAACTGTTCTTAGTAACTGCAGATCTTGATTTTAGAATGCAAGGTAAACTCTTAATCCTTTTTTTAATATATATATACAATATACACCTGCATAATCAGGACCTGTACATTAATATATGACTTTATTCATATGCTGTAGATTATTATTAGAATATTAACAAGCAGCTGCAAATATCAGATCATCCAGTTTGAACCTTGCTCTTTTTGTGAGTTGGGTGAAAAAAGCAAACGTTGTATGAGCACCCTCAGCTCTGGGCGGACGTCACGCAGCGAGGAAGTGGGGAGTCGCGTGCGGCCGCTGCGTGCCGCAGCCGTGCTGGCTGCTGCAGCGGGCGGCAGCCGGGCTCCCGCTTTCGCCTGGGCTGGCCCCCGGCGCGGGAAGGTGGCCAGGGCGCGATCCTGGGACCGCGGCTCTCGCAGTGCTCGGCTCAGCAGTGCAGATCCCCTCGGAGGGGGAATCGGGGAAGGGCCTGGGGTCTGCCTGGACCAGTCTCTCCAGGGGGGCAGGAGAAGCACGGTGGAGCTCTGGCCTCATATAGTGTTTGCACATGCACTTATGTTGGTACATGGGCAGCTGTCTGTTTTGTGGAAAAATTAGTGAGCAACAGCAGAGCTTCTTTAAATCACAGGAAAATAGTTCATTGTGGTAATTTATCCTGCAGATTATCATCACCTGCTTGAATTGGATTCACTGTTTTGTGTCTAAGCTGTAGCTGCATCTGTCAGCAACGTGCAATTTTTTTTCTCTTTCCTCTTTAACCAGCAACCTGAAGTCACCAGTTCTGAGTGAGTGGTGTAAGAAGAGAAGCATCATGTTTTTTGTAACAATTGGGAGTCGTCCGGCTCCCGTTAAGGCAGTCTTCACTTCTGGTAAATCATTCATCCTTTGCTTTTGTTCTGCATCCTGTCTTGAGTTGTAGTGGGATGTTTATTAGATTCGCGAGGTGTAAATGAATCGTGCTTAATGGAACTATTCAATAAATTTTGTGTATATATGTGTGTGTGTGTTAGTATATGTATATCTCCATCCCTTTCTGGAAAAATGAGCCAAATGATATCTTCTGTGTTGACTAGTTATAAACCATCCATTTAAAAAAATGTTGTTGTTTTCATAGCCTTAAGTTCTTAAAGTATGAAATTACAATAATACATACCATTGTGAAAAATCTCTCTCTCCCAACAGGATCTAAAACATAAAAGCACATTGCAAATTTACTATATAAGCTGCCTCCTGATGGCTGTTTTGTTTGTATGAAATGGATGAAGGCTCTGGTATAGATAAAAAGACATAAAGACACTACTGTAGGCTCATGTAGCACATCACTTAATTTCTTTCTCCTATGTTTCAACAAAAATATATGAAATCTTTCTAACAGGGTGCACTCCCAAAGTTATAGTCCTAACTGAAGGACTAGAGCTAGTAAAACCAACAGTTTGCATTCTTAGGCTTATGTTATCTATCTTTGTCTCATTGTTAAACCTCAGAAGAGTTAAAATTATTCAAATTTTTGTACTGTTAACCTTTAATATCATGACAAACAGTTATTTTCTAATATAAGTAGTTTTGCAGTATTTAATAGTATTTTAAAGTAGAGTCATATAGTTGTTGGGATCTTTGTAGACAGTTGTTTGAAAGTCCAGCAGGTGCACGTGCGATTGATCATCTTTTCTCATTCAGATGCTTCATGAGGGGACCTGCTTACTCTCCCAAAGATGAGCTGTTCATATAATATTTTACCTTAACTATTGCATTCGTCTGTACAGGTCTGTATCACTATAAAGAGCTGGAGTCATGAGAAAAGTAATACATTTTTGCAGAATTGGTTAAACGATGGATGAATTAACAGTTGCTTCTGGTAGCAAAGACACAGAGTCTGGGCCCTCACTAGAAGTGATACCAAAGCACGTTTACGGTGTGTAGACATGGTCAAAGGACCTTGGCTTGTTTCTCACCACACTTGGAGATGGGAAGGACTCTTTAGCTGACAGAAATAAGCTTCACAGACCARAGAACTTTTATCGAAGTAATACAAGAAATTATTTTCCTTCCTTTGAAAAACATTCAAGAAGGCAACTAAAGAGGCAATTGGGAAAGACAAACAGGAGTTTAAGGAGTTAAAAATGTTGTTTAATTTCTTCTGAAGAAAGTATGGTCTAAGAGAGAAGTACCATTCTCTCTCTGTTATTCCCCAGCTATCCTGAAAGTTTCTGCCCAAAGAATCTTCATAAAAATTATAACTSGATATTGCCATAAAACCTTGAAATTTTTGCTGTTAATCTGCCAGAGCAATAGTATATGGGCATTTGTAAAAGGAATTTTTGCAATTTTCACTCAAATCTGTGAATAATGTATTTACAGTCCCTGTTATTTTCCCCATAACTCTATTTTCAGAAGTTGTGATTCAAATTTCATTCAGTCTAGCAGGTGCATTTCAGTTATTTTAGTGGACCTTTGACCAGCTCCACAGGGAACAAGTTGATCCTCCCTTGATCCTTACTGGGGCAAAACTTCAGCTGAACTCCTGGTTCGTAAGGGACTGCAGGACCTGGAGCATAAAGTAAGGTTGTTGGAAACCTGTTAGCGGTTGTACGCACTGGGAGTAAATAGAGCAGCAGTGGTCCAGTCTGCTGGCTTCCATCTGTGGTGGCCATCATGTTAGCAGCAGGGTGAGATGTTAGCTATTAGTTCTGAGGGGCAGCTTGGCAGAAAGAGTGATACATAAAAGGAAACCTCTGGAACAGCTTCTGCATGCTCTCTCCGTCTTTTCCTTATTCTGTCTCTGTAAGGATGGGTGTATTTACCCTATAACCTAGCAGTGACCCCCATTTCAGTGCCGTGATGTCCCTGAGCTGCTCCAGTGGTGCTTGGGTGCTCTGGTTTCCGAGCCTAGCAGGTGTGGTCTGGAGCTCAGTGTGCTTCAGCCGTGGCGGAGGCACAAGCCTCCGAGGTGTTTCTTTGGGCTGCCAGGGAATGTGAGGAAGTGGCTGCTTTCGTGCAGTCTGGCTTAGATACCCCTGCGCTGTTCGCAGCCATGCTGGATGTGTCTGGGAAGAGGGCAAAAGGTCCTAAAACCTTGTAATTAATACCTGGCTTGGTTATAACTTGTCTAACGGGAATGACCACGTCAGTTGCCCAGTCTAATTAGCGGTTGCAGTTGTGCGGTCTGTAGSGCAGCCTGTGCATTGATTGCCAGGCTCCCCGAGAAGTGGTGGTGAGCCTGCCTCTCTGATGGGCGAGGAGGAAAGGCTGCGGCCGCCCAGCTGCGCTGGGCAGCTGCCCGTTCTGCCTGTGCCTGGAGTCACCTTTGCTGAAAATTATTTAATTTAAGACTAAGAAAAAATAATAAAATCTTGTGGCTTATGGCTGCATTCTCCCGCAGAGAGGAGGATGTTTATACACTGGTGGGCTGTCTCTTCCTAGTTAAAATTAGCCTTACCTTCTGGTTTGCATTTTCTTACGCATTCTGAGGTTGTTTTCTATGCTTTAAAGTAGTGAGTGTCTCTTTTCCACAAACCTATGCCATCTACCATTAGTAGATGTAGTACCATTAGTGCTCCCTGGAAGGTAAACAGTGGCAATGATGCACTCTGTTTTTGGGTGCGTATCGCATCTGATCCGTGCATCCATACTCTGCCCGTGCCAACATTCCCACAGCTTCAGATGAGTAGCTCTACGTAAGTAAGCACCCAGAATTTACTCCAAATGTTGCTTTGATTGTTTTTGTTTATTATTTGAGGAATTTCTCTATGTTTACACTTAGTGAGATACTGAAGAACATGGGCAAGTAGAATCATAGTGTGTTTGAAGGAATTATTATTGAGATGAGTTCGTCTCAGTGGACCATGGTCGTATCACAGAGCTGGGGGGCATATGCTGCATGCTTAGGTACGAACTGGGTGGGGAAAGGGACTGCAGCTAGAGCTGAGGAAGGTAACATCTTAGTAAATTATTTTCTCGATGGTAAATTGCTTGTCAATAGGCACCTGTTCCAGCAAAACTCCACCTCACTGTTCTTTTATATGGAAATGGGGAACAAACTTTGAGTTTCAGACTGCAATATCTAAGCTAAAAAGAATTTAGAGGATGGTGAAAAAGAATAATTCAGCCCTTAGTTTCCTTTCCTTTGGGAAATTAGTGGGACAAATGAAAGAATTTATGGAAGAAAGAGGAATGAAAGCTTTTCTTGCTGGTGACCTGATGTTTGTTAAAGACAAAATTTTCAGTGTTTGCTAGCACATGGCTTGCAACAGTTAAATAAGTGTAAGGATTTTGTGACTCTTCATCAGGGAATTAGTCAAAAGAAAGAAAAATCTCACCATTTTTCCTGTAGTAAAATCTCTAAGTGGAAAACATAAGCAAACCTCAGACCAAGTCTTACAAAGAAAACATATAGTCAAAACCAATAATAACAGCAACAACAGCCTTTCTCTAGGGAGCTATGTACCCTTTAGACTCCAGCTGTCCTACCTTGTCCTCCTGGAAAGGCCTGAACTCCCAGGCGAGCAGCCAGGGCTCTGGCAGCATCTGGTAGCCTTTGGTCTGACTAATAATTCCTAGTAGTCTCTAGGGCTACCTGCAGTCTCGGGAAATATATATGTATTTTCATTTATTCTTTTATAAAACTTCTGCTCCACAGAGATGCTTGGCTGACCCATTGTCAATCTTTGTTCTATATATTTTTTTAATCCTTTCACTTTCTATGTATAAATAGCTGCATATTTCTTGTGCTTTGCCCATCTTTATCCTCTGGAGTGAAGTTCTTTCCACAATAGTATAATAGCAGGATGGAAACACCACTTCTGTCTGCTTGCAGCTGCCTATTTGTACAGCAGTCCAGGTCTTTCCACATTCTTCTCCTGCGTCAGAGTATGTTTAAAATGTCAAGATTTTAACTCTAGTTCAAGATTTCTAAAAGCAGGATCTTAAAGTTAGGTGCCAAAGTGCATACAAAAAACCTGAACGTAGAGCAGTTCCGACTTCAGAAAAGCTGCCAACCAGTCAATGTTTTTGAAGATAACAGCTGTTTTTTAGGCATTTGGAGTATTGATTTAGCCTAGTTTTAGACATCTAGTCCTCGAGATCCAGCTTCGCAGTCCTGCAGGTATGCAGTGAGGCTCCAGCCTGTRTCCTAAGTGGAAGGGTGCTGGAATCCGGCTTTCGGAAGTCCTGATACGCACGTGATGCAGGTGTATGCAGGTGTATGAGGTGTGCTCAGGGGTGCGCACGCTTTCATTCCTCACACACCAGGAACAAGCACAATAGCAGTGTTTTACATCAAGTTCATGCTGTTTGATGATATAATCCAAGTCCAGTGTAAATCAAAGATTGTGAAAATGTGCAGGTATCAAGTGCTGGCAGAGTAAGCATTTAAAAATGCAGCATCTGTAAGATCCTATGAAAACATCTAATCTGAATATATCAGTTAATGCTGCTAYGTAATTTGACTTTGCTCTGGCACGGAAACATGGGATTTTTCATGCAGAGTTAGGGCTCGGTGCACCACAGAGAACGTGGGGTCTGTCCCTGGGCTCGGGATACGAGAGCGGTACTGCACTCAGCTTGGCTCGCGTTGCCAGAAGGAAACTGAAGTCAGGCAGCSCGGGGGGCTCGTCTCTGCTGTAGGCAACCCGAAGGACAACTTGGCTTTCCCTCCGGTTCGCGCGTTGCCTACCTGCGGACGTAACAAACGTGCGTTGCTGCTGCGGCCGCCCTCGCCGCGGCCAGGCCCGGCGGGCCGCGCGCGCCCCTAAACGAGCGAGCGTAGCGAGCGGCCCCAGAGCAGCGCCGGGACTGGGAGCCGCCGCCGCGGAGGGAGCGCGGCAGTTAGGCGCGGCCGTGTGGCCGTGTGGCCGTGTGGCGGCGTGGCCGCGTGGCCGCGTGGCCGTGCGGCCGCGTGGCCGGGGCTTGCAGCGCTCGCGCTGCCGCTGCCAGCGGGCTGGGAGCTCGGCGCGGGCGAGGCGCCTGCGCGGTTGCACGGCTCTCGGGATGGAGCTTTGGAAAAAGGGATCGCCGGGATCGCCAGGCCCCTGCTCACGCCTTCGAGGCAGACCAGGCTGCGCAGCGGGAAGGAGCGGCGGGGTCTGCCCCGCCTCGCCGCTGGTCGAAGCGTGCCAGGGAGCCCTGCCGGGAGTAAGGCACCCGGCTACCAAATTTCCCAGCGGTGCTGCTCGTGTGAGAGGAGGAAGGCTGGGAGGAAGACGGAGGGCCCGTAAGCGCAAGGAAACACTGTCTGTTTTGCCCGCTTCTTCCAAAAGTGAGAACTGTGGTCGGGGAATTCGTTAGCTGAGCTGCTGGGTGGCTCTCTGAGGGAGACGCGTCTCTGAGGAGGAGCCTTTCCAACACGCTTTTCTGGTGTAATTACTCTTCCAAGAGAAAGCAGCGCGTGCCGGGGCGCGGCGTCTGCGGGAGGGCGAACGCCGAAGCGCGCAGCCCCCGCCTCGCCGCCCAGCGCGGCTGAAGCGTGGCGCGCGCGGCAGCACGCAGCGCAGCGCAGCGCAGCGCAGCGAGCAGCAGGAGGGTGCGCGGCGGCCGCGGCTCGCGGGCTGCGCTGCCTCCCGCTCCGCTCCGCGAGGCGCCGGGGAGCCTGCGAACCGTAACGGCGGCGGAGCGCGTTGCAACCCGCAGTATTCGGCCGAGAAGTAGCTGAAACTGCGAGCTGCAATCCATGGTTTTATTCAGTAAACTTTTCCCTTTTATAGCACGAGCAATGCTTGGTGCTCTGTAGCCACAGTTTAAATGAATATCTGTATTAATTTTGAAAAAGAATAAATGATAGGCAATGGGAGTTGTTTGTTTGTGGTTATCATTAACACTCAAAACAAGAGTATGCACCTCAAACTGCGTATGTGATTTTCATAGACCGATGTATGAGATCGCAGGGCAGTATATTCAAATATTTACTTGTTTCTGTAAATCTTAAGAGATTTTAGATTGCATGTTAACTGAACTCCCAGGATTCCATTAGGCTGCACGTACGCACTCGTTACTCCTGAAACCAGTAAGATGTCATTAAAACATTCATTGACATAGCCACCGTCGACTTTAGCTAGACCTTCAACATTACTAATTCAGGTCTTGCCGCATTTGCATGCAGCACCTCGGCTACATGGCTTTAATGCTGTTCTCTGTTTTGTTCTGCTGTCAGGTATTCAGCTCTAGTGTCTTCTTCACTGAAGAATTTCTATATTATAGCTCTGAATACARTCTGTTTTGTATGCTTGTGAACTAGCTCTAGGACTTGGAAAAAAACTATTTTATATTCTACACTGGTTAATTTTTCATTTCTCTGGCACCTTGGTGAAAAGTAGTCAACACAGTTAACAATATAYGTTGTGCAACAATAAATATTTTATTAGATATATAATCTGCACAATTTACAAGTTTGATTTTTCTCTGGGCGTCTGAATAAATTTATAATTTTGAATATTTGGTGAAAACTTTTTTTTATAGTTAATCAGTATGAAACATATAATCTGCTTTTTAATAGGAACTATARACATTACTTTCATTTTTTTCCCTAACATCACTAAACTCTAATAAAGCTGTTCTATGGAGAGGATTGGCTGGASCAAGAAGTATTGAGGTTTCATCCTGGGAACAATATATAATTCATACGCTAGTAAATTATAGTATATTCCTTACAGGAGATAACTTTRAGAAGGTTTTAAAAATATGTGTGTCTAAATGCTCATATATATTTTTATAGATGAATTTGATGTATATTTGTTCGTGTTTTCTATTTTATTCTGTTGGAGTTAATAGATTTTTTTATTTGTATCTGTTTGCAGTTACTATCCTCTTCTCTCACCATTGTAATAAAGGCAGTACCTGTGGTCTTCTCCACTCCAGTATTCCCACTCTATGCTGGTCATATATGTTTCTGTTTTGCTCATGGCTTTGTACGTAGAAATATAGGGCTGGAGGTTCTGTTGGCTTTCTTTATATATATATATATAGATTAGGCTTTTACTATTGCACACACCTAGAAACTGTACTTGATCCAGGAGACAAAAAGATAAATGACTCCATACTCAAGGTATTGAACTCCTATCACTATATTGTGATATATTAATTCTTCTTTAATGTATTTATCCTCACTGTGTGTCTGTGAGATAGGGAGGCTAAGTCATACTTATCTCAAAGATGGGGGATTAAGCCACAGAAAAAAAACTAAGCAACTTGACTAAGGTTGCACAGGATGTTTGTACCAATATAGTGAATGATCATAGCGCTGCATAGTGATATGAGTATTGGATCGTCACCTTCTGTGCCCAGGCTTCAGCTCTTGCCTCAAAAACTGTGCTTTCATTTTGCTTAAATAAATTCTGTTGGAAATGAGCCAATGGTTATAAATACAAGTATCATAGTCTGCAGGCTAACAGAACATGTTACTGGTTATATAATTCCCCATCATCTTGCCCCGAAGATACTTTTTGCTTTTTTGACCATGTCTCTTGATGATGTATAGTAATGTTAGCTCCTACCTGAATATAAATGAGATTATGAAAAGATGATGCRGTGGATGATAATTGTAGCTGGATGAGTTTTAAACATCTTGAGAGAAAAGTATCTTCCTGTCTTCCAAAGGATGAGCAAAAAGGACAAAATGGACAGTGAATATCAGAGAAAAGTTACTCAACATAGCTGACTGCATTTAGGTTGTTGAATAGTTTCTGGAGAGGAGAAACGGAAGCTTAGTTGCTTCAACAGTTTGAAACTAGACTAGTGAATGCGTTCAGAAAACAATCTGTGATTAAAGTGGGGTCTGTACAGATTCTAACATTTGTTTCTATGAAGAAACCTCGTATTTGTCAATGAATGCATTTGTTCCAAAAACTGTTAACTTAAATATCAGTACATGTTTGAAAAACTGTATTGTAAGTGCACAGATTAGCTCAAGGTTTCGAATTCCCACATATTGCAGGAACTATCAGTTGTTTTTCCCAGATGAAGATGAATGTGTTTACTGCTGACAAAATAGTCTTTTTTTTTTTTTTCTTGTAATGGAGAACTTTAATACTGCTTCTTTTAAATGTCATCTGCCTTCCCAATATCTATCTTTTGCACCTTAGCTGCTCTCAGAAACTCTAGCTGAAGTAACCTTACTGAACACAAACAGATCTTGAAGTTTCATTAACCTCCTCTTGCCTCTTTATGTGTGCTTAGTGACTAGGAGATCTTTACAACCACTTTAAAAGTGATTATTGTTCTGACAGTATCCTCCTGCAATGCATGCTGTCTCGCCGTTGCACTGAATGTGCTGTTTTACAGTCCTGTGCACAAGACACTGTCTTGTGTTTTAGCTAGAAACAGTAAGCCACAGGTAAGGAATCCAATCCTCTGGCTGTGCTAAGTGACTTCTTTGATTCTAGACCTATGGATCTCTGTGTCCAACACCCTCTGTAATTTCTTYTTCCTTTCCTATCGCCTTTTTCTTGTCTCCCATCGCCCCATTCCCCTATTCTCCTTGTTTGAAAATATGACTGCCAATGAGCTGCCCCTTGCTTATCATCAGTAAACCTACCTTTCAGACAAATGTACCTTTTTGTAGYGTCTGAAGTCAGTAAGAGTTAGCCTTGTCATCCTTTATGAGGGCCCCATCATCGACTGTAGCCCCATGGTTGACTGCTGTGTTATGCAGAACGAGGCATGCTGCAAAAATGTCAGATGCAGTATTGAGTCTGCGCTTTGACAATTGGAAAAGACACTGAGAATGAGATTTCACAATCCCAGAAGACCTTAGAGTGATCAATGAATTCTGAGTAAGTGAACTTGTAAGTGAACTTCTGCTGGTATAAGGGCAAAATCAAATTAGATCCATCAGCTGTTTCCATCCTGGATAGCCACTGTCACCTAGAAATTATAGTATAAAAAAGCAACTAAATCTGATATGAGACAGGGGATCAATGTTGTGTTAGAATAAATGCAATGTAACAGTAAATCAACCTAAAATATAAACCATATTCTAAAWATATTGCTAATAAAGAGACATTTTCTATTTACAAACTTCATGAAAATTAGGACTCAGCAAACTTTTGGGGAATAATCTTGCTTAAAGGTCACTTAGTAAACTGCTAATGTTATGAGGCTGAGCCTTGATACCCTGATATGATACAGCCTGGTCACGTTGCAAGGCAGCCTTCTGGTGCGGAAGCGCTTGCCTCGTGGCTGACAGTTGAGAGGAGCCACGGTGCGGTTCGCTGCGGGAGCCTGTGGGCTGGGCACTGGTGGCAGGGTGCAGTGGCAGGGAAGAGCCTGTCCTCAGGCACGCGGAAGCGGCGCAGACTTGCCCGGGCGCTTTCCGTCCGGCTGCTCGGACGGTGCCCGCTGCCGCGGTGGGGGCAGACTGGCACGCTCCATCCAGGGACCCTGGGTGAAGTCTGCTTCCAACCTTGAGGGCCTTCCCGGCCTAATTTTTGCATGTGTTACARTGGGGAATTGTTGCATTTAGAAATGAAATGGAGTCATTAACTGTAAGTAGCATTTATTAACTTGTGTTAAGGCACTGAGGAGAACGGTGGTCACGGTGCAAAGCCTGCTCGTGCTTGGCAGGGTGCTGACGTTCACCGCAGTTGCAGAGTCCTTACAGTTGCCCCTGTTTGATGCACTGGTGACAGCGGTCATGAAACAGTCAGCGGAGTAAGATCTGGGGATAACTGTGGTTTGGAAAAATTGAAGTTGTAATTCATTACTCAGATCTGAGTTATCAGTTTCACCCACATCCTAAGTTATTATGTAGAGGTAATATCCAGACAATTATTTTTATAAAAAAAAGAAATGATATTCATAACATACAGCTCTTTGGTCCTTAACTAGTTCACAATAATCTTCAATTGTTCTTGGTTCTTCAGAGACAAGAAAGCCTAAAATATCCCATTTTATCATTAGAATTAACAGATTTATAGTACTAGTATTTCTAATCAGTATAGCCAGTTCTCCCAAGTGGCCAGGCAGTATTGATGACATGTCTGTAAAAGCAAGTTGGATGTGCAAAACTCTGCTGTTTTGTAGTAACAGTATTGGTATCAGTGAAACGGATGGTAGGGAGCTGGGGAAGGAAGTGACCTTTTTCTTGGGGAGAGGGGCCGAGCGGTTCTTTTTCTCTTTTAGGCTAATCTTATTTATAAACTATTAACCTCTGTCAGTTAAGTGGCGAGATAAAWTTTTTTCCTAATAAAATGACAAGAGACTCTTAGACAATACTGAGTTACAGCATCTACGGCATCTCGTTATGATGTACAAATGGTCCCTTGATACTACAGTATTTTCAGACCAAACATATTCTTCTTCAGTTCTGTTCTTAATTAGCAACTTAAATATATTTTTTTTTATCATTGCAGTGCAATAGCAAGCAGGGCAAAGCAGTGCCCAATGAGCCTTGCCCGAAATCCTGTTGTACTAAATGTTCAAACAAACAAATGCCCCCACCCCCCCACTCTTTACTTTGATTTATTAGCTGGAGATGAATGACTTGGCTGTCAAAGTCTGTCAGTGCCATGCAATGAAAATAAAATCGGTGGCAATGCCCTGTGCGCGAAGCCACCCAGGGTCTCTAGCCTTAGACGTTAGCAGAGACGCTCCAGCGCGGGCCCGCTCCCCGCCCCCGTTCATTAGCTTTCTAAATCCTTCTGTCTTTGTGGAATCACTGCAGCAAGTTGAAAATGATATATGGAATGAAAAACCCTGTCCGCCTCGTGCAGAGAGGGTGGGGAAAAAGGCTGTGCTTAGCAGTCGCTGCTGTGCTGCTTCCAGCAACGATCGGCGCAGGCTTCGCTAGGGGAGCTCGCCAGGAGCAGAATGCTAAGGCACGAGCGGAAAGTCGTCGTTTCTGCAGAGTTGTGTTTGCCTGGTCGATTTTGTTTGCACTCAGAGCCTTTAGAGGGAAAGAAATGCAGATGTTTTTGAGGCTTTGTTACCGTTTGGGGCTATTTTCAATATTATGCTATAGATACGCCATTGTCTCCTCTGTGCTGCTACCTGAAGAGCGAGGAAACCGTGYAGGTTCTGTTTCAAGTACAGGCAGAGGCAATGTATTACTGCRCAGTAATACAGTTCATCTCCATAAATTATGGGTGTGGTAAAATATCGATGGATAAATATTTCTGAGCTTTTGTGAACTATGTACACACAACAATATGTTGGCTATTTTAGAATTGTTTCATGCTTTTCTTCTGCATGACACACAAAGGATCTGATTTTCAGAAGCGCTGGATTTCACAATGCTAATTTAAGTCAATGATAGTGTGGGTGTTCACCATCTCTGAATGCCAAACTGTAATTGTACTTGATAAGCCATGGTAAAGAACTTAGATGTTTAAAAATCTCATGTATAATAGAAGACTCAAGCACATCCTTCCTCATAATATGAAACAAAATCTATCTTATAACTATGCAACACTGATTATACTCTGGGTGGGAATTTAAATATATTATAGTACAAATGTAGTATAATCTGAGAGTCCACTAATGCAACTCTAGGGCTTCCAGCTCTGTGACCGTCAGTTTGATTTCAATGAATCTGTATACAAGATGTTGTGTTCTCGACACAGAAGGTCTAATATTGTTACAGGTTATATTTATCTACCTGCATTCACACATATGTGCATACATATAGACTTCACATTTCATTCGGGTATCTGCCTTCCTCCAGATATCTGGATAAAAATTTCCCAATTTCTAAGGCCCTTTATGTCACTAGGCTGTAGAATATATTTCAAAGCAAGATGCTGTTCTTGACTGCTAGACATTATAGCAGATTGTGAAGTTAAAGATGCTTTTTAATTGGCTTTGTATTTGTCCTGTGCATGGCACACAGTCCAACTGTTGTTTGTATCCTGGTATACTTAGTGGTGCCCACTGAGATGAAAGCCTGTTTAATGCCCAACACGGTGAGAACATGTATTATTAAAAAGCCCTTGTCCCAAAGTGGTTTTTATTTTCAGATGATGTGTAAAAAACAGTCACGAGGAAGAAGAATGGAAAGCACGAAGAAGTGAAATGAGGTTCTGGCGGCTGGTTTCCAGTTGGAAATGCAGTCCCCGCGCGGCGAGTCGCGCTGCCTCCCCAAGGCCAGCCTGCGGAGGAACGAGCGCCTGCGGGGAGCAGCGGGCTAGCGCGTGCCCGTAGACCTCCCTGAGAGGTTTTCGTGTCCAGGCTCTGCACTCTGCTACGCTGTACAACGTCCAAAAGTGTTCACAGCATAGCTCAGAGATAGTAACAGACTATGGAAAAACCTCAGCTGGCTCATTTTATACATTCTAGGCAAATACCTACAAACTCTTTGAAATGGCAGAACGTTAAAAGCAACCCCATTCTATTAATGTCTCAAAACCCACTTTGAGTAACGCAGCCTCAGGTACTGAAACGGTAAACGTGTRGTGCTGCTCGAAGTGATGCAGCTTTTTAGGAGCCAAGATCTCTGTGCTAAGTCTGGGAGAGCTTACTGTTTCTCCTACTCTGAGATATGCTTTTACTCCCATGCTTAGCATCAGACCTCCTGAACTTAAGGTTTACAGTTAGATATTACTGAAGAGCAGATGGTTTCTCCTTCTGTATTGAGCAAATACAGAGATTTTTTGCTTTCAAATTCTCTGTCTTTTAAGCTACTGTGATATGTAATAGAGATTCTTTTAAAAAGACTTATTTCTGTCAAGGTAATCAGTGTCAGAATTGACTGATCTGTGTCRTTTGCTTTGCTTCTCGATATGATTCTTTCATTGCATAATATCAGATACCGAAATCTTTGTTATGAATTAGAATGTCCAAAATATTTTTATGCCAAATGCTCTTTAGTTCTGCATCCTATATTTTAAGACTGTAGGATGTGCTGATCTGTTGTCTTTTACCTTTTTCCCCTTGAGAATTTTATTTTAAAATGGCCAGAGAGAAACCTGCAGCAACTGAGCCGAAAGTCCAAAGTGTGCTGTGTTCCAGCCTCCAGCCCTGAGCCTCTTGTTCCGTCAAAACTCTTTTGCTTTCCCCTTTGATTCCCAGAAACCTACCTTCAGAATTTTTCAAACGTTGCAGTGCATTAAACACTACAGCAGATGGTGCTTTTTGACGATGCCTTTCTACAT
The DNA here is from genome assembly GCF_003343005.1 of Rhea americana. Classification (NCBI taxonomy): domain Eukaryota; kingdom Metazoa; phylum Chordata; class Aves; order Rheiformes; family Rheidae; genus Rhea; species Rhea americana. The sequence goes on from NW_028186149.1 coordinate 15,881,799, forward strand.
GAAGCAACATTTTGTAGTGTATGCTGCATTATCAAAAAATCAAACATGTAATTATGCAAATATGTATGCCTTTATAATAATCAAGTTTTATTGTAAATGGTTGATGCACATCAATTTGATCCTGTAGTGCTGCTTTAAGTGCAGTTTAAGTGGCTTTTCAGTGTACCCAGAGGCAACACAAATGCATCTCTGGAATATTAATAAAATCCTGAATCTTTGAGACACCAACTGGTACAGCATTGCTTATACTGATTGAAACTAAATGCTAATCCTTTCCTTTATTTAAAAAAAAAATCCCCTTTGTTATTTAAAACACTGATATTAGTGTGATATGAAGGGCCATTTTATTTTAAATTGTATTGTAATGTAGTTGTTAAAATAATGCCTAATCATACTATATTCAGAGTCCACAATGTAAATTTGATGAGACATGAATTCAATCATTTTACCGCCATGAATACAGAGATGTATTTTAATATGTCCAGTTTTTCTAATTCTGTAAATTTATTACACAAATATCTGTTTTCAGGTTTCGATCTTGAATGCCAGAGCTTCCAAGTAGCTGATTCCTGAATGCTCGCTGGAGATGGTTTTGCGGGTAAAATTCAATAAGCTAACTACTCATAAAAAAAAAAATTCAGTAAAGATCTCGACATCCATAATGAAGTGTAAATTTTATTACTGATCTGATCCTGGCTTTTGTACATTGGTTAGCTTCATTGGTCTAATGACACCCATCTCTCTAAATGCACACATACACATTCTGTTGTGGCTAAAGTAAGCAGATGGACTGTGGATACAGATAAACCGAGACCGTAAATTATGTTTTGCCTGTTTGTTCCTCCTGTTCTGAAAGACGGAGTACAAAAGGAGGAGAGGGTGTTGCTCGAGGAGAGAAGGCAGTCACTATGCAGTGTCCCTCTTGCCAGTTCTGATAGGCTGGATACTTATTTTTGGGGTTTGCTATAAATAGAGGCTCCGTTAACCTAAACCCAGATTCGGATGGTAAAGAACGTATGCGCTTCTGTCCTTGTGTTTTCCTGGATTTCTCCAGAATTAATTTCCTATAAACTTTGTGCAGCTTTATCAATTGGGCTTTTACTCTGCAAAATTTTTACCTTGGATCCCTGTTTTTAATGTGCCTTTCTTATAAGGTCCCCTACGGATGTTTTTGCTTCGTGCTGCCAGTTGCTGTCTCTGTTCTTTGTCCTTCCTCTGTCTTTAACCACCATTTTTTTTAGTTTCCTCCTAGTATTTGTGTTTTAACCCTCTCTGCTTTTCCTCCTCACAGTTTTTGCCTTCTCTAACAGCCTTCTGCTCCTCAGATTTTTTTCCAAATGTTTCTCTCAGTTTCCCCATTTGGCTTCTTAATCCTTCCACATATGTTTGTTTCCTCATCCCTGCTCTGGTTTCCATGTTTCCCTTCCAGGGCTTCTCTCTCTGGTTTCTGTGTTTATCTTATTATTTTTCCCAGTTTTTCTCAATTCGTATTAGTTTAAAATGTTGCGGGAATAGCCGCTCTTGTGAATTTTATCAAGACTGCTGTCAGAACAGCTGCTGTCCTGGCATTTTCCATACTAAGTCAAACCTGAGCCTAGAGGATAGGAGGTCCTTAAAGGATCAAAACTCAGCTTCAGAATGCTACCCAAAATATTGGCAAGCAAAGCAGGAACATGAAGCCACAGCTGATAGTATCTGAAACCTCTTCCCACAGTTTTGACATGATCTAGTATTTTAAGTTTTTCTATTTTTTCTTTTTTTTCTTTCTCCTTTTTTTTTTGGTGTGTGTGAAAGGAGGGATTTCTTATCCTTATTTAGCATTCCTGTGACACTAAAACAGGGACGTGCACCTGARTAGGTTCTAGGGCCCCTAACATTTGCAGTACAGTTCTGTGTAATTTCTTAATTTGTAAAATCACATAAATCCTAACTTTGTATTGAAAAAACATTACAGGAAAATTCTGGATCAATAAACTGCCTTCTCATACTAAGAGAACAAGTTGCTTAGAGTAATCAGAGATACTGAAAAACAACTGAGACATTTTCCAAAGTGAAAAAAGCTCTCAGGTAACTTAAAATTAATGGGAACATTTTCATGAAATTCCAGAAATAAAGTATATAAAGAAATTACATTTGTAAAAGTAAATTACTCTTGCCTTCAAATGTTGCAACTTTATTGTCATTTATGCAAACCCAAAAGTTAAAACCGATGAGCAACAGAAATGGAACTTGCTAACTTGGCATTTTTATCAGCTGTGTGAAGTGCACGAAACATCTCAAATACTGTGAACTACGTTTATTTTTTGTACTATATTTTGTTTCATTTTCTTAAGTGACATTTATGGTAAAATTTCTTGGTTTTAAAACGTATGCCTTTTAACCTGGTAGTGGTCCTTTAAATATAAATCTTGTAGTGCTGTAGCACTGAAACAAAGCACCTGCTTGAGTAACCTTATTTAATTATTCACAGAAGAAACCATCCAGATTTTTGAAGCTCAATGAGCAAATGGTTTTTATCAGTCCCATAAATCTGTTTATATATGAAAAATCTATAAGTACTATTACCTTTTGATTGCATTTAGTATTCAGAAACCAAACAATACCCTGCTCAGCTTCTGTTTTTATTTCAGTTGTATGATGTTTCAAGCTTAATTTAAACATACTAATAACATAATCTACATCCAATGCCCTGATTTCAATTGCAAAGCAATCTAGGCAGTTGTATGCATTGGAAAGATTTCTATAAAGGTTCTGTGTTAGGAAAAGCTTCAGATATACTTTGCCTAAGTCTTACATGTGGCTAATCCTTAATTGTAGTCCATAGTATTTTATGTGATTTTGTGCTTATAAAAAAAGAATTGGAGATCAAAATATGATTTCATAAATGTGATTTTTAAATATATTACTGATGATCAGTAGACTTTATAGGATCTCTATGCATCTTTCTGCAAAAATGTTCTTAATGGATGTGGTTTGATAAATATTTACAAAGTATTTAATGATGTGCAATACTTTGTCTTTAAAGAAAAGATTGAAACTTGTAGTCAATTAATACAGTATTTCCTAAGATGCTTGAATTTTCATGCTGCATTGGTCACATAACAGTGAATAAACCATAAAGAAAATAAAGCTCAGTAATTGCCTGGTGTTTTGTTCTATATACGAAAACATCTGATTAGTGATGTAGCTAGCAATTTGATGGAAATCAAGTGCGAGTTAAGAAGCTTGGTTCAGGCAAAAGTGACTTCGAACTTATACCCAGTGGGGTATATAGACTATTTGCAGTATTCCTCTTGGTTTACTTTCAGATGTTTTTCCTGACTTACCCACTGTTCCACCTCCTCTGGTGGCCTATGTTAGTCCTGGCTTGACAGACTGCAATCACATTTAAGTTACACATTTTAAAAAGAATATGAGTAAGGTTTATAATGCATAAGAGGTTGCAGACCCCAAACCTTTAAGTGCCTCCCTTCCATGCTCTGCCTTGTGTAGATTCAGCTCCTGACTTTACAGTGTGGGCCTGCTAGCTCTAGCTAATACTTCTCAACAAGCTCAATTGCTAAATTCCTCTCAAGATCTTCAGGTGAATCTCAGTTCTCAATCATTTCTTCTAGAGGGCTGAAATGCTTTAGATCTGACCATTTATGAATATATTTACTCTTTTGGGGATGACTTACCTGAATTCAAAGTCTAACTATGTCATTGCAGGTGTATTTATGTGAAGAAGGCAGATGTAATAACTGCACTGAAAATAAAACCATTATTATAATACTCTTTTGAGGGGGAAATGTTAAAGACAGTAGTTGATTTTTTTCTTTTTTAATGAACCCTACCAACTCCCACCCTTTAAAATTTCTCTCTTCCTTTAAATTTATCCATGAACGTTAACTGCAGATATACATTGAATGTACTGATGGCTTTTATTTACTTTTTAAAAAATACATTATTTACAGATGCATGGTAACAAATCTTTCTGATATTCATTAAAACACTGTCTCCGAAAGCAAGAATAAAACAAGTTTTTTCCTATCTAGTTTTACCAGTAAATTCATCCACCGGATGACCTCCAGATGATATCCTGTGCTCTGCATTCATTTGACTCGCAGCGTGCCGTAAAGCCCTGTACCTGGATGTGGCCAAGTGCACGTCTGAATCCTCAGCGGTCTCTGCGCGCTCCTCCCTTTTTGGTCCCGGAGGCCCGAGCTCGGCGTGGCTGCCGGCGGGGTGGAAGGAAGGAGTTGTGAGCAATAGTTTCCAAACTTGGCAAGACTTCAGAAGTCAGGGCCAGCACTCTTTTGGTGGGATGGCCAGCGCTGATATGCGTTTATAACAAGGCGCGAAAGAAAACTTTTTCAGATGCTTTAACTAGGCTAGTTTTCTTTTCTGGTTTTATCATTTGTTTTTTCTCTTCTCCAGGGGAGGCAGTAAAAAACTGTATCTTACAATTTATGGGGCCAGCTGCAAGTATGTGACACACCTCAACTAATGAGGAAATGAGTAAACCAAATTTGCAGGAGCTAGTTAAGTAGTCCTGAAAACCACATCAGCTCCAGGCTGCCTTCAGGAGTAAGTCTGCTGCGGTAATAGGATCTTGATGCTGGAGTTTCCTTTTAAAAGTGAACTTCACAGATCTCAGAAGTCCTGCTGAAAGCCATGGAATTTGCCATGATATTCTGCCTACATGGAGCAAATTGCAGGAGCTGGTCTTTCATTATGATTAGAGCAAYATTTCTTGAGAATTGTTCAATGAAATAGCTTTTCAAAAGAAAATAATTGAAACCAACTTCTTCATAGACATAACCCAGAACAGCCAATTGCCTGTTAGCCAGTGTATTGGCTAAYGATATAATCCAGAGGTGATTACTTTAATCATATATTGATGGCTTTACAGTAGGGTTAGTGGCTGCTGAGTGATAGGGGTATCTCCCTTTCAGTGTAAAATTTCAAAAAGCTGAAGTTGCTTCTCAAGATAGCACCGAAACAAGCATTCAAACAGAATTCTTGTTCTCAGATAAGTCCTGTATTTCAATTCGTTGGTCTGGAATTTTRTTCTGAAGCTGAAATTCTGATCAARTTTCTGGGTAAGTTTGTGGCTATATTCTTAAACAACTTAGGCTGAATTTCAAGGAAATTTATGTTGATACTTTGCTGAGGAAGGACTTATATCTCTAGGAAGTAGTCCTACAAAATTTCTTTGGCCAACTCTTACTTTATCTTTTTAGGTTTTAACTTTGACAGTAGGKTTTTTTTGGTCCTGTTTCCAAAAGGAAATGGGACCTGTGCGACTGAGCTGCTTTTCTTTGCTCCTCTCTTCCAGCACCCTCCCTCAAATAAGAATGGAGCTGGTGACCAGTTTTGATCAAGTTTGATGGAAAGAGAGGTGTGAGMAGATGTGAAGCTCAGTAAGCACACAGGTACTTGACTGTGTCGGAAAGACCCAAATTTATGCTTTCCCTGAGGAAAAGTGCCCCAAACTTGGCAGCCAGCTGACTGGTCAGCACAAGCCTGTGCTCTGAGCTAGCCGCAGCAGAGGCTGCTGCCTTCCCGGGGGAGAGGAAGGGAGGGGTCCTCTGGGGAGCAGGCACCCCGAGGCCGTGGGAGGCATCCGGGAGGAGTAGTGCAGGGAGAGACTTTCTGGGGGATTTTCRGTGAAACAGGTTGCTCAGCAGCTCTTTGGTAGTTGTTGTTCAGGTCTTTGCAGGGTAACGACAGCCATATAATAAACTTTACAAGAGGATCCAAGAACATATCTACCTTGGGGTGGCTAAGTTGGCCAGAACTGACAATCAAATATTAAATAATGAAATTGTTTTAGCTATTAATTGTAAGCGAATGTTGTTTTTAATTGCACTTTAATAATGCCATGCCCTTTATAACCAAAATTAATGTTTTCCGTCTCTCTGTTTTTGAAGTACATGTCAGTTTAATTAAACTATTAATGGTAGACAGATTTTTAAGTACTTTATATTCTTCATTAAATTGTATCTGTTCAACAAGCATAAACAGGAAAATAGACTCAGTTAGAAGCAGATTCATGTTCTGCCTGATAAATCATTCATCATCAGATAAGATGATGAGGCATGCTTGTTTTTCTGTAGGCTCACAATGATAAACAAATCCCCTTTTTTATTAGAATATTTATTGAGTTCATAGAAAAATAAACAAGACTGTTCATTTTAAATATTAACAACAGACCTGAAAGCTTTTGTTTGTGTTTATTGCTGGCCAGTGAATAGAAAACAATATGTTTACGGTTTGAGGTTCAGTATTACTTCATTTTGTTTGAGGTGCTTGTTAGTAGAATATTTCTCTCTGATCTAAGGTGTAATTCTTTCATGGTTGTTCAACTGCAGTTATGATGAATATTTCTATTATTCCTGCAGTATTACCTAATTGCAGCTAGAACGTATTAAAATACCTTTTGATTTGGCAGAAATGATATATTTATAAAGCAAATGTTGAATAACTCCCAGTCCTTAGTGGGATTCAATGCAAGGAGGCTGATAAAACTATGCTTTGAAGATTACAGAAGAGTGGAATTAGGGCAAGGTCGTTTCTTCTCTGGTGGTAAAGTCTGCAGATCGTAATGGGCTGTTAATGGGCTAACAGGCAGAAATTAGGAAACAGGCAGCAACTGCTCATGATACATTCCAGTGCATATTATACAAGCAGACAAAGATATAACTGGTTATAATAGAGACAACAACGTCCTTCCTTTGTGTGGCAGATCAATCAATAGTCGGGCATGTGATCTTGTTCACTATTATGTTAGTAATGAAACCTTCTTGTGATGTGACAACTGTGGAATAACATTTGGTCACAAAGCTGGTGTTAACAAGCACAACTGGCACTCTGGTAATTAGACTGATTTCTGGTCTACTTTCACAGATTGTCGATAAATGCAGTAAACAACAGGCTGCTTTCTTTCAGATCAAGTTATATGAAGTCGTCATCCATTTGGCGATGTGTACCATACTCTCCTTAGTTTTTTGCAGACTGTGGCAAGGTGGTGATGTGCATATATTTCCCGATAAAATCATATTTCACAATAGAAACTTTGCATGCATTGTTCAGTGATCACCTAATTACCCTCAGTATTTGTCTCTTGGGAAGAATGCTGATTTCTCAGTTACAGGTAGGCAGTTAGATGGAGATGTTYGTCCTCAAATTTCCAGTATTTTCTCCTCTGATGGAGCTGGGTTTACAGTGAATAGCAATTAATATATTAATTTATATATTTTTTTTATATATATATTTTATATATTAAAAAATAAAGTGAAATCTTAGAAACTATAGATTAGCCTTGGTGTTAAAGGCCGAGAATATAGATCACACACAACTGTAGTATAATTTGTTACATTAAACAAAATAACTGCAGTCAGCCATGRGTTTGCTAGTGGGCTTTTCCATCACCARTTGAGGGCTGTTACCTCAAATTGARTTTGGTATGTTCTTCCCATAGACAAAAGTCCTGGAAAGCTGAACTGTAATTTTATCTTTTTACCTGCATGGCAGAGTAACATGGAGTAAGAGTCCCTTGCCTGTGTCCCATATTTCCTTCTAGCCAAGAGCCTGGCTATGTGCATAGGGAAATATTGTGCTGTATTGTGCTGTAGCTTTACCTACTTCCTTTTGGAAGCAGGTGAATAGGGTGARCTAAGAAACGTGTGGGAGATCAGCTCAGTTTCTTTCACCTTAGCCTGCATAACAAAGCTGATGCTGGAGGTACTGTAAGCTCTTTCTGCTTTTCTGTCCTTCCATGTGCTTTCACCAGCTGGAAAATGATGGGAGGAGGCTGCAAGCRGTAGCTGCGTGGTGGTGCTTCGCTTCAGGCGCTACATGACACGGTGCTTTGCTTAGAGCTGTCCAGAGCTGAAGCCCAGCTCCGTGTGATTGCTCAGGTGACTGAGGAGCATTTCTTTGTCATGCTGAGGCATGTTCTGACCACTTACTGTAACTAAGTTCACTTTCTAAGACCAAGAGAGCAGGGAGCATCTCACAGAGGCTGCTGTTGGCAGTTGCCAGATCCTAATTCCATGTGTAATCAGTGAAGAGTAGTAGGGAGTGTGTTACAATAGGTGCCTAATTTTATGCAGGATTAAAGCAGAAAGATGCCTCATTAGCAGTCAGTGAATATAAAAACTAAATCCATGCTTGTAAGCCAGGGAAAGGGTTTTGGACAAGATCATTYGGCCATAGTTATTAAGAAGTTAGTAAAAATAACAATGAACAYGGAATACTAATCTGAATTAGTGGAAATTAGGATCAGAAATGTGTTGCTGTTTTCTTCAGAGAACTTTCAGTTCTCAGAAGCTGCTGAGAAAGCCCAGCATGGCTCTGTCAGGCCTCTAGGTCTGTAGGGCTGAAAAGCGTACGAAATCCTAGGAAAGAGGGAGGCTATGTGCTGTAAAAAATAAAATAGGAAGATACAAATTTTTGACCAATAAGGAAGAACAATGCATAGAGAAGGATTAGCAAGAGGTCTGTGGGTCTCCTGCTCCAAGCAGGGTCACCCATGAGGACAGACCAGATTGTTCAGGGGCCTTGACCAGTCGAGCTTTCAAAACCTACAAGGGTCCATCCAGGGGACAGCACAACTTACCTGGTTCCCGTTCTGCTGGTGTTCCACTGCATAGAATTCAGACTTCTTAAGTAAAAATGTGTCTCTTCACCAGTTTCTTTTGTTCATTTTTTTTCTAGAGCTTGTGCTTCTCAGAGCTATGCACAGATTTCTATGGCTAAACCTATTTATAGAAGAATCAAATCTGCTGCTGATGCAGCATTAGGACTACATTCACCTGTCAGTGGGAGTCCATAAGCACTGAATCTTTATTTCTGGAGGAAGTCAGGAAATAAAGCCTTAGCTGCTAGAGTAGACAGGGTTCAACCACCAATAACTGCAATAAAGAACAAGTAGGATGATGTACTTTAAAAGAGGGATGGTTGGCCAGAGCATTTGTGTAAGCTTTACATGTTTGGAGGAATAACCTATGTGCTGAGAAGGTGGATGAAGATTCTATACAAGGAGATGGTTTGCTGTATCATTTAGGCTCTCCTCTTTTGAAGTGGTTTAACTATACAAAYGATTTTGTCAAAGGATGGCAGTGTAGTGTGTTTCTAGCTATGTAGCTGGAAAATCTTGCCCATAATTGCATATATTTAGACTTAACCCAGTGCACTGTATGTAGAAAAGATTTATACAGGAAAAGAGTACAGAGTTCTTCCTTCTTAAGAATATATTTCACATTCTAAATAGATTTCTTTGGTAAGATTGAATAAATCTAATTCACTACATTTGATTTTTTTAAGAAATGAAAGTACCAGAGTACAGTTAGTGACAGAGAAATTGTCGTGACAGTCTATGTTTATTTACCATTGGTTACTTCCATATTAAATTGTTCCATTTACAAGCCAGTATAATTTTTTTCTAGGTGCCTGCTGCTCAGTCTAGTTGTGGAAAATAAAGCTTAGTTGTTAATGACCTGCACTGTACTTCATCACTAACCTTCCAGCAAATACACAAGTTCTGGAATTAGAATAAAGCTTCAGTGGTGGTGGCACAGCGTGAGGCAAAATATAATGCATATTACTGTTGCACACCTGTGCTGGCTTTCCCATGCTTGTTGTGATAAAAAGTTTGCTTTGTTAGCAGGCAAAATAGGTATAAGTTAAAGGGCCAATCTCTCTCTGATTCATGTACCTTGTTGCCATCAACATTAATGAGAACAATGGATATATATTGACAAGAGAGCAGACGCTTTAGGAGGCAGATAAGTGTGGGAACAAGGTGAAATTTTTATAGTCACTTTTCTGACCATAACAACCCTTGAACAGCCATATAATTGAACTTTTAGACTCTCTAAATACAATGAGTGCATAATGTGTTTATATTACTTAATAGCTGGCAAAATCTAGTGAGGAGCGGTAGGGCTGCTATTGACCTTTGGCAGAACAAGGTGCCAGCATCTCTCCACTGATGGTTGTTAGGTCTGTCCTCAGCAAAACGCCTCTTGACACCCTTCCCACACTCTTAACAATTATCTTCCAATTTTCATCTTTCCAGTGGAAAGAATTTGTTAAAAATTATTAAGAAAGAAGCTTTGTCACTATCTAGAGAACTCAGATTTTCCTGCCTCTTTCAGTCTGGTTCTGAAGCCAGTAGATACATGAAAAGAAGGTGGAGTGGATAAGCATATCCCTGGTTTTCTGCTAGCAATGGACAAAAGTCATGACTCTCTGCGTGTTGTAACCCATGCAGCCTGGACCTATGGACAGGAACGGTGGACAGTGACAGTCGAATGTGAGAGAGCTCTTTTGTTTTGGAATGGTATTAGGCACTGATTTCTTGCACTGAGAATTCTTTCACCTGGGAAACTGAGTTTTTTTTATATTTATCATATTTCTTCAGCATGTATGTGGAGAGCTGGCAAGACAGGTCAAGCTGCAATATCTTCAGTATGCCAATTTTTATGAGAAGTCGTRCTACCATTTAGACAGCATCTAGGAACAGCAGCCAGGGCTCTATTAATTTAGACATTTTCAAAAGAAATGACATTTAATTCTCCGGCTCTCTTTCTTCAGACATACAATATATCTGTCTTTCCAATTTTTCTCACCGAGAGTTAGATCCTGAATTTCTAACTTGACTGGATAAGGCAACTAGCCAGAAGAAATAAGCAATCAGCTGAGGAGGTTTCTAAACTAGGTTTACTGGGGAGCCTTCTGGCTTTTCAGGCTGTGTCAGTAGCCAAGAACATTTATTCCCAGTTTCACTTGGCAAAGACTTTTTTCCCCCTCCCCCCACCCCCAGATATGGACTTCATTGCAGTTACTTCTTTTCTCTTTCCCAAACTGAATTACTGAAAACCTACTTTTTAGGATGCCTTCAGCTAAATACTCTGAGTATCCATTTAAAACTGCCAGACACAGATTTGGTGAATAATAGCTTTCTGTTTCAGTGGCAAAACTGAATGCAACCCAGCTGAAAGTTTTTTATAAATAAATAAAAAAAAAAAAAGGTGATATCTGGTTGTACATCCAAAAAGGCTTAAATATTTTGTGCTCTTTTATCCCTTTTCTAAGTATTTTTATTAAAAATCAAACTACAATTTTAATTTAAAGACAGTAACTCTATTTTTAGAAAAAATAAAAACCAAGCACTTTGGCATTTATGAAACTAATATGTCACTTTTAAAATGATAAAAAAATGTTTTAACAATGCAAATTTTTTTCTGTCTTGTTTTTTCATYCAAAACTATTTCCTGTACTCAGCCCAATAACAGCAATTGCCTCCATTCCTCTGAAAGCCAGTTTGTTAGCAAACAGCAATGCAGGCTGGGGAGGCTGTGTGGTGCTGCTTGGAAGTGTTGGCCAGTGCTGTCCAATGCTGTAAGTACMTTCAGCATTTTGTATGGTGCATGTGTTACTGCTGTGCTCTGTGGACCTGCTAAATTACTTTTGGTCATTTTCTAGGTTCACCTCAAAGTGTTGCATTTATATCTATGAAGTTTCTATGACTGCAGTCAAGGCAGGATATGATTAAAAAAAGAGATTGTTATGTCCACAGCCCCTCCAGTGATGTCTCTGTGAAGAAAACCTTAGTTAGATGTAGCTACTGCAGTTTTCTCTGCAAAATTGTGTAGCCAGCCTGAACGAGTGAACTGGAAGGGGCAGACTAGCCTCGGATGCTTGTTGAACCCCAGGCCGTGTCTACGTCAGCTGGATGTGCAGCACAAGAAGAGTGCATTTGYTGAGCTAAGGACTTGCTGTGAATTACTGTGCATGTTTTGGGGTGTTTACTTTAGATTAGCTCAGTGTGGCTGCATGGACTGAACATGCGCTAGGAGCTTGCGCTCCTGGATTGGGTGTCYCAGGCTAGTTTTAGCAGAGAGCAGTGTGGCTCTGTGCTCTGGGACTGCTCCACACTGTGAGCAAAAGTGCAAAAGTGGGACCAGCAGGGAAAGTGTGCTTCGAAAGCRTGTTCCTCATCCAAACTAACGTGCTAACAGAGATGGATCCTGAGGTGCATGGTCGAGGCGCCCTCGTGGCCCCCCAGGGCATCTGCTGGGGTGAGAGGGTGCCTGGCGTGCCCTTGGCTCTGAGCAGACACAGAGGGGAGGGTTGCAACCTCTGCTTCCTCGGGCAAGGGGAAGGGACTCCTGCCACTGACTGCTGCTCTCCAAGGAGAGTGCTGTGCTCTCCGGCACGTGACACGGGCCACATGTTGCTGCTCGGCTAAGTGGAAGGGTCCTGCCAATGCTCTTCCCCCTCCTTGTGCAGGAATGACTGCTGCCTGGAGAATTTGCATCCTACCTTCCTCTTGCCCAGCTGAGTTTCGTGAACCTTTGGGCATTCTGCAAGGTCTGGCTACTCTTGCAGTGTTTGTACTGGGGAGATGGCTTCCTGATACATGTGAGATCCTTTGTTATTTGGAAACATGGAGCCAATTCAGTTAACATTTTAATTTTTGTTTTTAATTGTAATAATTATTCTCATGTGTCAAGAGGTTAGTTTAGATAGCTTGGTAATCTGGAAGAGCTAGTAGCAAATCCAATCAAGTGAATATCGTTTGGTGTCAATAGCTTTTCCTCTCCCTGTTTCAAGCCCAGAAGGAGGCCTTAAAGTTGATGAGAAGATAAATTCAATTATACTTAAAGCTGACTTTGGCTCTTAGCTCTCATACTACCTTTCCCCATCTTTGCCATCCGTCCTACTGCAATCGTTTAAATTTGCCCCAATAGTAGTTTGMCTATTAGCTTTGCTAATGAATTTACTAGTGCAAAAGACCACTTGCAGGGCTGTCCTAAACATAATGAATGTAATTATTTAGCACAAAACCAGGGCAGCATCTTTTTCTCCCTTGACAAGAATAATTCTTTATTCTCTCATTAGCTATGTGCCTTGGTCTCAGTAAACTAGTTATTGACCTGCTCATTTAAGGAGCTTCACTCTAAACGCTTCTTCCCTTATTTAACTCAGACAAGTTCCTATAATTTCCCCTCACCATGCAGTGCCAGCCCGTGAAATGTAACCATTGTTCATTTGTTGTGAGGAAAGCTGGAAGACAGGAAGCTATTCTTAGATAGATGCTCAGCCTCCTGAGCCCTGCTCGCTTGTCCCTGCTTATAATGGATACAAAACTGTATGGGGCTTAGTAGACATCATGTAAACTCTATAGGAAATCTGAGCCAATGAATCATGGAGACAGACCCCTACTGAGCATTGTGTGTCTGAACAGACTGCAAATAGATAGAAAAGCAGCTTAAGCAAGTGGCTTTCATATGACAAGAATGCATAAATTAGAGATGAATTGAGATTATTTGTTGTTTTAAGGCAGTTGGATTTTACTTTTTGTACCRTTGACCTGTTACAACAAACACTAATTACTCAGACTTCACTGAACACTGATACAGGATTTTTTGCACGGGCGTATGCAGTTTTTGTCCCTTGTTGAATGCTCCAGGCTGCGTTTGCGTTGGCTGAGCGTGGCAGAGCCGCGCCACGCTACCTGCCCTGGCTCCTTGTGCAGCCATCCCATCCAGTCCAGCAGCGTCCGCTGGGGTGCGAGTGACTCCCGTTGGAGCAGGGCCTGGGAAAGCTGGGGGAGCAGCGCTCGGACAGCACCGGGGTTTTACCGCAGAGGCGGTCCGTAGGCCTCTCGCCACCCCCTGCCAGTGCAGGCCCATCCTGCAGCCACCTCCAGCCGGGGCTGGCGTGTGGAGACCACAGCCTGGCGGCTCACAGGGCCTTTGTGTGCTCTGGTGAGGAACGCCGGGCTCGCGTGGAGCGTGAGACCTGGGGCTCCCGCTAAGGCGGCAGCCGCTGCCCGCAGCGGAGCGGGTGCTCGGGCGAACAGCCCGACCTCCCCGCCAGGGAGCGGCCGCCCGGCCCAGGGCSACCTGTGCCCGCTCTTGACAAGCGTGGCCGGGATCCCTCCGCCCGTGAGGGAAAGGAGGAGGGAGACGGACGTCCGCAGCGCTGTGGTGGAGCATCCGATTAACTGTGGGCTGCCTGTTCCCGCACACCACCAGCCTCCCCAGTCAGGACCACTGCACCAGTTCAGCCGAAGTTGGCTCTGGCCATGGGAAGGAAGCGAGGATGAGGACGAGGTAAAATCCCTAGCCTTTCTCCAACCTCGCGCTAATAGCCTCCTCCCAGAAGGGTTTCTGGCTTGGGGATTCAGCAGTTTTCCCTGCGCTGGGCTCCCACACCAGTCCCCAGCCCGCACGGGGGGAGCAGACAGCGCTGATGGATCGCATCTCTGATCACACACTGCCATCATCCAGTCAATGGAAATAAGCACCCACTTTAGAAACAGGTCCCATCTCCCCAGTCTTATCTGCAGCAACTTCACAGATCAAATGCCACAAACAGCAAGTTACTGGCAWCTCTCCTGCCTTTCCAGTAGAGGCCAGGATGTCAACCGTCCTGTGCCTCTGGAGCCTTCACAAACTCCAGCTGCAGCTCTGCACGACCCTTTTGCAGTGGAGCTAGCTAGGGGTGTAGAGGGCCTTGGTCTAGAAATAGCTCCATCCTGACCACAAGGAATGGGAGGATTGAGACAGGACAGAGAAACAGCAGCCTGATGAAAATCTAGTAGTTCAGGTGCAAGTTCAGTCACCAGCTGTAAAAAGGATTTTGTAACTTTTCCCTTTGAGACAATACCAAGTTGACTATGATTGCCCTCAAGTCCCCTCCACACAATGAACTGCCTGTGTAGGTTGGGTACAGGTGGTCTCAAGATTTCAGGAGTGCTTTCAGGTGATGACCTTCGCAGGAAATGGGCTGAAGGTGGCACAGAAATAGCTGCAGCATCAGCAGAAGTTGTCTCTGCTCTGTAGAAGTTGTTCTGCTGCTGGTGGTAAGTCAGGGAATGAAAAGGCTGCTGGGTTCTGGGCTGGCAAGGGGGCTTCACACGGTGCCTGACCATAGTTCATCTGCTTGCTTTTTGATTGTTTTCTGGCTTCTTAAATGCCTTTTTATTCCCTAACTTTGCCATTTTTTAAGATGAAATATCCTGTCTATAATTGTTTACAGATTGTGATAATAGACTATGGGCAGATGGCCCATAGTCTGTGGTCCAGCAATTGTATGGAAGAGACAGATAGCAGCTCTCAATTATGTTTATAAACATTAGTGCTGCAGCGATGCCATTTCTTGTGTCCCAGAGTGGGTCAGCTCAYGTCCTGCTGTTATAATCTAGGTTTTATGCTGAGTCACTTGTGCCAGAAGCCTAAACACCATCTCTGGCTGTATTTAATCCAAGTGGATGCCAAAGGGCCTCCAGATGGGCCTGAGGAGCAAGTGTTACCTTGCTTCTGTGAGGGCTGGTGCCCAGCCTGCACAGGTCTTAGTGTGCATGAGGAGTCCTGTAGGGAAATACTTTAGTCTCTAGACTGAGTAGCATGTGTGGGTCCAAAAATAAGTCTGGTCTATGTGTAAATGTCTTCTTGTGAATCTTGGTTTCCTAAAAGAATCAATTATTCCTTGAGGGTACTATTAAGTACAGTTTAGCTCTCAGACCTTATTCTTTGATTTATTTATTTATTTTTTTAATCTGGGAAGGGAAAGGATGTCTGCTTTTTTTGTGGCTGGAAGAAGATCAATGACTTGCCTAAGAAGGAAGGGGAGGGGAATAGCCAGAAAGATGAGACCTGCTCTGGGTAGCTGGGGCTGAGGGCTCCTTTCCTACTGGTGAGGAGAGGCTGAGAAATGAATGGGTTGCAGCTGTGGGCAACCTCTCAGGGTTGTTGTTGATGGGAGGAYACCTGCCCTGCCGTGTCATACGTGGAGGAGCACCACTGCTGTGTGCCATGCCCACCTCAGGGCAATTTCATGGACCTGCTGACACTGCCACTCGGTGCCATGAGTCTGCAGGAGGTCTCTGATTCCCTTTGTGCTTGGCACAAACAATGCAAGCAGGAGGCTGCTGCAGGGTGAGTGTGAGCACTCAGAGGAAGTCCTTGTCCTCTGCAGAGGCTGTTCTGCTTTGGGCATGTGGTTAGTGGAAAGCTACCTATCCCTCTGCTGAGGACACAATAAAATCTTGTGTTATCCCCACCATTCTCCCATCCAAAGTGCAGTTTGGCATCATTTGAAGGACTTGTAAAGTCCTGCAATTGG
This sequence comes from Rhea americana, assembly GCF_003343005.1. Taxonomy (NCBI): domain Eukaryota; kingdom Metazoa; phylum Chordata; class Aves; order Rheiformes; family Rheidae; genus Rhea; species Rhea americana. Next base: position 15,897,921 of record NW_028186149.1, read on the forward strand.
AAGAGAGTGGGGCACTGTCATCTGGGGAGCCTTCTCTGGAGCAATGCTCTGGAGTGTGAACACCTTGGTGTACCTGTGTCTGGTAATTACTGCGCATTTTTTGTTAACTGCAGTAAGTCTATGGAAATGTGGCTTGCACAGCATAATGTAAAGCAACATCAGATTTTGTTTGAGAAGTCAGTATAAATTCTGAACTCACCCACTGCAGAAAACCAGTACAAGTTATTCATGGTAAAGAAAAGAAAATAAGGCACTGTATTTTAACTGCCTGTTTTTCTCAAAAATATTATTTAAAATCTAGTTCTTCTAATAGAAAAGCTTTCAGGATAAGTATTTGCTATGAGATAGCTTGCTTACAAGGTGCTGGTATTTTTCCATTTCTCCTAGATAGATTCAGAAAATAAATGCTTTATTTTAAGCTAGCATTTGTCTATTTGAATGTAATTGTGCGGCAGAAACTTAGCAATAAACACCTTCACCTTAGGGAGAGCTGGTTAACATCTTCATTGAATTTTTATGTTTGAATAATGGATGCTTTAATATATCTTTTTCTTGACTGTAATTCCCAGAATCCTTAAAAGAGTAACTTGGCTTGATAATGCCTGAATTCTAAGCTAGAGAAGAAACAAATTGGGAAGAAGTCTATTGGCAGTGGAGAAGGGGCAGCAGGACAAGACGGTCTGACTAAAAAGCATTGTTCAAAGCAGTACAGTCTTCATATTGAGATTTAGAAGATTTTGTGATTTAATCCTGTTCAAAATGATTTAGTTGCAGTTTCTGTGGGATTTAATGGTGTGCGAGACCACAGGATCAGATTTTGATTTCCTAGTCGTGACTCATGGAGCTGCCCAAAGCTATGGGGCTGTGCAGAAGCACTGGTGATATGTGAATGTAAAAAAAGTGCATGACATCCTGAGTTGCTCCTTAATGTTCTGGTGTATGGTGTATTTGAAGAATGGAGAAACACCCAACACCCTTCCCCCCCCCCCCCAAAGTCCTGTTGAGGAGATTGTAGGGAGTTCTTGCTGCTACTTGTGTTGTTATTCTGTGAAAGGCAGAATTAATTTTGAATGATGGCATTTCTCTAATGGCACCAAGTTGCATTTGCAAATGGCAGATATGATGGTAGTAAGTATGTAATATGATCACTTTCCAGACCTTATTAGASTGAGTGTGGTTCTGTGGTTTTTAAAGGGGTGAAAGGGACCATGTTTTTCCAGTTTATCTGCATATTTGCTCTGGTAGCTGCTCTTTGCAAATCCTCGTTAGTAATTTCATGTGAAATGTGAGAAAGGAAAGGACCCAGGGTAATTGCCCTGTAGAATGGATTCTACTTACAGACCTTTCTACTTCTTAACAGTCACTGTTTTTCTATGAAAAATGGTTTGATGCTGAAATGTTACAGTGTAAATTGCAAGATGAAGATTATTATGTATCACTTCCTGCCAAGTTTTTGCATTATGTTATTAATATGGAGGCTTTAAGTTTAGCTTGATTTTAAAGGTTTGATACAACTCAAAGGCTTAGGTTAGTTTGCTCACAGTCATACTGGCTGTGTTCTACTATTACTAGACTGATATTTAATGCAGGTTTAATTAGATTTATTTATCTGTATTTAAATCATCTGTATTTAATCACTTGATTCACAGCTGACTCAAATGTAGATTATTTATGATAAACTTACAGTACTCCAACAATTAAGTAATTGATAACATGAGCAGCACAAAACACGTGTGTGTTAAGGAAATGGGAACGTATTTTAAGTGCTGCTATATCTGTGCAAACACAGAAATGTGATAAAGGTAAGGGGGAAAAGGTTTTCCCCAAGATTCATATTTGAAAAWTGAACACAAAAGATCAAAGGTCTAGGATGATTTTTACTTTTAAGATGGCATGTCCTTTTGAGAGTTAAGGTGCAGGCTGTTTCTTCATCTTTAGCAGTGGGCTTTGCCTCCCACTCACTAAGAGAAGAAAGTGCCCTGGGCCACTCTGTAGAGCTTTGGTGAAGTTGCCCTTTTTTTAGTTGCACGTCAGGAAGCCTTTTCTTGTTCCAGCTTGTGAGATTCTCAGGTAGTCTCATTGGAAGTTGTTATTTTCAGCCTCATTGTCCACTTCTAGTGTGCTACCCGAGCTGGGACCCTCATGCAGAGGGGAATGCTTCAGGACGTGTATCTCTTGCCACAGAGCGCTCCTTGTTTAGTGAGAAGGAGAGTGGAAAGGGAGACAAAAAGTCTTGTAATCACAGAGGCTTAATCTGTGTGCTATGTGATAACCTTGAATCYGTGATTTATTTTTCTTCTCTGTAGATACGATTTTATATATAAATTCATCCTTTTAAGCTCCTCTTACTAGATTGATCATTTCTTGGCATCCCAAGAGAAGAGGGTCATTGGGGCTTGGAGGAGGAGCCAAAATAGCAATATTTTACAGAGCACAAACACTTAAGAGCTYGTAAGTGAAAGCAATGTACTTTGCTCCAATACCCATCAAACAGAAAAAAGAATCTGTCTCAGCATGCTGTAGGATGATCATTAATTTTTAATAGTGTTAATGTTTATTAGTGACAGATGATTGACTTTAAGTGCCTTATGAATAATAAATAAATGATGTGGATTTTGGGCATCTGCCTCAGATTTGTATGCAAAGCCAGTGGGACTAACCTTCACAGTTTTATAGGAGTGTTGCTTCAACTCCTGAATGTATGCTGTAATATGAGCTGTAAGATATCTCGGATTTTAGCTCTGACAAACCTGGAAGGCCTTTCTGGCTCCTTTCTTCAGCCACATCGATTGCTCAGAAGCCTCAGGATGACAGGAAAGCTCATTGCAGCTCTTTTGGCTAATGCAGGACTGCTGGAAGGTGCATTATTCACTCTGAGGCTAGGCTGGATTTCATAACACTTAAACACCTGTGTCCATCAAACAGAACACACAGGATCTCAGCTAGAGCTGTTCTTGACTTTGTAATTTCATTGACTGACAGTTTAATATCTATTTATTTTCACATCTGACTCCAGTAGAGACAGGCTGGCATCCTGAATTTCAGGATATTATGCTGACAACTGTGTTTTTTCATTACTATAGGAAAGAAAAAAAAAAAGATTCCTCATAAGTAAAAAGGTTCTTTTCAAGCACAGCAATTGTAATAAAGACCAAATTATACTTCGTATAACCTATCACTTGTTAATACCAGTTTTATATGTACATATTTATATAGGAATGATGGCATACAGTTTTTAGATTTACTAATAATCTCTTACTTCTATACTGTGAAGCAACATGTAATTACATTGTTTAAATAGCTGGAACAACTGTCATTACCAAGGACTTCCATAAACAGCATTATCTTCGCTAAAATTAAAATTGGCCTTTTATTCTGATCCTATTTTGCATGCTTTCGAAACGAAGTGGCTTAGCCCATCTAAATTCTACAGCTTTAAAACTCTTTAAGAGAAAATTTCAAGAAGAGAAAAGAAATACACACGTTTCAGTGAGGCTGCACTGATGTTTAGAGAAAAGAGTGTAAAATTGCTTTCATATTGGGTAATGGCCAAATCGCTGATGACTCTGTAGTAATGTTCTCCAGATGTTAGGCAGCTAAACCAGACCAAAATGGCTGTTGCTAACTGTCATTCAGCACATAGTACATAAACAGAAAATTTGTATTTAATTCCACTGTAGTTCAATGGATTGTGATTAATATTGTAATCATCCTGATTCACAGACTTTTCAGACCAGACTCTTCTGGGTTTTCTCAGAGTGTGGCACTATACATCAGCCCTGATTATAYGGTGTATCCGATTGGGAACTGCCCTGTAATCACATGCAGTTGCATTCCCTGAACTACTGAGTGTTATGTCAGCAAGAACGAAACGTAACAGCACCCTGTAAAACATTTCAAGACACTGAAATGAAATTCCACCTTATTCAGGGGGAAAAAAAAGCCCAACCCACTCTTAAAATTGACAGCTTTTAGTTGGTCATCTATTAACAAGAAATCATATTAACTTTTGTTCGATTTCCTAGTAGTCACAAGGTACTTAGTGCCGTCCATGCCTTGCTCCTCGTTCTTTGCAGCGCTCTTGCCGCTCCTGGCCGCCGGCTCCGCGGGGCGCCCGCGACCTCGAGCGAAGCTCGGGTGCCCGCGGTCCCTTCAGCATCCGCCTCTGGGGGCCCAGCAGGTTTGTGTATCCCGCAGGGGCGTGAGCTTTAGCCACCTAAATATCTTCAGAAATAGTCCTTTGGGGGGGTGTGGGTATGATTTGCTATCAGTGTACTATAAAAATAAAGGAGGTGTATATAGACCCATTTTGGTGATCAAAGATAAGGAGAAACACAGTATTTGCACTTTTTAGAGTACATAACCAGCAAGGTGAGATTTTTGTGAGCTAAGAGATTACCGCTAATCAAAGGGGTAATGTTTTAAGCCCTGGTGAAGGCTTGGTGTTCTGCTGGCTTTTACCACTGTGTCAAGAGTACATCAAGGACAAATGGGAATCTCACGTGATCGTAATGCTCCTATCTATATACACATAAAATAGAGCAGGGTTTTAAAAGCTAATGTAATTTTCTATTATAACARTAACCTTAACAATGTGATTTCACTGCAGAGATATAAACAAATATAATAGAAAATGAGATAATGCCATAAAATAGATGCATTATTTTTAGAATTTGAAGGACACTTGCCAGAATGTATTTACCATCTTATGCAATCCACAGCAGATGAAATACAAACTTACCTTCCTCTGTTGCCTGGATATAATGCGTTTATTGTGCAGTTCTCTTATCGCTGTGGATTTCTAACACAATGAGTTGTTTTTGTTGTCAAGTGCGTAATATCTGACCTAGAATTTACCAGAACTCACTCTACGAACGTAGAAGTCGGAAGAGAGTGGGGTGTCCTGAATTCATTGGAAGATGAGCTGGTAAACGCTGCCGGTTTCCACGGCAGAGCTGTGCGCCAGCGTTGGATGTGCTGCGTCTCGTGCGTCGTACTGAAGTCTGCTGTTTAGACTTTTGCATATGCTTTGCTTTTAGCTGAATTGAAATGAACTGTAATATCCATTTAAAAACTAAGTTTGTCTGCTTTACGTCACTAATGTGAAAAATACTGCAGGTGAAATGAGAGCTGACCTGAACCTAAAACATATCCTATGAGCACGCTTTAACTAGTGGTGGTTTTTAGAAAATACTACAGCTGTTATCTGTGAAATTAGCCTTTTCCTTGTATTACCTAATTCATCCTTTTTTACGGAAGCCTCTCTAGTTTTGGTTGAAACGGCGGCATGCTGGTGTTCGCACAAGAGCCCCTCCGCGGCCCCCGCTCCCGTCCGTCGCTGACCGCGGGCGCGCGCTTCCCTCCGTCGCTTGACGGTGCTYTCCACGCAAACGACGCGCTCGGGGCGCTCGCGGCTCCGTGGGGCTCGCCGCCCCGTCCCCGCTGCCCTTGCCCGTGGCACCGCGCGCCCGCGGCTCCTCGGCCGCGGGCTGTGCGGAGCGGCGGAGGAAGGTCCCTCGCGCTCCCCGTCCTTCCCAGCGCAGAGCTGAGAAAGCGGAGGCCCCGTCGCGGGGTGACCCTCCCGCGCTCGGACCGAACGCGGGCCTCCCTCTCCGCTTCCTCCTCCTCGCTCCCGCCCCGCGCGCGGGGCGCCCGGGCTCGCCGTCGGGGACGGGCGGCCTCGGGAAACCGGCCGGGGCCGAGGGCCGGCAGCACCTGGCTCTTGTTTGAAATGGTTTCAAAATACATTTAAAAAAAAAAAATTACATTTGAATCATTGAAGTAGTATGAGTTATCATTTAAAAAGTGTTATGTGATAATTCTAAATGCTATCGGATTTTTTTAAAAAGGCTTAAATAACATCTTTCATGGAGTAGGTGTCTTTTTGGTAAACTGAAAGAGAACAATACTTAAAGGTCAGTTAACGTGGAGAGCTGGTCCTAGTTATTACTACTACTGCTATTAAAGGTCCAGCTGCGTTGCCCTTACACAGCACTACCCCGTGAGCCCTTATTAAGGGCGCAGGAGCGACCCGCGCCTGTGCTCCGTCCCCCCTCCCTCCCGCCGCCGCTCGGAGACCTTCGCCCTGCGCCCTCGCTGTAACGCGGCGCGGCCCCTCCAGCGGGGAGCGCGGGGCGATCCGCGCCCTGCCGCAGCCGCAGGGCTGTTCCAGCGCAGCCGAAAGAGTCGTACGTTGGAGCCGCTGTGAGCTAGAAAAACCCTCTTGTTTCTTCGTTATGTTTCAGCCTCCCACGTACGGTGCGAGCTACACTGCAAACAGTTGTTTAATAGCTTTGAGCTGCTTGGGAAGTGGTGGCTCACTTCAATTTTTTTATTTAAAGAAGAAGCGGCAAGCACTGCTTTTAACGTAATGCAAATGGAACGGATGATTTTTCCACTAGCTGCTGCTTCCCTGGGACATACGYGTCCCAGTACCTAATCTCTCGTTAYTGCTCGTACGGAAGCCAGGATGTGGTAGGTAGATCTCTTATGAGCACAAGCTCATGGAATAGCAGCGCTGGTGCAAGCACAATACCAGCTTGCACGTAAATTGTGTTTGTCCAGAGTCGGAGTGGGTCCTTGGATGCTGGTTAGTTGCCTGAATTGCCCGATGGTACCAGATGCAGGCAAACCCAACACTTGAAAAAGGAGCCTGCAGACTTGGTAGGGCTCATTCTGCATGGTGTTATCCGACTGGGGAGAGGGCGGAGGATGGGGAACTCGGACCTTGCCTACACAGCAGCCTCCGTTATTTCGGTTCTTTGTGCCGCTGTCACATCTTAGCGCAGTCTGAAGGATTTGGTCTCCGGTACGCATTAGCCTTTGTGTGTTAGAAGAGCACAGAAATAACTCRGAGCCACGTAGAAGGATCTGGGCCACAAAGTGAGTTCAATTTCAGTAGTTATAAACGTCGTGCTTMCTCCTAAACTTCCGAGTAGTAGATTTTCCTGGCTGGAGGCCGTGCTGCTGTTAGGGCAGTTACGTTAATAGCAGCTCTCCCGGTCATGGTGGGGCGGCTGTGGACTGCAGGCAGCTGGAGGACAGGGAGSGCGCCTGCGTCTGAGCGTTGTTCTCCCTTGGTGGTTTTTGCAGCCCGCTGAGGCTGATGTTTGCGCGAGCCAGAACTAGCGCTCCCGGGGCGCCCCGGCCGATCCCGAGGCAGGCCGCGCTCCCGCGCGCACTACTGCGGCGCAGCCCGTGCTCCGAGCGGCTCGCTCGGCTCCCGCAGCGGGCGCGGCGTCCCGCTGCCCAGCCCGCAGCAGTGCCCGCTGCCCGGCCCGCCGCCCGGCCCGGCCCGCAGCAGTGCCGCTCCGAAGCGAGCCGTCCTGGAGGAGAGGCTGGTTCGCGCGGGCAGGCGTTCGTGCGCGCGCGCGTGGCCAGGGCAGGAGCACGGGCGGCGTGCCGCCCTCCCCGCCTCGCGGGGACCCCTCGCTGGGGGGCAGGAAAAGCTGAGAGATGCTGCGCCTGCCCTTCGTCCCCTAGATAAATGATCTGCCCCGTGCCCTCTGGATGTGAGGGAGAAAATACGATTTAGGAGTCAAAATGCTTTTATTTGTGAAATACTAATCTGTGTAATATATATTCAAAAGCAGATACTCGTTGAAAGGTTATATTTAATATAGCGCTGCTTCAGTTTTTCTTTTTTATTATTATTTTCTTATACATCTTACCACTTTCTAAGGCAATGCTCCAGTGACTACTGCGATATAATAGCTGCTTTCTCTCTCAGTACACAATTTGACAGCATTTATTCTTTCCTTCAGTGAACATAATTACTTCACATATGGAACCTGTGATAGCCTACAGGCATCTGAGAGAAACCAGAATCATACAATCTGTCCCCTTTGTGAGCTTAATTTACATTCACAAGTGTCATTTTAATAGTGCTGGCAACATGTAGGATAAAAATTACAGGTCAGCTGCAGCATGTCGCAGGGAACTGTGCTTAAGTCAATAACATGGTATTATTACATTCTGGATAATTTTACAAGGTAGCTCTCACAGGAGGAATTTGACCCCTATTTCTTTAGTTTTCTGCTTTTTTGGTTTCCTCCATAAAGTAATTCGCTTAGAAATGGCTGTTGCAAGGCTGCAAACACGTTGACAAAGAGATTAGGCTGTAGTAGGTGTTTCCAAACCCGCAAGCGACACCTTCCCTCACGGYGCTTATCATCACTATGGACCTGGTGGATTTTAAAATTTGCACTGTTAATTTGTGAAAGCRCAGTCTCTCCCGACCTATATAATCAAAATACTGAGAATCAGTCCTCTGCACTTTAATTTCATACAGGTGACGGAGAAGTTTCAGTGTTGTGTGACTGATTCTTTCCTAGCTAACTAAAATAGCATGAGGCTAGGCTTTTAATGACACTTTGTGAGAGAAAAATGCGGAGTATTACAGAGACGTGCTGTGTGCACAGGTATATTTAATAATTTCATTTGTCTAATACCAAAAATGCCCCCCTGAATTTCTCATCTTAGTGTCTGTAATATAAACAGATACAAATAGGCTGTTAGAACAACAGGTGATTGAGTTTTATATGTGGATTTAGTGCTCTATTCAAAACACTGAATTTTTATTAAAAAAGATCAGCTGATATTACTGATAAGGTTTTTTTAAAAAATAAAAAAATACACTTACTGCAGTTTAAGTTTTCAAAGTTTGTTCAGGTGAAGTACTTGGGCTTGTATAATTTGACCATAGTACTCTGCACGTGCATGCGCGTGTGCACACCTACCTGCACGCATCCATTCTGAGTCATGCGTTCATTCACTCCCCCGGAAACCTGCACCCCTCTCTTGCTGTAAGTAGTTTTACTCATTCTAATAGCATAAGGGGGGGGGAATATTTTATTAAATGGTTCATTTCCATGTCACCAAAAGAGTTGGAGCTTGAATGTTACACACCATTTCTGATTTAAAAAGACAAAGCATTTCTCTCCTTTGAGGGGGCTAGGCAGAATACACTTGTATCTTCATCTAATAAAAACTGTGACAAAATAACAGCRAGGAATTGGAATAATCTTTATGTATTTTCTTGGTGAGCCTCCTGCTAGAATAGTCTGTCCGGTGAATTGATACTGAAAAAAATCAAGTAGGTTCCTGAAAGAATGGTAGGAATGAGCTGAGGTCTGGAAAATGTGTTTTACAATGAGTCAGGTCACTCTATTAACTTAGCAAATACACAGGTACATAAGTGCTGGTGTGTTGTGAAGATGCCTACTATGTGAGGAATTTTACACAGCCAAAAATGTGACACACAAAAAATATAGATGTATATATAAAATAACATACAAAAATATAAATTCAGTGACAGGAATTAGAGCCAGGAAAATTAAAACTTATGTCACATGTTTTTAAACATTGTGGGTAATACAATGAGTGCTGTTGGGAGTGGTGGGTTTTCGATCAAGTTTTTATCAAGACTAGATGTCTCTCTGAATGATGTGCCCTGTTCAGCTGGTGCAAAGGCTGATGCTGGAATTACCAGTTGCTGTTTCCTGCCTGTGTTTTGCTGGTCTGACCAATCCCCGTAATAGCTCCTCCAGGTCTTAAACCCCCTGAATCCATGCAGCCAAAGCCTGGGATCTCTGGCCAGCCTTTGCTTGCAGAAATTTCCATTTGGGGCCCTGGGAGATTGTCCCGTTTACTAATGCTAAATTATGTTCTTCAGAGTTTGGCATGGAAAAAAAAATGCATTTGAAATGCTCTTTACCTTAGCAGAAGGTTCCAGTTTTGATTTCCAGTTCTCAGTTACTGCAAGGGCGCAGGCAAGGAAGCACAAGCTATYTAAGGGAGGAAGAGATGTTCCTTCCAGCACCAGAACTTTATTTTTTTCTTTTTTCAGCTGGAGGTACGCAATAGTGTATATGTAAATATCAGTATTTTATGTGCCTGATAACCTCGTGGCTGGGGAAAACCAAGCCCGTGAACAAGGCCCTGCCTGTAAATGGGTGGTATTTGTGCTTTTCAAAAGAAAGTTGAGCAACACAGGCAAGTTTCTGGTATGATGCCTCCTCCTCATTGGCAGTGTCTGTTCCGGCTGGTACCTCCTGCGGTAGGAAGCCGGTGGGCGAGGGGCCTCCGGGGCTCCTGCCGGCGCTGCTCCAGCTGCCCGCTTTGCAGCCCAGGTTCTCCTGGGATCCTCGTCCTGCCGGCGGCTGGGAGAGGCGGCTGCTGGCGGGACGTGCCGGGCGTAGCGCGGTGATGAGGGATCTTTCCMCCTCACACTGCTGTTATTTATTCTTCTCTCCCGTGCTTCCCTTGGTTATTTCTCTTCATGAAATGAAAATAAGCTGGCAGGAAGGTGGTGTTTCCTCTGCCACACAAGGCAGGCATGTGGATTTTTAAAGTGCTGACCGACTGGTGATTATTCACCAATTTTTTTGAAGCAAGTGGGCTTGTTAACTGCAGTGACATTTTTAGTGAGGCAATGATATCCCCATGTCTTTGCTGTTTGATTTATCAATGTCCAAAGGATTATTTTGTGCTGATTTGATATGTGTACGAGTGTCGTGTGAATGTTTTCTTTAAAAAAAGAAAAAGGCAGAGAACTGTTATGATGTCTTTTCTGTTTGGGGCTTTTGACTCTGCGTTACAAAATAGAAACTGCAGCCTTGAATTTCAATGCCTTAAAAAGGCATACTCAAAAGGGAAGTCTTGTAATTAAGATCAGCTCAGCTATGACACTGCTGCAGTTTGCATCTATTTGCTCCCTCTCTTCTGCAAATCTCTAAAGCGCCCTTTCTTATCCCCATGCTTCCGCAGGACTGGTATTTCCAGCCCTCCACCTTCCCCCTTGCAGGCAGGTGCCTCTCGTCCTCCCGTCCTGATTTCCCACGGCACGGCAGCGCATTGCAGACACCTTCCTCCGCGCTGCCGGGCGCTGGCCAGCACCCCATGCTGCCCTGCTGCGCTGCCCAAGGTTATACCACGCAGCTGGCTGCTATCCCAGCCGCCTTCTCCCACCCCATGTGATGCACAYGGTGATGCTTGCAGCAACTTGCCACCAACTCCAAGTGTCACCCTTTCTCCTGCAGTCACGTAGTCACGCGTCGTCTGGCACGCGTGCCCCGCATGTCTGGCTGTGCCGTGTGCTTTCTGCAGAGGACTCGCAGGAGGAAGGAGGTCTCAGCCTCCTAAGAGCGGGACCCCTTGGGCTGCTTTGCCCTTTGTGTCCAGGGAATGAGCCGTACCCGTAAGAGCAGGATCTGGGAGTGCCACGAGTGCAATGAACATTGCCACAAGGTGAGGGAAACGATGCACGAAGACAGACGGCGCATGCTTACTGTCATGTATCTCCCGTGCTAAGAAAAGAGTTTTTTTTGGGGGGTTAACCCTATGCTGAGCTTCTCTATTTTGTATATGCCTGTCGTGGGTCTTTGAAGAGTTATAAAGCCAATGCGCCTCTATGGTTGGAGCAGTGCAAATGCTAGTGGTGTTGGAGAGTCTGTGGTATCATCCCAGCTCTGAGGGCATGAGGACAAGTGGAAGTCTGGTTTCCTTCAAGAGAGAACGGTTGGTGAGAAATATGCTGGGGAAAAATGTTGCCGAGCAGTTAGACATAAGGAGCTTGAGAGCACAGACGTGCATAGATTGACCCCAGTGCAGTGATGTGAGGCGTGTCCTCCAGGCCGACCTTTGCATAATTCACATGGCCAGGAGAGTGAAGCAGTAGGCACGCTATGCAAATGCTGTAGCGACTTGGAGACGCATAARTCAGACAGCTTGAAAAAAAGTTATATATATATTATTCAAAATTGAAAAGGGTGACCTCAATACTTTTTAAACTCGGTGTACCTGCTTAAATTTCCCAGGAAAGGCACTGTTTGCAAATTCTATGTAAATCTAAATACTTCAAAGCCAAAGGAGGTAGAGTTTCCTCTTAATTAGGATAATTAGAAAGAAAAGCAGCTTGGTGGTAGAATGCCAGTGACAGGCAGCGCCCATTCCTCCTTCGCGATAGCGGGTGCGGATTTACTAATGGGGCGAAGGGGCTGCGTGAGCCGGTCCCCTTCCTTTCCTCCAATTCTCAGGTTGCCACGCTGGGGTGGGAGACCTGCGCTCGGGGCTGCGCGACCCGGCGCTGGCTGCATAGCCCTTCACACGCAGCACAGCTGGATCCAGCCCTCGCGATGAGGCTTCTTCCCCCAGTTCCAGTTTTGCAACGCGCGTGGTGCTAGTGGTCGTACCTTGGCCAGAGCTGCAGCTTACTGAGCGGCTCCAGCTCCCACAGAGATCTCCGGGAAGTTCAGGTCTCTCTAAATCAAGTCCACAGCAGTTTTTACTAAATCTAGACCATAAAGTAGAAGCTACCTAGATAAAAGGGAGAAAGCACCTTGTTTCGATAGATCTCAAAGATCCGGCCGATTATCAGAAAATCGCTCTGTCCATTGCTCTGCCCCGAGGAGAGAGGCGGGGGAAGGGGAAGACGGGGTGTATTTTGGGGCCGCTCGGGAGCCCTTTGTGTGGGCTGTGGCCGTTCAGCCTTCAACAAAACGCCAACGCTCGCCATAGCAACCGCAGCGGCGCGTGGCGCGGGCGCCGCTTCTGAGGGAGCGAGCGCGTTGACGACGACGGCCGCTTGCCGGGGAGGCTGAGCGCGCGCCCGCCGCAGGCCCCTCGCGGCGCTCCGCGGGGGAGGCCCTCGCGCGGAGGAGCCCTTGCGCTTTCCTGGTGCCGCGGGCGGCGGG
>NW_028186149.1:15910887-15953765 GCF_003343005.1 Rhea americana
CCTTTCCGTCCTGCCGAAGCGCGTGCCAGACCGGCCGCGCGCGCCTCGAGCAGGCCGGCCGTCCCCCGAGCCTCTCGCCCGGCAGGCGCGCCCCGCGCCGCGGACGAACGCGGGGGCGCTGGGCGGGTGGCTTCCTGAAGTAAGCCCGCTGGCTTTGATCCTCAGCCTGCGGAGAGAGGGAAACAATTTYGCAATGTCGCTTTTCCTTGGGAAGKCTCGGAGACGTTTAACAAGGTCTTGTGTGGCTTTTCACTCGGTTGCCCCAGGAACGCGTTGGGCTCCCTCGCAGTAAASAGGTCTGAATCTGAAATGCTGCCCGATCTGCCTCTTGGAAAGAGGGGGCTCTGCGCTTAGTCCCAAAYGAAATGCTTCTCGAAGAAGCGTTAGGTTAGTCAGATTAATTACAATTGTCAAGTATTATTCATCTGTAATAAGAGTGAATTCTTCACTCAAGATTCATAGCAAAATAACTATTTTTTGAATAGAAGTAATTTAAATTGAAGTAAGACCTTCTAATACCACCATCTGTACAAGTAAATTACTTTCAGAGTAATTAAATATGCATATCTGGGCTGTGTACTGTACTGATGAACCGAGTTTTATGGATGCAATATGCTTATAAATCCCTTAGGTATTAAAGATGGAGAAGCCATGGCATTTTGCATTCATATAACCATGAATAAGGAAAAAAAATATTTTCCATTGCATAATTTTGGGGAATATATTTTTACTAACTTTTCCTAGTTAATTAATATTTTTGACAAGTAGCAAATATGATCACTGTATTTATTAGGCTGACATTTCATGGAGACTTAAAACTCTGTAAGATATTTTAATGTTGTATGAGTCTGAACTTAAGATTGTGACGCACTCAGTTATCTTTTGCAAGTTCCCAGGAAGCAGAGCAGTGCAGTGAAACTGAAATCGTTACGTTGCCCGAGTTTGTTACCGCCAGCCTGGGCCCACCACGAAACAGCACAGTTCAGCTGGTTGGAATTCATGGTCACGGCCCGTTATCGGATCAGCGGGGTTTATAGTCCGTAACAAATAAAAACACAGGAAGGAACGATAACAATATGATACATCTGACCTGTTATCCCACCTTATGAGACTTTGTCCTATGTAGGAGAATAGCGACTGAATGTTTTCTGAGGGCTTTCGGGTTTCCGTTGTCAGACAAACAGAAGAGTCGTGCAGGGGARGGAAACTATGCCCCAAGAGATGATGCTGTTCATGCAGTCTTCAATGCCTAAAAGCTGCCCTTAAGCTTACAATACATTGTCCATGATTTATGTAGAACATTGCTTTGTAGGGAAGCCTGGGAGACAAGTTGTCAGCATCTGAACACTGTAGAAACGTTAGTTAAAGAAATAACTGAAGACAGTTGTGCGAAGTGCTTTAGAAAATACCTGAAATCCTGCCATATCATCCCCCTTAAAAATAGCAACTGTGGCTGTGTCCATGCCCTCAAAATGCAACAGCAAACTCGTGCGAGAAAATACGCAGTTGACACAACCTCTGTTTGCAAGTCAACCACTCTGTATTGCACAACACGACTGATCCACGTGTGTTCTATGTCAATGTAACATTTCTTATGAAACGTGGAGAGAATCCCTGTTACAGATCTGTAGTTAAGAGATTCACACTTTCAGTTATCTGCATAGATTAACCACAGGAGACTGCCAGTAGACATAGGATATTGAATCAATTCTTTCTGTATCCTAAAGGTAAAATAAAAAATGGTGATCTGAAACTCAGATAAACAGGAAGCAATGAGGGCTCAATTTCTCTAATCTCAGCCTTGTACTAAAACGTATGAACCAGTGGATTGTGTTCTGAAGTTCACCCCTTGGGGAGCTGATTCTGTCTGTTTTAGATTATTTTTTCATGATACATGGAAGTATATGTCYATGTATCCAAGAGGAGAACTAAGTAATAGAAATATGTGTGTGCTAATTAACAGCTTGGAGGTTATTAAAGTTTGGACAATGTAATTTCTGAYCTAGTATAAGGTAATGCTTTGGTGAAAGGTTTGATTGCGTTCTCTCTAATTGTACACTTATACTGTGTTGGAGATAGCCACTTTCTGCATGCCCTTTSCCAGTCCATGGATCTCTTCTCTTTTGGACCTTTTATTTCTGTGTAACACCACTATCTCTATGCTGTCTCTGAACCTCAGTTCATGCCCAGCCTGCGGACCCTGCCACTGTTCATTTGCTGGAGCTATCACTGGAAGACCTCAAAAGCCAGACTAAACACAGATTTTATTTTTTTTTATTTTATTTTTTTTTAGCAGATTTGCTAGAAGGGTTTGAAAGAAAATACAGAGGGAATTTGGGTATGGATGTATTAGGTGAATCCTTGAGAAATGCACTTTGGCAGATAGCTCTATGAAATTGCTCCTTGGAGGGCTGAATGTAAGAGGTTTATGGTGCTCCTGAGTAGACCTGATTTTCAGGTCAAGGTTTGTCTATTGTAATAGACAATATATACAACAATACTTACTACTTCCAAGCTGTGAAGCGCAAGTTGAAATTTGAGAGTCCTGTAACAACAACCTCAGGACAGGACACTATGCAAAAGAAATTCTGCATATTCAAAAAGAGAAATGTGAGATGTGGATCTGTATTCAGATTCTAAATGTTTGCGTGTGTGTGACTACTCAGCCATGTTTAGCCATGCTAAAATATTCTTGGATCAGCATTATTATGGTAGTGTAGCACAGTTTCCAATAATTTGGAAATGGACCTTCTGGTATTTTTGGGACTGTAATAGGACAAGGACATTACCTTCTTGCCTTCATCTGTCATGGTGTCTCATGTTCACGATATGTCGAGTTCTCATGGAGGCTGCAGCATTATTTTCCATACCCTTTTCCCCCCATTTAGCTTCTAGGTACTTAGACAAAATTGAGTAAAGAAGCCTTTACTTGAGAACCTTTTTACTGGTTGCCGTGCTTTTAAAGCTTTAAAAGCTTTTGCTGAAAAGGTACCTATTTTCTTATCACTTTTTTTTTCTTCTAGAAAAAGGGCATCATTTGAAGTTCTTTTTTGGCAGCTGTATTTCATTGTGATACATTATGTCAGGGCACATCAGTCACATGAAGATTTTATGGAGAAAAGTATATGCTTTTTAGATGCCCCTCTCTGCAGCCCCCTTCAAAACACTTTTTTTTTTTTTTTTAAGAAACTCTTCAACTATCAACAGCATTATGATACTTGAAACATGGTGGGTGTAATGGCTTCATCTTACTCAATTATATAAATGCTACTTAAAAAAGGAATATAGAATTTAATGTGGTGAATTTAGTTATTCTAAAAAAAAATTGACCATTTTCACCTTTTACTGATATTTACTTTTCAGTGTTGGAAAAGGCTTCCTTTCTTCTGTGGCTAAACTAATCCTGTGCTGTTCCTTATTTTACCACAAAATGAGAAGCATTCTGAATTCAAATGAAAATGAGGTACCTTGATGAAAGTGGGCTTCAGGTGTCGAACACTAAGCATTGTACATTTCTATTTGCTCTGATCCTCTAGCACACGTAAGATTTCACCTCTTCACCTTTGAACAAGATTGCACTAACTTTGATCTTTTCAATTTTGTTCAACTCCAGGGAAGGAGCAGCTACTTGAAATGTGTTATCATTTAGATGTTCAGAGGTTCTTAAAGGAAGGAAAAAAAGAGCTGCACTGTGAACTAAAAGCTGTAGATTTTTAACTTGAATACTAGCTTTTGTAGCGAGAGTTGTATGCTTTAGCATCAAGAGCTTTTTATAGATGAAGAATAAAACGATATGCTCTTAAAATCTGCATTTTGAATTATTTAACATGAATTTAATTTTATTCAAACACTTATCCGCAGAAGTGCTGTGGAAGTTTCCCAGTTCAAAGCATAAGATTTGTGTTCTTGCTTGTTTGCTTATGCCCTATGTCTGTTATTTGAGACTCAGTGCTACTGTGATATTAATTCATGACACTGACATTTACTCTATTTTTATAAGTGTTACCATCTGAACAAAATATCAAACTAGATTCTTCATTTCCTCTTTAAATCTGAAAACATGTAACAGTGGGAACAAAGTTAGAAGTATGATATTTTCAAGAACTTTACATAGATTAACTTCTAATTTTTTCCAAGAACTTTACATGACCTGGATGAAGGGACAGACTGCACTCTCAGCAAGTACAGAACTGAGAGGAGTAGCTGACGCACCTGAGATCTGTGCTGCTGTTCAGAGGGACCTTGAAAGGCTGGAGAGTTGGGCAGAGAGGAACCTCATGAAGTTCACCAAGGGCAAGTGCAGGGTCCTGCACCTAGGGAGGAACAACCCTGTGCCCCAGTACAGACTGGGGCTGACCTGCTGGAGAGCAGCTCTGCAGAGAAGGACCTGGGAGTGCTGGTGGAAGACAGGTTGACCATGAGCCAGAAATGTGCCCTTGTGACCAAGAAAGCCAATGGTCTCCTGGGGTGCATTAGGAAGAGTGTTGCCAGCAGGTSGAGGGAGGTGATCCTGCCCCTCTACTCAGCCCTGGCAAGGCCTCGTCTCAAGTACTGTGTCTAGTTCTGGGCTGCCCAGTACAAGAGAGACATGGAGCTACTGGAGAGAGTCCAGTGTAAGGCTTCAAAGATGGTCAGAGGGCTGGAGCACCTGCCCTGTGAGGAACGGCTGTGAGAGCTGGGCCTGTTTAGCCTGGGGAAGAGAAGGCTGAGGGGGGATCTTACCAGTGTCTATAAGCAGTTGTGGGGAAGTGAAGGGTGGGTGTAGAGAGGATGAAGCCAGACTCTTTTCAGTGGTGCCTAGTGATAGGATGAGAGGCAATAGGCACAAACTGAAACACAGGAAGGTATGTCCATCTGAACATGAGGAAGAACTTGTTTATTGTGAGGGGGACTGAGTGCTGGAAGAGGTTGCCCAGAGAGGCTATGGAGTCTCCTTCCCTGGAGGTATTCAAAAGCTACCTGGACGGATCCTGGGCAACATGCTCTATGTGATACTGTCTGAGCAGGGGGATTGGACTAGATGATTTCCAGAGGTCCCTTTTAATCTCAACTCTTACGTGATTCTGTGATTAGCAATAATTCCTATAATGATTATCACTGTTTATCAGTGTGGTAGGATCTTCTTGCTTTTAGAAGCCAAATATTCACCCTGATGTYTTTTAAAACTTTTAGTCACAGAGTGACTGTTTGAAACTATCCTTTGCTTTCTGAAAAACAGGATGGCTATAAGGTCCTGGGAAGTTGCATTGAAGTATATACGTTAAAGTTGCTTTAAAGCTTATGTTTTTGTCCATTCATGCCTTTTTCATCTTACTAAGTTTACTCTGACTTATATTGACTCATTCCATGTCTTCTCTGCTGAGATTGCAGTTGTTCAAGGATGTTCGTTTTAAGTAGCTCTTTGCATCATAGGAGTCAGTCAATAGACACTCTTGCTTTATTTTGAGGTTTACTTTGCACAACAGTGCAAACAGTGACAGTTTCCCCTTTCCAGGATATGCTGCCTTTTGAATTCACTTTCATTGACAAGCTGTTGGAGACAAATTAATGTCACGTTAATTTACTTTAACATCCAATTCTTCCTGTCTGTTCTAGGGCTGCTTAGAGAACAGATCATCTCGTAAAAGGTCTAAAGCCCCCCCCCCCCCAAGTGTAACCATGATTATTTCTTCAGAAGAATGATTTATGTGACACAAAAATAAGGACAATGAAAGAAATAAAGCAAAAGATGCTGTGACATACTATATCTTGTCAAAATTTATCAGGAGAGCCAATCCGTACAGAGATCCTTGAGGTTGCTATTACGGGGATCAAGTAATGTATTATTCATCAATTAGTTCTCTGCTCTCCTTTTCCTTCCCAGTTTTCTAGGTTTCGGGAAGGAAATAAGCCCTGGAATCAGGTGCCTTAAGTCATGCTTCATCCTCTAGTTTCCCTGAAGATGTCTGTTAACACATTACAGGTTACTGGATGTATGATCTGATAGAGGTATTTGCCTACGCTGCTTCTGGGGAACCTCTGGTCTCTTGAGGACTGAAGCTTCATTAAGATTTGTGGTTGCTACTTTTCATTAATTAGTTGGATCTGATTTTTCTATGCTGGTCAAATAAGCTGTTTTGMAAAGTACTTGATCATCTAGCCTTGCCCTTTTGCAGATGAGCTCTACTTGTGAATGGCTTCTCCAGTGACCAGTGTCTCGTGGTTTTTGTTGACTGGCACCTGCTTGCCTATTGTGCTGGGAGGATGGTGAGGAAGCTTGGCTTGGCTCTTTGGTCATTTAGGACTTTGACAATGGTAGCAGAAAACGTGGTTATCTGACTAGGGACAGGAATATCTCATAGTAGGGGATAGTGCCAGTGTAAAATCAAAATGATTGGAAATGGCCTAAGCCAAGAAAACTTCTGTAACAGCAATTACTTGCTGATGATTTTGGGGAATAAATAGGCCATACTGGAAGAGCTGACAGCTATTGTGCCTACATCCAGAATACAGTCTAGGTGCCCAGTACTGTCATGTATGTCTGAAAYGATCTATGAGTATGACTCAGGTTATCGCTTCCAGACCTCAGGGCCAAGATTTTCTGGAGCTGCAGTTAACAGCCTGTCCATGTGCGTGGGGTGAACTGTCTCTTGTCTCTTCCTCGTGAAAGTTTGCTGATGGGAAGCACTCAGCAGTCCTCTGGCACTCAAACAGTAACTCCTGGTGACCAACACTAGTTTTATTTTTGAGGCAGAAGTCTCTGTGCAGATTTGATTTTTGYACCATTCTACTCCATTTAAATGATATTCAGCTTTTTTCTTTTTTTTTACATTTCCATTATTTATTCAGAAAACTACCAAGTTGAATTTTTAGTCTGCAAGACAATTACTCATGACAGCACAACAGAGTTTTTAAATACACTATAATAATATTTTTTTCTGAGTATATGCAGGACAATGCTTACCACTGCATTGAGAAGTACGTGTAAGAAGACAGTAGATTTTGTAACATGATTATTTTATTCCCACAATATTTTCCATAAATATTTCCTTGGCATCACTATTATCTANNTTTTTTTAAAGGAGTAGTTGATGGTTAAAGCTGTCCTTATTGCACTAAGGAAGTAAAATCCACACTTGTTAGGCTCTTATTTCATCCTCTTTCCTATAGTCTCACCTTTCTGGCCCTGCTAACTTTCATGTCCATAATGAACTCCATTTAGCTTCCCTACAGTAGGACCTTGTCTTTGTTAATCACTGACCCAGCGGCATGAAGCTACATAGGAGAGCATTTTTTTTCCTGAATTTTCTCTACTTCCTTCAGCAGTTGTAACTTCTAAGAGACTGCAGAAAAAACAAGTATAAAAGATCAGGAAGATGGCCTGAAAAATAATGTTTAAAAGATGTCTCTCTCATTGTACTCAGTTTTCCACTAACTGCCAACTACAGACTGACAGCTGAAATCTTAGAAGGAGTTAATGAGATTAGGTCCTTGAGGACTGATTGCCCAATGCAGTCTTCTCATTCAGCCGCRTCATGCTATTTTTTTCCTTCTTTCTAGTAATCATATATAAACTTCTCATAGAAGTCAGCTGGAGCCTCATAGCYGAAGTTTCATTTAAAACAGCTGGAAATGAGTTCACCTTAGCCCAAGCTGTAGTATAACAGCCAACTTCTGCTCCCCCAGCCCTGCTGTGAGTCGAAGGCATTTTCTGCACTGTTACTCTTCGCCGCCGAGCAGCCTCCTGTCACTCCTTCGCATGGCTCAACATGCATACCTATTGCTCTTCCTAAATACATGTGGATACTTGCAAAGCAGTCTTCCTATTGCTTAAAAACTGGAGGTACCAGTCACTCCCAGGCACATGATTCATACATCTTAGTTCGTAACAGCCTGTGGTACTTTTGTATACTCTTGATTACGAGGGATTTCTTTGCACCTAGTTAGAAAAGATTAGGTCTGTCAAATATSTAGCACTTACCTAGTGGTGTTTTTCTTATGATTATCTCCTTTCTGCCTGCACTTGCAGAGAGAGTGCAAATCAGATCAAAATTCAGAGTTGTAACAATTTATACTTGCTTTGCTAAGGCATAAATGAGTGCAAGGTTCATGGAATGGAGGAGGATCGACCCATGGTRGCTTCTGTCACAAATGCAAGGTGGTCAGCCCCCCTGCTAGCTGGGGAAGCTGAGATGCTAAGGGACCCTGTGATCTGTGTTGAGTCAGGTATGGGCCGTGTGACCACTGGAAACTGGTGGTGCTTTTGGAGGAGGCTTTGAGATTCCCTGGGATCCTGTGGAGATGATAAATTTGTTGTGTTATGTGAAGACTCTCTGTTGGGAAGCCAGGAGCTGGCTGAGTGTTGGGAGAGGGATGCAGGCATGGGGATGGTTTCAGAAGGGCAGTAATACACTGGAATACCTTTTAGGGCAGAATACAACATTTTGCTTTTTCATTGTTCCATGTTAAACACCATGCAAATACTTGTGTGAAACAAAGCTGTGTACTCTGCCGTTTCCTGAGGTCAGTCTTCATTCTTCTTTCCCTCAGTCTTCTCCTAAAAGGCTGCGTCAGCCTTGCCTTGCACTGAGCACTGTGTAAAATAATGCAATAACAGCGTATGAAATGGGCAGAATGGCTAGGAATTGTATTGTGGTCTGTCTCACAAGGTGGTGAACCCCGCCAAGGGAGCAYGGAGTCCATACATCAAGCGAGGTAATCTAGTGCATACGTAACTTAATAGCGGGTCCTGCTAAAATAAAGGGGCTATTTGTGTGCATAAATACATGTGCGTGCTAAAGTGCTCTGCTGGGTCGATGCCAGGATGTTCAGCAGTGTGCAGGCTGAGCCCTTCCAGATGTCTCTGAAGATAAAATGAAAAGAAAGCGACAGTCACTCCTGGTTACATGGAACACAATCCAGCTTTTAAAAGGCTACTTTTGATAATTAGGTATTTTGTGTACTGTGGCAAGATGTGARTTATAAAACCTCTAATAATAATGTAGTTCAGTCAGGGTAGCCTTGAAATTAGACCCCTAACAGGGAGGTTGCACTGTATAATGATAGTACAGTACCATTTGTTTCAACACACTTAGCACTACAGAATGGGATTTTTTTTTAAACACCAGATGTTCTAGTGACCCGAGTGTTGACTTTAAAAGAAGACACAATAGAATAGTGTGTCAGGGTCAACAGCACAAATTAATCTGTATTATTCTGCTGTCATATTATACTGTATGCCACATATGAGTAAGATCTATGGCTAGTGCCTTCTTTGCATGCAACTATTTTTCTACATGGCAGGGGGGCTTTCAGTATAGAAATTTTTGAACTCCCCAAATCCTCAAATCCCCCTGAAATCAAATTGATTCTTCCTTTTATAGTTTAAATTATAAATGTAACATTCTTATGGACAGTGAGGACTGTGGGAATGCAATTGTAATCTAGCAGAACTGAAAAGATGCACAACAGCACTACAAAGTATTTTGCTCTTAATTGTAAATTCCATATTTAAGGACTTTCAAAAATTGATCCTTGGGTTCAGTGTCTGCCTTTTTCTCTGAACTTAATGTTATGTGTCACAAATGAGTAATCATTTACAAACATTTAACAACATTTGAAGTAATAGTTTACCTGAAATGGATGTTTTTGTCTCCTTAAGTCCCTCATATCCCTCCTCTTCCCTGCCCTGTGACTTCTAAGCTGTTGCTGCAAAGATGGCAGGATGTCAATGTCCCCAAAATTGAACCCGTGATTTGTTTTTCTTTGATTTATGGGCTTGTAGTCAATAAACTTTATAAAGGAAAGTATCAGACTGAGCAATCAATCAAAGATAAGCGGATTCTTGTCCTTTAAAAGCATTTCACCCCAGTAAGCAAGGGCCTCATTCATCTTTTACAACCACTCTTGCAGCTTTCAGCTGAGAAAAGACTCGCTGCTGACTACAGCCAGTTCTGCAGAAAAGCCTCTATTGTTGCCTTTCAGCTGAGACTTTTCAAATTCATCACAGCAGTATGTTTCACTTCCATATTATTCACAATCTCTAAAATGGTAGACTGTTTCYATGTTATTACCAAAGCTAAATCTCCTTGCGGTGAGTCAGGCAAATGCTTCTGTTTTAAACTGTCAATAAGCATGGACTGTTATTTTGCAAAAATAGCATTCATTTTCTTTGTTATTTTACAAAACAAAACAGAGAGAAGAGTTCCTATTTGTTCTTCTAGTAGTATGTGAATTTCCCTTTGAGTGAGGCAAATGTTATCCTGTGTGTGTTGCTTCTCTGAAGCACAGATGGTGTGCATATGCAGATTGGTGATTTTCTAATCAATACAGTGACACTTGGGAATATATGTAAGTATTGTAATAATGCATTAGTCAGGAGTGATGTTGTAACACACTGAGATCATACACATAAATCTAAGACACCATGTCTAGACACCCCAGGGAAGATGGCATGCCACGGGTTAGAGCAAGCATTAAGGAAGTGCAATATTTCAAATATGATGGGAAAATAATGCAATTTGCAGACTTTAATAAAACCATTGGGGAATTAATTTCACTAAGGGTACACTCTCTCCCAAAACATCCACGTTCTTACGTTTTCTTCACGGATAATCAGAACAAGAGACACTTTACCTGCTATCTCAGGCATAAACACAGTATGGTATCTGTGAATTGTGCTATATCTTTAATGTGCTGAATATGAAAATAATCCCTTTATAGGTAGTGCTTTAGCAGAATAAAACTGCATTATGCAAACAATGCACAKACAGTATAAACCTTGGAGATTCAGAATTTGAAGAGCTTATAAATTAATCTCATAAGTGCTGATTTGAGCATGCTCAGGGAATGTGTTCAGCTGTAAAACTTGACCAATCTAACCTACACAGTTTTAATTATTAGCTTTTTTGATGATCAAATATTAAATGAAGATGTGGAATTTATGACTCTTTTGCATATGTAAATGCCTTTTCTCTGGAAAGATTTTTATAAGAACCTCTGCTACCTCTAAGTGCCTTTGGTTGTTTTGTTGTCTGTATAGCTCCCRACATACAATTTTTATCAGCCAGCCTCTTTTTAAATCTTTGCCAGTTGATAAGAGCTCACAAGCAAGTAACTTGCAATACAATGCCAGAAACGTTATGATAAAAACGTTGCTCTAAACCTGGCCATGGATGGCAATGATGACTATTTTCAAGCAAAAAGCTCAAAAGGAATACATAGCATAATGGTATGTTTTGCTTTTGGCCAGTGAAATACACTTTGGAATTCAAGAGATTCCCACAGTGATGATCCTGCCAGTTAAAGCTCCACTTAAAAGTTGGCTCTGCTGATAGCTCCATCAACCTCATCATCTCTTGTCATCTGAAAGGTTGATAGTAGAAAATCTTTAATACATCTGAAGATTTTCAATTAAAATACAATCAAGTTAGATGCTGGCTGTAATCAATCCTATTAATTTTGCAGCTCTAGAAATTAGTGAATGAAGGCAGCTCACGTTTTTCAAATAGTGATCAGGGTTTGTGTCTTGCCTCTGATCTGGTTCAGGAAAAAGAGGTSTGTACTTCAGCGGGGAATAAAACCAGACATTTTGGTATTATCCTGTCGTCGTCATGGTACGTGTCCCTCTCCGCTTATAGAGACACTGATCAGTAATCCTTCATTTGGTTAATCAGCTAAAATGAAAATCCTTTGAACCCAAAACCTGAAACAGGATGGGCTTAAAGTTAAGAAATATTTTAAAATACATAGGAGCCTCTTGGGAGAGAGAGGCTGGAGCTGGGACCTTGGTGGGTCAGTGTGGCTGTGAAGCCTCTCTGCAGCCAGACCTGGAGGCAGTCCACTTCCTCTGAATCCCCTTATGTGTGACCCCTGCATGCTTCACSGTGGAGTTTCAACTGCTAGGACCTTAAGGAAATCCAAATGGGATAGAAATATCTCTGCAAAATAATAATAATAATAAGGAACAGCTTTCATGAATCTYCATGGAGATTTCTTCCCTCTGAGCATCTTCCAAGGCCTTTGCCACAGTCAGGGCAGGATGTCTCTGTTGTTAGACCAATTTTCCTRTTGTCCTCTGTCTCTTCCCATCTGTCTGCTGCTACCCAACAACTATTATTATTATTTATGTTCATTTGCGCAGTTCTCATTAGAACTCTGGAATGTCAGTAGCACATTAATGATCATTCTTTAACCTTATTTTTGCCCTCAAGAAATGTTTTCTAGTTTCTTCTTCCCTTTGCCTTCCCTTAGTTTGGCACTTGATCTTTGTTGGATTTCTGCTGTGTTTCTACTGGCACTGCATCCACACTGATTACTGTCATCCTTCGTTTTAGGGAGTTCCAAAGTCCACCCACTTTGATCAGTATTGTAAAAAACGTGCTGATGTTTTAATTTGGAGATGGTTTCGCTTATACCAGTTCTTGTGAAGGATATGCCTCACCRTTGGGTTCAGTGAATGTGATCCTCACCATTTGGTAGAATAGGAACCAGATCCTGTATTTCTCTTCCTTCCCATGGAAGTTACTGTAGTCTAATTCTTAGCAGCTTCTACTTGTCAAATGGATGTCTGCAAGACCTAGCAGCAGCACCCTGGGTCTCCTGGGCTCTTGCACAGAGCCTCTGCTGCCACCCGTCCTCGTGCCTTTCAGCAGCTGCTGGCACTCCTCCCTCCGATGGAGGCCCCAGCAGAGGAGCTGGGTGGGGAGCCTGGGGCAGCCCACTCTCCTAGTTACGTATCGGTGTGCGTTTTGGATGGAAACACCATGGGGTGTTTGTAACCTCTGAGGYGTCTTTGCCCGCGGGGCAGTCCCGCTGCGGCACTGGGACCACGGCAGTGGGCTCACAGACGTCCGCAGCAGCCGTGCCTCTACAGCGGGTCCTGGAGAACATCTCGTCAGCCGGCAGGAACATCAGGCACTAGACAGAGCGCTTTAACCTTGCTCAACCTTTCACTGGGCTCTTTGACTAATTAGATAAATTGGAGTTTTATTGGTGTTTCTAGACCTAGATCTCTTACGTGACAGGCTGTATATCTGAGCAGTCTAATGCCTTACATTTTGTAAATCAATATAGCTTTATCTATTTTTAAAAAGCTAGAAATGTGTGGTTTTTTTTTTTTTTTGGCCTGCTATCACATCCTATAAATAATATTGATTTTGTTTAGCCTGAAAAAACTATTTAATTCTGTATTGGCTCACTGTGTTAGTCAAACACAGTTCTTGGGTAAGTCTGAGCACAATTCTCATACAACACGYTATTTTTATGCTCTGTGTGCGCGTATGTGTGTATACAGTTACAAAACTGATATAAAAGAGCGGAAATGGGATCTTCTGAGCATAAACCACATCCAAATTGTCACTTTATGGAATTTTTCATATATTGGGATTTAACTGACAAGCACAAGAAAGGACAGTTAGATTGCATGTCCTCATCTTATCTCAGATTTTGYAGGTGTTATGGAGCAATGATGGGAACGTGTAACATTAAGCAAGCCTTAACTGACTAGGCTAAAAAGAAAAAGTTAAAAATGGATTTTATATTTACATCATTAATATACACTTTTCTGTTTTTTTTGTYTTGGTTTGTTCTTTTTTCCTCCTTTCAAATGCTGGATGTACGAATATTCAGATTGTCTTTTTTGAAGTCTGAGATGAAGATTTTAGGAAAAGATAATGATATGCAAGGTCAGGGTCATCACTCCGTCTGTTGTCTGCTCTGTTTGAAACAACAAATATTGTACTGCACATGCAATTGAAAAGGACCAGTGCAGTGACATTACTTGCGGATGCTTCRGATACCTTTAAAAGTACCTTTAAAGGTACTTTTGCGTATAACTTCTGCTACCTGTTGACATTTCCTTGCCATGTGTTCTAAGCATCTGTACCAGTACTTTCTGAATTTTTATTCTGAATGGATACCTAATACATGTAATCCAAATTTCACAGCCAAATCCAATGAGAAAATATTTAAAATATGTTCCTCAGTATCCAACTGTGTTAAGATGCTTATGTAAGCCTTYGGATCATGCACTAAATAAATACCTGTTTAATTTGTTTACACATCAGTCTTAAAATCCTGAGTTGAATATCCTGTAATGTCAAACATTTGACACTTTATGTCCTGAATAGAATATCTGAAGATAGATCCTGTCTGTGTAAGTACAGAATCAATTCATATACAAACTCWGGTGGGACAGTGAATCTAAAGATTCACTTTCTGTTAACGTTATATGAATGCAACAGAGAAGGCAATTTTTGTTTCTCTGTTGAACTTTTGAGTGCTAGTTCATGTGTTATTGCTTGCAAGTAGCTTTCTAATTTTTACTGTTATTTGCCTTTCTCAGTTAGCAAAGACAAAATATCAGATTGCTCAGTTAAATTTCATGTAGGAAGAAAGCACTAATGTGAGTTACAAGAAGGTCAGTCTGTGAATTTTTCAGGAAACAACCCTGAGAAGCTAAGGAACTTTAATTCCTAGTTATGGAAATTAACGTATAATGTTGTTCTAAAAGGCAATCTCATCTCATGGCTTTAAAATTACTCTCTGCATGAAAAGCACATGAGGGTATTTTGTGTAGAAACTAAGCAGAAAGTATTCACTACTTCTTGTCACGGGAATGCCCATAAGAATTTGTGATAGGTGTCTAAATGTGGTGGTAAGTAATAAGCAGGTATTGACTTCTATTGAGATCAGTATCGAGATTTGTTGACCCAAAGAGGTTACAAYTGACTAAAGAGTGGGGCAGTAAATCTTCTTATTGAACAAAAAGCAAAAGTCAATATATGTATTATTATAAACATTTTTCTTTTGGCTGAGATAATAAGGGTGGAGTGTTTTAAGACTTTAGATTTATGTGGTCATGATAGCATACTGCTTCTATTATTTAGTCAAAGGATATAGAATGCTTGTTCTTTTTTAAAAAAAWTTATTTATTTTTAATACAGCTTCACCAATCATGCCAAAGCAGTAAAGCCTGCATCAACTTTCACATCATAAACTCTTATTCTCATTGTTTTATAACTCAGCTATAAAGATTATTTTCAGATTGAAATTTGGCCTGCAAGCTCTTTGCCTAAGAATCATTTTTTCCCCCAGAAGGGTGAAAGGAATAAAGAAGTTCTATTGAACTATTTATTGAATTTCAGAGGAGCAAAAAAGATATGTTGTGATCTTTATATAATTCAAAATTGAGATTGTATTCTTTATTGAATATTACTTTCTGCATAATGCAGGATATATTTCATTTTTATAAAGGTGGAGAGTGCAAATGTTCTTTCAGTGCTTTCAAGTTCTTGCTAATATTAAACCAAGCTTTGTATTGTGAACAAGTATTTTTATGCTTCCTGTATTTTAGTCCATTTGATTATGCATTACATTTTAGGTCAATGCATTATATTTTAGGTTATTGCTTGGAAAAATAARGAAAAGAAGAAAACAGAAATCCACTCAAAATATTGAACTTACTAATTAAAATCACATATAATCCATAGTGAGAATGACTGAAGAAATAACTATTGAATTACTAGTATATAGTGTTTATATCTTAGTGTGTTGGCAATCAGCAGAAAAAATCCTTCTGTACATCCAAAATTCTCCAACAAAAGTCATCCTTTGTTTTCTATTGCAGAAAGTGTCTGTCTTCCGCCTTCTTTCACAAGACTNTTTTTTTTTTTTTTTTTTTTTTTTTTTTAGGATTTAGGAGCGTCAGGTAATGTAGGACACTTCAGTGAATCTCTTCAGCAACACAGGCTGTGATAAACACATCAAAGCTATTCTATGTTCTTTGCACTGGCTGGCTGTGAAATTTAGAAATAAGCTCAAGTTTTCCGTCCTTATCTTTGAGACGCTTCATAATCTGGGCAGCTGAAGGCTGCTCAAAAYTTGGAGATGAAGCCTGTGCTTGCTGTGTGTTGCCTATGCAGCACTGTGCATGACTGCTCTGGCAAAATGGCATTATTTGTGGCAAGAGAAAAGCTTCCTTGTGCAGAAGAGAGAACGAAATAATTACTCCATCCAAAACCTCTGTCTAAGATCTGCTGTGCTTCCTGGTGCTCTCTGATGTGTGTGTGGGGGGACTTTGAATGGATTGCTTCCTGGGCTTCCCTGTTGCTGGCATTGCTTGCGCTGGCATTCAAAGCTGTGAATTACTCTGCTGTGGCCTATAACTGTGACCTTTTCCCTTACATGTTTGCCATTCTCTTTTTAGGCCACGAGGGATGATGCCAATGCCTGTGATTCTGCCTTGGTCCAGCATAGTATTAATTTGTAGTTTCTTCTTCGTTCTCCTGGTGGGTGACGGACTTTGCCTTCCTCGGAGAGATGCTGATTTTCTTTCCTTGCCTCTGCATAAACTCAGGARCAGTGTCATCATGGAGATATCTACTCTTTTGTCAGGTCTCAGCAACTTGAAAGAGTCCCTGCAAATTGCATCTCCCACAGGAACAGTATTTCCTAATTCACTGGTGTAAATGGCTTATTCTGAATTGAAGGCTATTTCCTCTCACTATTTATGGATGTACAGTTCTGGAGATGCATGGGAGGGAAAGRCAATTCTCTCATGCCTAGTTTTGCCCCTTAGAAAAGATGCATGCATGTAAAACCTTTTGCTTTGAAGAAAATGGTGCAACTTGGAGGCCAAGGTTAACTGGCATTTAAAGTCCTTTCACTTTTGTCATTGAAATGGGTTGGACTGAAAATACAGAAGATCATTTTACMGTCTTGAAAAATGTCATAGCTAGTTTTTTCCTCTGTCAAATATGAAGAGCAATGATACTTAGAGCGTATCAATAGTGCATCTGGCTGGGGATGCTGGTGTGGGCCGACGTTGCAGTTGCTTCCTCCAAGCATTAAYGAGGAGCTCAGCCTGTGCTCTTACGCTTTGTGGATGGGCAGGCAGACGGAGACATGTTTCCTTATTTCACGATATGTGTATAAGTGGCTGTATTTGCATTTAGTGTGAGAAGGTTGATGGGAAGAAGTGTGTGTTAAAGTACCTTGGGATCCAATTGTAGACAACCAAAAAACTTAAATATCCCRTCATGTCTGAGACTTCCCATTCCCTTCAGGATAATATACCTCAGGACTGTCTGCTAAAATGTTCAGAGGTGGAGTTGCTTTCCTGAAGTAAGTACCTCTCTGGGATCGTGCTAAGGTGTCAGCAACCACAGCTTCTAACCWTGTTTTGCCCATCTTATTGCAGTTTCTGTCCATTGACTGTGATGAGTTTAAAGCAGTTTTCACTTTCAAGTTATTATAAAGGCTGTTGAAGATTAAAGTCTTTCATAGCCACTCAGTGTCTACRTATTTATTCCAAACTCCTGAAACTTCATCCGTGTCTGTCCACAAAATCGTTTCCAGCCTTCCTCTCTGGTTATGCATGCTCTTTAATGACATAACAAATTAGCATGGCTAGCTGTTGGTGGCAAAATGGTAATTGTGGTGGTTGATGATTCCAGTCATGACACGGCAATAACAGACCTACACTAAGTTAATGGTGAAAACCATTTGGCTTCAGTAGGAGCAGATCGCAGGAAACTGAATAAATCTTTAGTATTTTGAGCTTTGGCATTGTCAGATCCTGGGTCTAGTTGTGCCTTCTGTGTGTGGGAATGTCTCTTGTATTTTGTATTTCTGTTCCCGAAAATCAGCTACTACTTGTTCTTTGAGCTGTCTAAATGACTTTGTTATTTAACATGTACTCAGAGCAAGTGAGCTCTAAGCTAGCTTTGTGAAGTAAATGGGAAAATCTACTTATGATGATGTGCTTTTTCTCAAGGCAGGTAGACTAAGTCTTCATTTGTGTTGAATGAGATATATCTTATTCAATAATAAAATTTAAGCACCACATTTACAGATAATACGAAATTATTTATTGAACTGGTAAGCACTGGGCTGAATGTCCCATCTGAAAATGACAGCTTCTTTTCCAGTTTGAAAACAGTGTTTCTGTAGATTTTTCCTGTCAGTACCATATTATCTACTTTGGTCATAATGAGCTATTTTTTGATTACAATAGAAGATAAAATGGTGTCAGAGTAGTGCTATAGAGATAGATAATATGGCTTTTAGAAGAAATATGCGAGGATGGTCTATCTGGGATTTGTAAGTTTGGTGTTCACCATCCTCTTGAACGAGAGAATCTCAAAGACAGGCAGATTACAGTTGTTCCGTTCACCAGTTGCTCTCACCRATCTTTTCACTGTTCAGAAATTCCTGTGCTCGAGTTGGAGCTTCCTCTTCTTGCCGTTGCTTGCTAGAGTGTGATTAATAGTAGAATAGTGTCGACTCAGACAAACTTAAACCAGCAAAGTAACTTTCTTTTTTGAAAAAGAGATGGGAATAGTGTGGGTGAAAATCTTTCCAGCATCACAAGGCTTGTAAGCCCAAAGGACGTTTTTATTATAGTCAGTGGGGGATGTTAGAAAAATGAGAAGTTGAAGAGCAAAATGTGATTCTAGCTGATTCTTGATCTTGCTGGGGGAGGCTGTGCTTTGATTTCTTTCAGGAAAGCACAGTGCACACCTGTGGTATTATATAAAACATTACATAATTATGAGAATAATACCGTGAATTTTCTCGCTCTTGTTCTGGCCCAGCCCACCTCTAACGAAGCAGCGAGCGTGTGGTGTCATCCGTGCAGATGAGCCTTTATGGCCTGCGAGTGTTTGAATCTGTGCTTGTTACCCTCGGCACATATTTTCTGGCATTGCTCTCGGTTATTTCAGGGAGAAAGACTAATAATGTTCCATTAAAACAAGTTCACTAGTCAGGCCAGATTGTTGTCTTTTCTTTCCTCCCACACTTGCAGCCTCATTGTATTTAATAGCACAGCTCAGGGCTTCCCCCTCTCTGCTCCTTGTCACTCAGAGGTATTTAAAAGAGGATTTAAAATGGCTATTCTTTGTGCTTAATCCTTGATCCCTTCTGCCCCCTGGCCAAGCTTCCTTATTCATTAGGAATAACAACTTAAGTCCACATTTTTGCAGCTCTGGTTTATAGTAATTTTGTCTTTTGAGTATAAATGATTGTTCAATTCAGACATTCAAAATTAAAGCGAAGTTGCCAGTGGAAACGGGTGACTCATTATACAGTGAGTTAGGACAAATAAAAAGTGCCTGTGTATAATAATCAGAAGATATTGACTTTTGCTGAGGTCGGGATTACAATTTATTAACCCAAGAGGTAAATATTGACTGAAACTTAGGGCAGCATTTTCCCCCCTTTTCCTTCCAGCCCAGAGAGGGCTATAGAGGATTTACTAAATAACTCCACCTGCCTGCGCAGTGAGATGGAGACTTTTGCGTTTTGCCTGCAGTTTTGTGCTTGTTTTTCGTTCTGGCTCTCCCGAGGGCGGAAAGATTTGCGGGGTTTAAAGCAGCCTTGTGAAATACCCTTCTAATCGCTGTTTCTTTGTCTTGGCTCTGCTCCTCGGGAGGCAGCAGCGTCTCCTGGGCCGGGCCGGGCTCCTGCGCCTTGCCCCGGCCCGGCCGGCCRCGCGTTTCCCCCTTCCCTGCCCCGCCGGGATGCGGTCCTCAGCCGGAAAACCACCTGCTCCCGCGCGCTTCAGGATTTGTTCCTCTCCTGCCCTCGCTTTCGTCCTCCCTCGTCCCGTTCCCTAGGCTGGTGTTTCTTAAGAGACCCGCTTCCTTCTCCTCTCGCCCTCCGTGCCCACGGCTCGCTCCGGTGCTCCCGCACCCTCCTCGGAGGAGGGTTTGGGTTGTGCAGGGTTTGGTTTCTGCGAGGCAAGATCTCCCAGGTGGGATTAGGTCTCTGTACATTTTTAAACGTTACAGTATAACTCCAGCAAGTTTTTAGCAGGCAAGGGCTGCTTAGTGCGAATTGGAAACATGTTTTGAAAGCAATTTCTGAACCTTGCTGGAAAATCCATCTGTGAATAGGCAACAGAAAAGTATTACTATCAAATTGTTTATATAAAGAATAGAGTCATGCACTGAACTGTTTTCCATCAGTGGATTTCCAAGAGTTTCCAGTGGTGGTGCGGACACCTGTGTAGCAAACAGAAGCCTATCGAAAATGTGTTTTTTGCATTACCTTTGCAAAGCTGTTAGGACTAGTTTGCAGATCCCYGAGTGTCTGTGGACCACAAACTGGAAACCATGGCCACCCTATAGTCTCATACTTTGTGAAATCCTGCAGTATCTTTACTGCTGAAGGGTTCGTTATGGCTTCACTGGACGATGGAGCCTGCCCTAGGCGGTGATGTGTGCTGACTTAGAAGTTATTTTAATCACTTTGCAGTGTCAAAGATCTAATCACAGCTGTCACATCTTGGAGACTCCAAGTCTGTTGCAAATATTTGTAAATGACTGACTGCTGCCTGGTGTGACGTGGCCTGCATGATCCAGAGGCTCCCATTACTCTTAGAGATGAGATTCCATAAAACACTTCTGTGATCTGTGCTCAGACCAAAGTGAGAGGGCCAAAGAAAATGCATTGAAAAGCCTTAGCACATCTCCCAGTGGACATAACAGTCCACATCACAAAATTTATATACATAATTTGAAATAATTGGCAACTTCAGGAGGCCAAGCAAAGAGCAAGCTGGAGCTATTTTAGCTGATTATTTATGACCACTTTTTGTTCAGATTCTTCTGTAAGGAAAATATCCATTGGTAGTCCAAATAACTAAATGCCAAAGATAAAATACTCTGTTTTCTGCTCTGAATGGGAATCACACATTCACTGCCTATTTAACAAGCACATTCACTGTATTTTTAAATTTAAATGCTTTCTCTCCGCTTATTTCCCAATGCTCAGATGAAGACTCTTTCCCTCCCCAGACTCTGCTACCTCTCAGTTGCCCTCTAAGTACTTTGTCTGAAAGGTCACAGTCTCACAATACTGACTCCTTGCAGAGTTCGGCTGACTCCCTCTCGAAGGAGAAAGCCATCCCGCGTCTCCGCAGCAAGGGAGGGCCCCTGGCAGCAAAACAAATGTGGTTAGTTACGCGTGGCATGAACCTCGGCTGCGCTGGGAGCTCAGCTCCGGCTAACGTGTGATGGCAACGTACCCGGAATTACAAGGCTAACTCATCAGCTCCTCTCAAGACATTTCACTGTGAAATGTTTCATTTTGCCTAGGAAAACTGTATTTGGGGGTCTCATCTAGTTTCCAGTGAGGTCCAGCACTCCCCCCTCCCCTGCTGCTTCGCAGGATGAGTGGCATGTAAAGAGGCCAAAAAGACTACCAGCGTCATGCCAGAAACCAGTGGTTCAGCGCAGGTGGGAGCCCRAAAGCCTTGTGCTCGTCCGCTGTGAACTGACTCCTTCTGCTGCAGTCTGCAGAGGTCCGACAGCACGAGGTTTGCCCCAAGAGCTTCTAAATTCCCAGCTTAGATTTATCTAACTGGTATTTCAGATATCACTTTCTCTGCCATCAACTGGGGTGATTTTATTGATATCCTTCTGACAAATATTTTCCAGCTACAGCTTATATGCTATCCATGTTTTCCACTGCCTCCAAATAATATATTACATATATGTGATTATAAAAATACCAGTAACCAATTTGGTTTAATTTAAATTTAGATTTTGCCTTAAACAAATAGTGATGTGCCCTGTATATTTTTACTGCCAGATCATGATTTACTAACTCCATTTTGGGGGTTAAAGAGAGCATGACCTTGCTCCATATTAATATTTAAAGATTACCTTGCACATGAAATCAGATGCTGACACAAGTCTCCCAGGACTAGGAGGTTTTTAATCTTTTGAAGAAGCAGTGCCACACTGAAATATGCATTACTACATTCAAAACAGAGCATGTAACAAATGTCCCACTAGCAGGCATCAGAGACTGCAAATTTTCTTCAGTGAAAAGAGGTCCGCAAATACCAACTTTTTTTCAGAAAGGGAAAATGCAATGCTATAAAGGCCAATGCTTGGCATCATAGCAAAGGCCAGCAGCATAATTTGAGACATTACAGCAACAAGAGTTTGCCATTCTGTCCTAAATGCAGGAGCCATTTAGTGCCCTTTTCAACGTAATACATAGATTTTACTCTTTTTAAAAGGTGAAAGGTTACTTACGTTTTTGTACAAATGCAATATAGAACAGTTTAGGAACCATTTGATTTTTGCACTAGGCTAAAATATGAAAATCTTCTGGTTTTATCTCTTCATACAGTTGATTAAAAGAAAGCCAGCATTGTTTTATTTGAAAAAAGAAATAGTTGATGTTTGACATAAATGACTAATTTTGTCTCTCACTTTTACAGCATCTTTTTGTTTAAAAAAAAAAAAAAATCAAGCTTAGTCTACTTATCAGCATTTGTAAGTCATTTCTCTCCATTATATYGAAGCCTGAAACAAAAATATGAGCTGGCAAGCTATAGAAGAGACTGACTAATTTCTCACTGTATTTTGGAGGTACTCAGTTTTTATGGAACTGCTATAGATGAAATCTTGGGTTACAGTAACTCACGTGTTTTGATAGTATCAGGGAAGTTTTAGATCATGATTTGAAAATGATGAGAGAATGGGTTTTCCCATTCTCTTCTGGGGCAGGGGACAGACACTGCTGCCTACTGCTGAGACATGTCCCACTCCTGGTCACTTGGGTCTCCCTTCTTGCACGTGATTGCAGAGGGTCCCCGGCTGATGTGTGCCTCCAGGGATTTGCTCTGGTGCTACCATAAAGCACTTCCTGACCTGTGTGGTTTGGAGGTAGCCAAGACATGAGATTGATGTGCAAGAGTTTGRGTGTCAAGGAGGATTTCAGCCCTGAAGGAATTTGGAGCCTGTGAAGGTGGCACTTCATACTCATGCCTGAAATGCCAGCTGAGAGCCACCACAATATTTACCCCTAAGTCTGTCTGCAATTACAGTAGCTGCTAAAAGGAAAAAGAACTAGATCTGCTGTCTGGGAGTTGTGGAGGCTGTGCCAGAGGACTGGTGCGAGGAGAGCAGGAGTTCCCTTCTCTGTTGCCCCGTGCCGCTTGCGCGGGGCACTGCGGGCTGCCAGCTGCCCCTCCTGGCATTGCCTGGCGCCGTGCGGGGGGAGGCAGCAGCTTCGTCCCTAACCCTCCCCTGGCAATTTCCCAAGCAGAGAACGTTGCCTTTGTTCTCTTTAAGCTCTCCCTAATGTGTTTTTTTTTTTAATCTTCCCTTTTCCTTAATATGTCCTCCCCAGACCCCACTTTTCTACCTTCTGTCCTCTCCCCCAGCTAAGCTAATGAGGTGTGGGAGCAGATGCCATGGAAATACAAGTATCTTCTGAGCAAGAACATGAAAGAGAACAGCCAAAATGACATAGGGACGCTTGTATTCAATGGAGTTCYAACGTTTTGTCTTGGTTCAACATATTTGTCAGTCAGATAATCCATTTTCCTCTAAATCTGGTTATCTTCTAAGAGTTTTGTGGAGATTACATTTATTACAAATTTGTTGGTTACTGTAAATACAATTGGATCTATTCTATCCTATACTAGTGCTTTTGTTGGCATGGCTAATTTAGGACATTATACTGATAAGCCTCAAAAAGGTTTTCATTGAGTCGTGAGCACAGTAGGATTTCACGATGGCCGTCATAGAAATAGCAACTACAGACATAACAACGCAGAAAGARTGTGACAAACTGAAATTCTTTGTAAAATTGGCAGTACTTTTATTATCAGCAATGCTGGTAATACAAATGGGACTGAATCAACTGATAAGTGTTCTGATTCAATGAACTCACTTATAGTTTATTGTCCCTCTTGTCATATTTTTAACTGTTTTGGCATTCCTATTAAATCTCTCTAAATATTCTTCTTGCTGGTTCAGTGCTTTCAACCAGGAAGCTCATGACTTTAGTGAGGATTTATACTTGATCGTGAATGATTCACGAAGTGAGTTTAGAAAACTAAGTTTAACATCCTATTTAATGCTGAGAAAGAGATCATCTTCTCCCATACCTGTAACAACTTGGCCAAGAAGGAAGAGCCTCAAAATCTCATTTTAAAAACTGAAATCCAGAGCATCTGTTGCCTTTCCAGCTAAAACTCATATCTACTAAGAAGAAAGAGGAATCATTTAATTTGTTACTGTAGGCAGACTAAAAACAATAGGGGTTTCTTTTCAGGGCTAATGTGCTAATACATTTTACTGTACAGCTGGGGACATGGCCTGCTTTGGTTACTGGGGTACAGCTGACGAGCAGTAACTGCTCGTGCTGCCACTTCTCRGTTACATTTATCGCGTATCTATGTTCTTCTCTAAGAGCTATGTCTGAAATCAGTTTTGTTTTGAATTGTTTATGGTTGTAATGTACACATTTGGCATTCGCAGCCTGGGGACTCGTGGTACTATTTCCCTGCTGCACATATTCCATTTASGTAATGTTTGTCTCTTGGTTTTCCCACCAGTGAAATGGGGATAACTGGGTCTCTTTGATGTATCGATAAAAGTGCTTTGTGAGAGCTTAATATTTCTTTCTGGGATATGCAGTAATGTGTTTGTAGCTCTGTATAGCAAGGGGTAGGGAGAAGACAGGGACAGGGATCTGATGTGAAGAATACAGGACAAAACAGAGGAGGTCTGTGGTTATTCCCTTGGCTGTTCTTTGTCTCCTAAACTAGCTTTGTAAAAGGATGTGGATTTTTCCCCTTTCTTTGCTGAATGAAAAGAAAGCAAGACAGCATATATCTAGGGACACCTGCTGAGAAAATAAAACACAATAAACATGAACATAGTAAGGTGAAATATATATTTTGCTTGTACAATAGACATTTTGATCCACAGCTCTGAAAAGTTTCAATGTAAACTGTAAATTAAAATCAATTCAAATGCATTTGCTGCCCAACCTCAGGGTTTTTTGCTGTGCTTTGTCTTTCTAAGCTGGAAAAAAATCTGATCTTTTGGTTAAGCTGTGAGAACTCTGAGAACAAGAAGTAGAAGTACTTCTAAACAAGGTCTTGTAAGGTGTGTCCCCTAAGAGTATGGTTTTAAACAGGTCTTGCATTAATTGCAGTCTCTCTGACTGTTAGGCCGTTGTGATGCTGCATTAAGGTCTTAAGGCTTTTGTCTAGGCCCTCCCTGCCCCATTTGTTCTTCAGTGAGSATGAGAGGAGCCCTTACAGTATGCAAATATGTAGTGCTGTCTATGCTGCGCTTTTTTTTTTTTTTTTTGGAGACATAAAAGGATTTTTTTTTAAAAGGCAAGTTGAATATATTGCAATAAAGACATAAATCTTCAGAAGCAGGCAAACTACACTCCCTTTGCACTTCACAAATGAAGCATAGTTTTTGTAAAGAAAGAGTTTGTTAGGAGAACCACAGAAATTAGAATTTCCATAATGACTTGCAAGAAGAAATTTTGTAACACATGGCACCGTATTTCCTTCAGAACTGCAATCCCCATGGGACCAAATTCTTTACTACTTAATCACTGTGGTAATTAAAGATGATGTTGGCAAGTGTTCACTGAACGTTGTGTCATTTTTTTACATCTTACAACATTTTGGCATTACTTTCCATCTCCTTTATTCGTGTGCTCTGGCCAGCCACTGGGTAATCAGACATTTACACAKCTGGCCTTCACTTTGGTACCAGGTCAGTTTTGCAATTATGACCTGTGGTGGTCTGCATTGATTTTAAAAAAAAATAGACTAAATTATTGTACATCTATAAATTGATATATACATATTATTGTACATATTACTAATGTTCCATCAAACCTTTTTACTTGTACACAAGCTACATGATGTGAGCAAGCTTCCAAGTGGAAAGGAGAATGCCACCCATGAAACATGGGCATGCCCTGCAATGAGCCTCCAAACGTGGAAAATTGCAGTGCCAAATATGGGTAAACACCAGTCTGAATGCAGCAAAGCTCTGYGGATCCAGAATAATACTCCAGCATCCTGGAAGGAGACCAAATGTGTGTGAGACGTGGCCCCGTCTGTGAGAAATGTGAGCGCTGGGGCCGAGCCCCTGGCGCGCTCGGAGCACCCAAGCAGGGTCTGCGTCACGCTGCTCCTTCCTCTTCTGGCCGTTCAGCAAAGAGCTGCCAACGTGATCTCAGATGAGGAGAAACGGAAAAACAGAAGGACTGTTCAACTCCGAAATCTGTAATTTAAAGTGTCTGCTGGTAAAATTGTGAGGAGCATGCTTTTGTTTTAACAGCAGCAGTGAAAAGACAGCAATGGGAAGAAAAAGTTTGGACTCTCTCTGCGTTTCAGATCTGTGCCTGTAGCTGCTATTTAAGAAAGGTGAAAARGAGTCTTCACACAAAAGATTGTAAGAACTGAAATTATTATTATGTATACAAGTACCATTCAGTCTCTTAAAAGCCGAATATCATTAACCGCTTCAACTTACTTATCCGGACAGCAGTGCGCAATGGAAGATACCTGCACCACTTCTTAATGCTTAGGCTGTGATCTTAACCTTCGTTTTTCAAAACGTCAACTCAAAGTGTTAGCGTGTGCAGGGGAAATGTTTCTTCTGAATAGCCTTTGATGAAGAGCTGGAGCCTTTCAAAGGTTGGGCATAGAGGGCGCAGCGGCGGCCCGGCTCCACCACCCCTCCTTGCGCGTCCTTCCGGCTGCACGCCGGGTCGAGCCCGGCCACGGCTTTCTCCGCGCAGCTTGCTTTGGTCTCGGCCAAAGCGTAGTTCTGCCTTCCACTCGCAATCTCATTTCCTACAGCCTGGAACAGAAAGCCTGTGGAATTTAAAGTTCAACTTAAATGATAATTTGTGTGACTAATGACATTTTTTTAAGACAGCGTAGTAGATTATAACGTCTTTCAAAATACTTTYGGAGCAGGAAAACATGCAGTAAAAATTATATGACAAATATAAAAGAAGAAAAGAAAACAAACTTAGTAACACAGGCAAGCACTAACCATTATGCTATTAAATTTTCTCTCTGCATCCTACAAATCTTTGCTTTGACTCACATGTACCATATATCTAGCAAAGAGAGAAATAATTTTTTTTACCACTCAATTATAATTGATATACTACTGTATTGTTTTAAAATGTATGAAAGCTGAAAGTATGCAAAAAAATTGTCGAAAAAGAGTAGGCAAGGAGCAGCATATAAAATGTAATAGATCTTTTTAAGCTGATTTTGCATACCTCTCGCCCTGCGTCCCCTACAAGCGTGTGTGTGGAGAACCCACAGGCTCTATCAAGGGCCTGAGAGCTGTTGCRCGCACGTGTTCGGAGAGGTGTTAATGAGGCAGAGCATGGCCCGAAACAGCAACCGTGCCGCGCTGTGCCTGTTCTACAAGGCACGACAGCTCCTACAGCTTGGCGGCGGTCCAATGTGCGTGGCGGTTTCTGTGTACGTGTGTCTGTGAACACTGGCTACACGCGCGTGGCGACGCACCGACACGTTTGCACCGACCAGCAGTGCGAGGGCTACGGCGCAGTGGCAGCACTGCGGTGACACGCTGACAGGCGTGTGTCCAGGCACGGGTGCTGGGAGAAAGTTACAGGAGACGTGTCTAGGAACCACAAAACACAACTTCCTTTCTGTATAGATGAACCGTTAAAGTCTGAAGATCTGAAATCTGAGACAAGCTATAGCAATAATYCTAGAATTAACCTAGCACTGTATGTTTTAGGGTCAGACAAGAAGTCTGAATGAAAATGGGTAGTACATAATAGCTCAAAGCTGATTAAAGAAAATTATTGTTCCATTTAATTCTGCTTACAAGCCTTTTCTACAWTATTGATTATTTTTCAGAGATAAGTGATAGTCTATTCTTTCTACAATTAATCCATATGTCCAGTCCATGCGGTGTTTTTAGAAGTCCACTAAAATTTAGAATTAACCAGATACTGATATCTCAAAAAATGAAGCTAGTTCTATGAAAGTTTCTGAGATAGATTCTGCCATAAGATTGGCTTCTTTGTTACTATAGTAAAGCTATATTTCAGAGTATTAGTAGCCTGATACACCAAAAGACAAATTTGGGATTCACTTGAAATTGAGGTTCACATTGCAGCTGGCAGTTTGCTTCCTAATATTAAGTCTTAAATTCAAAAGCAGTTGATAATCAGTAAATGTGCAGGACAAACCACTATTCATAATTTTGTATGCTAAATATAATGCTAAATGTATAATTTTTACTGCATGTTTTCCTAAAATAAGTTACATTTTTCTTTTGTCTTTCATGTTAAAAATTATCATTCTTATAAATCTTCCACGTGATGCTGGTTTCATGCTGGAAGCTGTATTTCTCAGTCTTTCTTACAGTTAATTGATCTTAATACCAAAAAGGAGTGCATTTCAAAAGATTTCATGTAGTGAATTCAGATGTCTCAATCCAGTTTTGCTTAATAACTGGTCTAATTATTATTTACTGGATTTCCGTCCTGCACACCCTAGTATCCTACTATGTGTGGCTAAAACAAAGAAATAGAGGTATAATTTGCACCTTTAAATTTTAAACGTGACTTCCTTTGCTTTTTTCCCCCCATGTAAATGCCCCTAGGACGGGAGGTGTGGGATGCGCGCGCACGGGACTGCCGCGGCGGGTGCGGAGCTTGCCCCGCGGGAGCGCGCTGCCGTGGGCGCAGAGCGCTCCGGGGGCAGCTCCCGGCGCCTGGGGCGGCCCAGCCTCTTCCTCCGGGCCCCTGCGGTCGCACGCGTTTCCCCCCGACGCTCCGCTGTGCCTTGGTAGAAAGAGCCTGCTTGAAACGTGTGACGCTTGAGTTAAAAACCAGCTTGGAAAGACAAATGGCAAAAATACAGAACAGGGATTCATTTACTTCTGACCTCAGAAAACTTTGTGCTTTTAAGCTCAGGATGCAATTTTTACTAGCTGAGGGAAAATGAAACAAGCTGAAATACTTCCTTTTCTCATTGAAACACACGATTTATTTTCCCTCCTGAGGCTCACTGACACCTTCCTCCACCATGCAAAAGAACAGTCTTGGGATTCTGCATCAAGAGGACAGAAAATGAAAAACTTGACTCTACTTTTGGTTGGCCATTTTAAATCCACGTGGGAGTTTGCACACTATTCTTTGTGCTGTCAGGCATCCCTGAGTTTTACTGAGTTGCAAAAACCTAGACACTGTAAAAATAAACTTTACTTTTCAAGTCACATCACCATAAATCGCCTTTGAGTGCSTTATAAAAATTATCATGCTTCCTACAGGAGAAGAAAAGTGCTGGAGAGGTAAGTTTCTTATACTATTTCTTGAATTCCTGTCTGTTGCTTCAGAAGAGAGAAAATTACAAAACTTCAAATGATGTTTATCCAAAACCACAATTTTTGATTAGAAATGTTCCTTATATTGTAAAAATATTTTATATGGAATTATAAGCTATAACAGTGGCATAATTGCTAGAYGTGTTTCATATAAACACAGGTTAAGGTGAAGAGAACAAGCTGAGCTAAAATTGCTGACCAAAATCATGATGCTCTGGATTATTCAGTTTCTTTCAGTATAAGAGCWGAAACTGTGCAGTGGTTTATGGCCATGTAAGATTTATTTGTACCTTGAGTCCTGTTCCCTGTGTCTGGTTCATACAGACCATCACAAGAAGTATTCCCCATGTTGGGAGTCTTAGCAGAGAGGTCAAAGAC
The DNA here is from genome assembly GCF_003343005.1 of Rhea americana. Taxonomy (NCBI): domain Eukaryota; kingdom Metazoa; phylum Chordata; class Aves; order Rheiformes; family Rheidae; genus Rhea; species Rhea americana. Next base: position 15,940,413 of record NW_028186149.1, read on the forward strand.
TCTAGACTGAGGTAGGCTGTTACCTTCTCRGGCTTTGATGGACTTCAGCAGGTCTCTCTCTGTTACCATAGTTTCCACTTTGTTCTCCAGATAAGAAATAGAAGCATTTTAGTGCATAGTTCGCAGAGGCCTTGATCAGTCGATTGACATAAAATCTGAGGCTTTTTTCTTTCTTTCTTTTTTTTTTTTTTTCTCCTTGCTTTCAGCCATATTCCTGTTCAGATGCTTGGGAGGTGTTATGCTAGGCAAAGGGTATCTTTGGTGTGTTTTTCTAAAACCTCGGTGTCTAATTGCTGCAGTACTCCGGAAGCTCAGATGGTGGCTGTCCCTTCGTGGGCTTGTTAAGCGTCACGTGTTTTGGCTGTGGTCGTTTTTATTGAGTGTCTATTAATATTGTTCCATTTTTGCTGCTGGTTCCTTCCCTGGGCTTCCTGCACTGCCGTGTCCACTTTAACATTTCAGAGCTGCAAGGACAACTTCTTTCCTTCACTGAAGCAGTAGCAAGTCGTAAAAGCATTAGGTGCAGTTGGATCCTGACGTAAGACCTCTTCTGCCTTCTTGCCCTCTTATCTCCTCGCTGCAGCTCCACCCTGCCCTGCCTTGGCATCGCTGTTCTTTCCAGCACCAGAAAAGCTATGAAAAGCCCCAGGAACAAGCCTTGACTGCCTGTCACTACTCCCTGGGTTACTGTCAGTGGCAATTTTATTACTGTGCTAGTGTCACTGACTTTCTTCATCTCTCCGCAGTGGCCAAAACTTCAGAGTTAATGCAGGTGTTGTTGTACAGCAGTAATATTCTCTGTCGCCGCTCCTTTTGCCTTAATAGATAGATACTATCTGCAGGAGGAAAAAGGCAGTGTGTGTTTTCTTTTAATTTATTTTATAGTTGCTGTTAAAAAGCAGGGAGCTCATTATTTTCCAGTCAGAGCGGAAGTTTTATTTACAATTTCTTACCTCAGTGCAGCCAAGGTAAATTATATCGACCCTTCAATTTGTGCGTTATCATTACTTCTTTACTTTCATACCCTTTTCAGAATTATACTACCACTAACCTGATGAACCTACTTCCTTTTAAAATCATTCCTCCTTTATGTTGAGAGGTTGTTTGGGAAACTCAATGGCAGCTGTTAAAAGAACAAGAAACTTTGCTATGTAAAATTAAAAGGTCAGAGTCTGTCTTTAGAAGCTTGCTTGGGGCACCCCTGAAGAAAGCAGGGAGCCACATGTACACATACGGTTGTCCAGATTTTATTCTAACCTACCATGTAGGGCAAAGGTAGTGAAAACAGCCATTGAACTAATCTAATGCCTCTCGTTTAATCACGGATGCTAGAGAAGGCCTAAGAAAATATTCATCCTGGGACATAACCACTTCACACTGCACCTGCCTGGAAGCAGCAATTCAATTTTTGTGCAATCACTTTGAAGGAAAGAAGCTCTCTCATCCTTTCACAAACGCTGACAGTTAGGSTGATATATGGAGCTGAAGCGAATTGATGACAGTAAGATAGGGATCAATGASTCCTCAAGGTTTACTTGCTTTTTCTATAGAGATCAAAACTTTTAGTATGATCTGCCAACACACAGCTTCTTGCATTTCACCCTGGTGTTCTCTGGCAGCTAAATCAGTACAGAGCAGTAGCCAATATCCTACTAGGACTATAACTTATCCCTAAATTCTGTATTTGTGGATTAAGTCTATTCTCCCAAGCACTAGAGTTGCAGGATGAAATAGGATCCCACTTTCCTTTCTTTGAAGCTCCTTTGCCTGCTAGTCTCTCTACCTAGAAAAGGAGAATTTTAAATATTCAGCCTGTAATTYTGCAGCAAAATGAGGCAGCTAACAGGGCTGAAAATTTAGTCTTGTGAGTTTTCATGGCTTTCCCTTTCCAGCTGGAGCCCTGTCTGGTTCCCTGCATCTTAGGSCATTTTATGTTCCTGTATCCTCGCAGGGGTCTACCGTTTCTTCTGCTTCTCCACAGTTGCTTGGCCTTCCCCTGAACAGCACAGTGCAACGGTATCCCAAAGACGTGTGCTTTGGGCACAGGAATGATGAACGGTCATTGCTGGTCCATAGCTCGCTCCTCTTCATGTTGCAAGTCAGCTTAGAGCTTATCCTGTTTACCTTGATTAACACGGTTGCACTAAAAGCTATATCATACCTTTGTTTTTCCCCTACAACTATGGCTAAGAGCTTAATTAGTTAACTAGAATTAAGGTCAGACTAACTAAGCATGCTCCCAGGATGGAAATAGGCTGCTATTACACAGTGACTAGTATGCTAAATTATTAAGAGAGTATACTGAAGAAATGTGCTCTTTTATTGAGTACAGTAAGAATTGCTGTTGCTCAGTTTGCCATGAGCTGTGAATTTGTTCTTGTTCCTTTTTACCATTTGAGAATTGTTGGGCTTTATACCACATTTTGCCTAAGAGCTCAGCTGCCCTTTTGCTGTCAGGTTTGTGATACCATTCAAAGGAAGCTGCCTGCTGTTGCAAGGTTTCTCTTTCCCTCTCAGTATCTGCTTTAGCTACAAGTAAATCACTGATTTATATTATGTATTTTGCAAGGAAACCTCCTGCTGGGACTTCACTCAGTGATGTCTTCTCCCTGCCTTGAGAACTTTGTCTTCCAGGTTGGTGGCAGATACTTGAGAGGAAGCCTGCCTGGGCTATCTCCATCATCCAGCAGTGGGAAGGGGAAAACTGCCCTTTTCATGTGTTCTCCACTTGTCCAAGAGTAGGACTGGGACCATTTATTGGATTTGCTTCCTTTTTTGCCATCATCCAAAGGGGTAAGTGAGTCACCATTTGATTTTCTTTTCTGTTCTGTGTGACAGCTTCATTTCCCTTTGATTACCATAAATCRTAACTAATGGTCCTGCTTTTTTCCTGACAGCAGCCCCTGTGCTCATGTTGCAGCACCTACAGTGGAAGTTGAAGACAGTATTTCCATGGGCTCTCAACTCCTGCTCTGCTTAAGMTGATAGTGGGAGACACTGGCACAAGCTGACATTTGGCCTTGCCTAGGAGAACTTCTCTTACTTTTTCRTTGTGCTGCTTTTTCTTTTTCCTTTTTTTTTTTGGGCTACAGATAAAGATGTATTATGTGATTCATAGACATGGAAATGTTCCCCAAAAGGTGAAAGTTCAATGTTACTGTAAACAAGAACTGTTTTATTTATGACCGTCAGCCTGAATAATTTTCCCTAGAGTTGCTGCTGGTTCTTAGCTTCTAGGACCTCAGAATAATACTAATGGGAATATTCTGTTTAGTATTCCATTTTCCAGTCCCTTGTCTTTTATTCATCCTTGGTAAATGCCAGCATGTTTGCCAGTTTTACATTTATCTTTAGCTGTGGGCAGAATATAGAAAAAAAATCAATAGTTATTAAGATATGTAATACTCCAGGATCTGAGATCCTGCCTGTGGAAGAAGTGAAGTCCCRTCGTTTATTCCCGTTCCTGAGCAGCAGCAGCCGTAGCTGACCTCACTCCCGCGGGTCCCCTTCCTCCCGCGGTGGTCCCTCTGCCGCCGCCGGCCCCCGCCGCGGTCTGCTGCAGCCCCTGCCAGCTCCTTGTGGAAGCACCTGCCAGGGACTTCCCCAGGGCTCGCATTTTTCCCTCAAGAACAAGCTAAGAAAAAAGAGTTACTGGAGGTTTTAAAACCTATTTTCTTTTTATCTAGTGTTCTGGTAAAGCTCGCCACCTAAGCAGCTTACAATAATATAAACACCCGACAGAAAAAGCTCCCTGTCGATCTGCCACGATAAATTGCTGCAGGTGCACGGGCTTCAGGGCCGGGTATCGCACCTACAGGCCGTGGAGTCGCAGGTAGGTATCGGAGAATTCACCCCTCTGACAACGCTCCTGCAGGTCCGAAACGGAGAGCGGGGGGCGGGCCGGGGCCGGGGCCGGGAGGAGGCTGCGGGGGCTCCTAAACCCGGCAGCCCCGCGGCGCCCGCCACCGCGGCCGCGCGTCTCCTGCCTCGTTACAGACTCGCGTTCCTGCCCCTCCGCCCGCCGGGCCCCGGGCAGAAGCGCCAGCCGCCGGAGTCGGCGCGCCGTGGGCRCTCGGGCTGCTGCGGCTGACGAAATGAAAAAAATAATTTTACTGTCTGAGCTGAACTAAAAGGAATCTTGGCAAAAAGTACTTGATTTGGTCTCGCTGAAAAAGCATCTTCTGAAACATACAGAAATGGCTGCAAAACGCTTAAAATATTTTTCATAGTAATAATTAGCAGCTCCCTCTTCTAAAAGTTTGAGAAATGCATCTTGGATTTGCGACAGTAAGTTCAGCACAAGTAAAGCTGCATTTAGATATGCTAGAAAGGATATTCACAGTAACAGGATTACTGCCAAAAGAACATGTCGTCTTTGTGTCTAAAATCCTAAAGCTAATTTGTCTGGATTCACCCCTCCAAAAACTTTTGTAGGAAATTACTTTTGTCGGGAACACTTAATGATGTTCCTCTGCTAAAATGCTCACAAAAAATACCTAACACCTGCTGAGAAAATTATCTCTAAAGGTTATCGCAGTAAGGCTTGGATATAAAATGTCAAAGGACAACTTCATCTCTTTCCCCTTCTTCGCCCCCAGCCGCCGCTACAGCCGGGAAGGTGCTGGCAGAGATAGCAATCAAAGTTTTAAGTACTGGGCATTACCAGGCTTCAGCGATGTTATAACCTCACGCTTTGCGTGGAGATTTTGCCGACGGGAGGTGGAAAGCTCGGAGAGCTTTTACAAACGCGGCGAGCCGGCGGGAGTCTGCTGCCTCGCAGCATCTCTCTGCTCCCAAGCGTGCCTGGGATACGTTTTGTCTGTACTAACAAATCACGCAAAGGTAGCAAATGGAAGGCAGCAAAAATTAATAAAACCCTCCACCTCCTCCCCAAACAAGCATATTTAATACACCAGTCTTAGTCTTACTGGTATCTAGTAGGCCTTYTACTCCCAGACTCCCAAAACAAAACACCACAGAGTAGCTTTAAGATTCAYGTTCAAATAGGGTTTTTTAGTTATTTGGAATAGATGTGACACACCTAAATCTAAAAAATTTATCTGGTACTGCAAGTATCTGTGAATGCATCTGTTTGTGTTCACTGAACTGGGAGCCTTGTGCATGTGATCAAAGTTACTGACAGGGAAATCTTTGCAGGATCACGTCTGCTCCGTATTCCAGCCTTCTTCAAGGCAGCAGAGTAGATGGTCTCTGCATACATCCAAGATCACTGTTCATTCTCCATATTATGTTCTGCTTGCAGGTTGTTAACATCTGCAGCTGCAATCTATCTATAGGATGGAAAAGAGGCAACAGACATTATAATCACACCTGAGCCCAGTCTTTGTCCTCAGTTTCTCTTCTGACCATCTCAGACTTGCATTAAGCTAGTGGTCCAAAATGCAACGTGGTCTGTGCTTCACAGTGATCTTGCTGATCTGTGCAAGCTCTCTCTGGATGTGGAGTATGGTCTTGTGACTTCCCACTAACCACCTTTGTGCCAGGGTAAGATCCTTGCAAGTGGTGGGTTGTTCTGGCATCTCTTTCCTTGTGAACCCTAGCTGGAGCTCAAAACAAACCATGCATCCATGTAGTGAAAACAGGTTAAAATGGGAAAGTCCAGGAAACTGGTTCAGTATGGCTGTGTGGCTAAAGCAAGGGCTTTCTTTATGGCAGAGGGATCTTTTCACTGGCAAATGCAGCGCCTGGTGTGAGACACAGCAATCGTGGACAGAAATTCATTCTTTCTGCCATCCTGTTTCTTGGTGTTTCTCGGATTGATGAGTCTAGTTTGGCTTTTTTGTTATTTAGATTTTACTTATTTATTTGGTCAGTCTCATGCAGCCTCTTTCCATGGTTAGTGAACTGCCACAAGAGTCCAGTTACCAGAGGTTCAAGGATATTCCGTGGGTAAGTGTTGCAGCTAATGCTCTTCTTGAGTGYGCTGAGCTACGCGTTGGTGTGGTGGGGTAAAACGCCTGTCGTATATAGCGATATCAGTGACAACACAACCATGCCAAGGTAGTTTTGACCAGCACAGCTGCTTTCTGTCAGTGTGGTTTTTCCTATCTCAGCTTTTCTATGACATCTTTCCTATGTGATATTTTCATAATCAGGTGTAAYGGCTTCAAGTGGTACGGGCATTTTGCACCTGTGATAAAAGACTCCTGAATGACATTCCTTACAAAAACCAAAAGCTGTACAAACTGTCCAGCTCGTGAGTGATGTGTGCCATGTGTAAGCRTGCTCCCTTTCATTATCATTTTACGTAAGTGATTCCATGATCAGTGAAAAAAATGTGGAGATARCTGGGGACTATTTTTGTTCTTTAAGCTTTGGTAACGTTGACTTCCTTAGCAAAAATACAGAAAGGATCAAAATTCTTTTCTGTCCTTTCTAGTGCCATGCTTTGGAGATGTCTTTCTTTACTTATATGCCTTCTCAGTTTTCAGGTGAGTACAGTTTTAGTTGCTCTCTTATAACAAGCTTTCTTCTGTTTGATGCTGTGTTGTACAGGTACAGATTTCTGACAGCTGCAAAACATGCCTCAAATGATACTTTGAATGTAGGTGGTATGTCAAGCAAAACCATTGAAAATCCCCAGTGTTCATGAAACTGTGTAATAGGAAATGCTTGATGCTGGGTTCCTAAAAGRTGGCTTTGCAAGCCTGCAAGGATGTCCTCACTGTGCTTTTGGAGGTCTCAAAAAATAATCTCTGCTATTATTTTTGTAAAAAGCAAAGTTTGCATCTCTTTCCAAGTTTATGTGCTTGACAACATAAATGGATGTAACACTTCATCACAAGGATTGATATMTTGTCACAGTCTTTTCTTAAACAGTCATTTCCCCCGATGATATTCTTGTCCCTTTTGGCAGTCTCCTGAGTTTCTCTTTTTGCAATATGTAAAAACACAGGCTCCAGCTGCTCTTTTTTTTTTTTTTTTTTTTTTGGAAAGCCTTAACACAGCTGTTGACTATAAGAGGAAATGTTGTCTGATGGCCCCAGAAGAGCTTGATGGCTGTTGCTAGCTTTGTGGTTGGTTGGGACCCCTGAAGCTGGAGCATGGAGAGAGCCTGCTTGCTTGTGTGAACTCTGGGTCTGCCTCATGGACGTACGCCTGGAGCAGGTACATGGACATCTGCTGCCTTGTCCCAGCTCTGACAAACATGCTCTTTGCAGCCCCAGCAAGTGACTTAATTCTTCTATTCAGTTTTCCCCAATGTGTAGAATAGGGATGAGGGTAAGTCCTTGATGTTGTTTGGTGTTCAGTGGTCAACAAAATGGGCTGCAGAAGGAATTTGCTGAGAGGCAGCTTGTTACTCTGGGCCCTCTTAGAGCATCAGGTGAGAGAAATTTAGCTGTAAACATCGTTTTTTCTCTGAGAGGTGATCATACCAAGCACTTTTATGGTAGTTTCTGACTTGGCATATCATTTCACTTTTCTGGATTAATTCAAAAAATAGAAAAAAAATATTTTCTAATAGACCAGTTATGTTACCGGATATAGTTATGATTACAGAAACATAAACTGCAGCCTGCCATCCTGCACTTCTCAAGTGACTCTACTGCAAAGGAAGGTTTCTCATTTTGTARTCTTTTAATAACTGTTATAATCTTCTAATAACTGTTCCCATATTGTAAATATTTGTCAGTGAAGGATGCTGGCTAGATAGAGAGTCAATAGCTGTACCCACCGAACAATTATATGTGGTCACATGAAGCAGAAGGGCTATATTTTGCACTCAGAGAAGCATTTATGTTCCATAGATATCCCTCGAATTTGTGCAGAAAGGTACTGTGAACACTCTCCCCTGAAAGTGAGAATGTTAGTGGTGGATTCTTGTGCACCAAACAAACAAGAGCCAGACTCTCAATAGGTCACCCGTAATTTTCAGGTGGTCATTGCCCTCCTGTTATTAATCTGCATGTATTTGGACCCGCTGACTTGGAGAGAGAGGACTTGCATGCGAATGCGCTTGCCAAGGGGCCAGATGTTCTAATGCAGCTCGCAGCACACTTTGGCATGGCGAACAACTCATCTCTCTCATTTTTTTCTGCAAGAGTAACTGAGATAATCAAGCCTTAGAAGCAAACAGAGAGAGAGGGAAAAAAAAAAGGAAAAAATGAAAACAAACTTTAAAATGCTAGCCAGGGCTATTCCCAACCTCAGTGAGCAGCACTTACGAGAGCTAAGGGTCCTGTGACAGCAGAAGTGGTAGGTGGAAAAATTTCACAAAAAATAAGTATATGCACAGCAGGCTTTTAAAACAGCAGTGCTGGAAGACAATTTTTAAAGGTCAGAATTATTATAGGACATTAATTAGCAATCAGCTAATGCTCAAATTGCCTTAGCAAATTTAGACACTGTGTAAAGCCACATGCTGTAGAGGGTGCAGCCACCTGAAAAGAATTTAGACACTTTAACACAAAATGTGCCTTGCTCAAAATAGAGCTAGAAGAACATAACAAGAAAACAATGTGACTTCCCTGAAGTAATTAGAAGGTGATAGTGAGAGTAAATAAGCTTTTGCTGAAAAAAAATTATTGGTGAACCAGATGAGAGCAAATAAACTAGGAGTCAGGTTTTCTGTAAGTGAAGAAAAGAGGAGATAGCTAATCCTGTCTTTTAACAATGGATTCTTGAGGTTTTAGCAAAAGATAGGAGTATCTTCACAAAAAGAGAATGTTACAGAACAGATTGAATATACCTATCAATTCCTGATCCTAAACATATYATGAAACATCAAAAGTCTTTCCACTGGCATCAGTGAGGTTTGCCCCTTTGAGAGCTCAGGTAGGTTACATGGATTTCAGGGACAGTAAATGACATGCATTCTAAAAGAAGGGAAAGAAATTAAAACTAAAAGAACAGATTTTGGCTTCCATTTCTAGCTTTTCAGCTTGCAGAAGTGCACGATACAGGATGTGTGTCTGGGTATCTGTGCTGTATTCAGCCTACGCATGTAAAACTTTCATTAATGGCATTTGTCACGAAATACTTTCAGTGCCGGAACATTGTCTTGAGCTATATGTTAGAGGTGAATGTGAAAAGCATAGCTAGTTTGTGTTCCCAGCTGTGAGAAGAAAATGCTACTTAATGTTTTACAGTAAATACTGAGATAAAGGGTATTAAGAGTTGGAAAGACGACACATCTTTTAAAACATGGAACATGAAGTCCAAAGTTAACCATGTCTAGTATTTTCCATTATGAAGCTCTGCTGAATTGGCTCAACAACCTGAGATAAAAACAGCTAAAGATTTTTTTTTTTTTTAATGGAGACATGTAGATTGAGGTGAGAACTCTCCAAAGATTATCCGCCGAGTGCCAGTTTTTAATGAATCCCATTTGTTTTCTTGATTAAATCTGCTATTACCCCTGTTTAGTCTTGTCACAAGCCCATTAGCTGGAATTTTCATATCATGGTTTAGAAGAGAAATTAGTCTAGAACAGCAGCACTCATCATCAGTCAGTTTTCAGCATATTTAATATAGTTTACAGTTTATGAATTTGGGAACCTGTAGCCTCATATATACATACATGTATACATTTATTTWTATATATATATGTGTATATATAAAATGAATAACTGTTCTTTGTAGTGAAATTCATACGCCAGTAACAGTTGCAGTCAAATAAGAGTTTCAGTCATGACATTATATATCACTAATGTATTTACAGGTACAAGGTTTCTTCAGTGAACTTAATCTGATGGACTATGTCAAGTCTATGAATTGTGAGACAGAAGCTTCTTCAGTAACAAATGACTCTCAAGAGGTTTGACCTCTTATTTTTGAAAGATAAGCACCATGAGCTTATCAAACCTAGCGGTCACAAAGTACTCAAGAACTTAGGAGGTGCTTAAAATCTATGTGATGGATACGGTGTAAAATTGACATAGATGTAGCAGGGTTTACCAGTTCTTGACTTTCTTGAAAACATTGTGAGAAGAACCCTTTGGAACATTTAAATACCTCCATCTTTCTTCAGATTCTGTAAATGAAAAGAGYAGGGTGGCATGAAATGTACTTTTTAAATGACATTTTTCAAATTTCAAGAGATATCAATTCATTCTCTCCTGGAAGTGAAGTTTTGGAGAGTGGAATTTGCAGAGTTGCCACAGAAGTGTCTCATCAGTGCCGAGCGTCAGAGAGGACCAGGAGTGAATCATGGGGCGATGCCCTGGCGTTATTCTGGAACGGGAAACACGGCCGTGCTGCAAACTGATGTAACTCCAAAGAGCAAACATTGCAAATGTTTGGACATTATAGCATGATTACTCAGTATTACCCATTCAGTGCCATCTTTCTCTTTTTCTTGTTTTCTTTATGCCCTTCTAAATGGCTAGGCTGGCCTGTTGGCATTTCCTTTTTTACTCTTCTTTCTCTCTTTTGTACCTTCTTTCCTGTAGCTCCTGAAAGAGAGAGATCCTGATCGCTCTCTTGTATTCACTTAGAGCTCCCCCACCATTTTGTATGTGATGAACAGTGTGAGAAACATCCTGTAATCAAAGCGAGAACAACTCCAATCATATYACTTTTCCACGGGAGCTCCCAAAGATGCCTTGAAGAATTTGCCGCATTTCTGGGCCCATAGGCCCAGTTAATAATCACAGCTTTTTAAGCAATCTGAATTACTGAATGAAAATCCTTCTTGTATCCTTACCAGTGTTGAATTGAAGCACAAGGACCCATTTTATAACTAACAAAGCCTAAAAATTCAGCTCCCTCCTTAATTTCTTGGACGGATGGAAAAAAAATCTTTATAAAACTGGACTGATCACCTCTCCAAAGCCTTCTCTCTTAAAAATAATTCAGAGTGTGTAAAAGGAAAGTATCTCATAAAACACAGCTTTTCCAGAACCCTGTAGTTTCCCTGCACAATATTCTCCCTAGCTGCAAGACCCTTTTCTTTTCTCTCAGTAAATGTATTATAACCCTTTCACTCTGTTCTGCTTTGCGTACTCGACACCATGAATCTCTAACAAGGTTAGGGGTGACTAACAATTTGAATCTACTTTCAAATACAGCTGAAAAGCCTATTAGAGCTGCAACCTTGAACTTTAATTGTATAAAGACAGATACTTTCTTAGCACTCACACAAGTGACAGTTTTTTGCTTGTAAGTCTGTCTGGACTTTCCGGCTGTCTTGRCAACAATTTATTCTACCTCTGCTTTTAAAAAAAGAAATGCAGAAGTTTACACACTGTAACATAACATCTATTCAAGTTTGTAATGATGAATATTGTTAATGTTTTGAGTTGGAAAAGTTAATCTGTCTAATTAGGTGTTATTCTTCCTGCTATTTTACTAGGCTACACAAGAGGCTGCTGAAATCTAGCATTTATTTTCAGATATATGTTCATGTTTTTTAAGGAAATGATTATAAAGAGCCAGAGAACACTTCCTAATGGAGTCAATCACAGCTTTTTCAACATTGGCACAAACTAAGGAAAGAGGAAACTCAAAAGGTCCATGCAAGGTAAAGAAAAATTCATTCTCTGTGGTTGGTTTCTAGTGGGTAGCTGAAAGCTTTGGAAGTAGTTTCGTGGTCTCATGGTTTTGTACCTTTCTGGTACCTCTGATCAAAAATCATCATCACAAAAACAYATCAGTGTGACTGGCGTTAACAGCTATGGTCTGACTGCCCTGTCTGGGGAGGGGTGGCTCCCTGGGACAGCCGGCTTTGGCTTGATGGGAAGGACCTTTTTAGAGATGCAGGAGTGTGTGCTTCACCCTCAAGAAGTTTACCTTAAACTTTCCAGTCAAGGTAACTCTGGCAAAGATATGAACATGACTGAGGAGGTGGAAAGGAGGCCACTGCTGATTCAGTGCTGATTACAAAGAGATCTCAACTGCTGGTAGTATCTGTGGATCACTTCAGCCTCAGAGAAGTTGCGTAAAAGACCAAGTGAGATTTTTTTTTTTTGTCTTATTTTGTTTTGTTTTTATCATCCCCTAGTCATGTTATCTCAGGCCTGTTAAGCACAGATACAAACATTTTGCCTTGAAAATAGCTGATGYGGCAATTCACCTCCTCTTTAGATAAGAATATATTTATCAGGCGCGTTCATTTTCATTGAATCCAGGATGATGATGTCTCGGTGGATCTGCCTTTACAAGCCCTGCTGCTCACAGAGAGCYAAGAGGAGAGAGGGGCAGCCCCGTAACGCTGCCGGCACTGCCTGGAGTACTGCTTGGGCTTCCTCGGCACGAAGGGACCTTCGGAGTCACCGATCCCTCTGTGGCAGCACAGGTGCTCTCTCTCACTTGAAATTTTAAAATAAATTTGCAGGCTTTATGGTCTGATACCATGTATCTTTTTTGGCCAAGATATCCTAATTCTGTCTTACTGGAACGGGTAGAATAGGACTTGGTAAAAGAAATTCAGGTTCTGAGGTATATTGAAAGTTTGTGGTCTCTCGGTAAAGGCTTCAGATCTCTGTATTTCCTCTTTGTTCAGAAAATGAGACACAAATTTTAAAAATGAGACACGTTTTAGAAGATTATGTAGTATATTATTATCTAATTTGATAATTCAGCTAATGAAATGCAGCTAAATGAATATAGTGCACGATATTAATTAGCAGTAAGATGTATGTCCTCTTTATGATACTTATCAACAATATTGGTGAAGAGATGCCAGCAGGGGTACGGTGGTGTTAGCACTGGGAATATTGTGTAATGTCGCATGCACTGATCCTGAATAATATTGACGTACGCTYGCTCCTCCATCAGCTCAGCCCCTTCCTCTTACTCCAGGCCTTCCCATCTGGGAAAGAGATTCATTTCTAGGAGGAATGTAATGAGACAGTCCTCATGGTACAGGCTTTTGACTGATTAAACAGTTATATGCCAAGTCCCTTTATGGTGCCACAGAAGGAAGAAAAATTAATGAGTAAATTACCACTAATATACTACATTAAATAATATACCATGTGGCTTTCAGCAATGCTAGCAAGCCACTAGAAACTTTCAAAAATGCAGAGAAATCTTTTAATTCCTTAAATGTTCTTTTCTTTTCAACGGTATTGAGCAATTATGCCTCTTCAGAGGTGGTTAATTTTTGTGAGCAGAATATTAATAAGTGTATTAAAGGTATTGATCATACAAGGGTAAAACCCCCCCATGCCTGAATTCCTTCTAGGATCCATTGAAGAGGAAGTAACTGGTTTCAGCTTCCTGTTAGGATAGGAGGCTAGCAGATCATGACCTCGAACACGCGTGACGTCGTTCTCCTCGTTGCCACGCAGCCACGTGCCGCCGATGCGGTGGTACCTCGGCGACTCCGCTGTGGGCGCCCGCGGCTCCCGGCGCCCGCGCGGGCTCCCCGCGGCGTCGCCCCCTCCCCGC
>NW_028186149.1:15953945-15961358 GCF_003343005.1 Rhea americana
GGAGGCGCGCGCCCGTCGCCGTCGTGCGGGGCCAGGGCCGCAGCGCGCGGCGGGGCCTGCGTGGAGCTGGGCTCTGCCCGCCCGGGACGTGCTGCTGCGTCTTGACTCAAAGTCGTCCCCCCACGTTCCCGCGGTTCCTCGCGGAGCGAGGCCTTCGCCGTCCGGCCCGGGAGAGCCGGGGACCCGGGACCGGGAGCGATGCGTGCCGGCTCTGCAGCCCAGGCTGTGCAAACTGCGTTTTTCTGAATGCTGAAGGGAGACTGATGTAAACCAGAAGAAACGAATGATCAGTGAATAATTTTATTAATCAGATTCCTGCTGGACGCCCAGTCTCATTATTTGTTTATCAGGCAGGCTTCTACTAAATCTATTCACAATTTAAAAAAAAATTACCAAGTGAATAGTATCGAACCGATCCTTATTAGGGCAGCTGAGATGTCTTGTATAATTAACTGGGCCTTGCTCATAATTATTTCCTGAGAGCTGGAGTTGTTTTCCACAAGTAACGGAGCAGCAGTAACAGTAACGCTAAGAAATCTCTGATTCCCGCAGCAAGCGAGCGGCCAGGTCTGCCGTGCCCGAGCCGGGCGGGACCCGCCTGCTCCCGCCGCCAGCCCCGCTGGAGCGCGCAGGAAGTTTCGCCGCGTGAGGCCCGCGGGGGTGGCGGCAGGCCGGCAGCAGGCCGGCGGCGCGCTCGGGCCTTCCCCGCCCGGGGGCGGCTGCCTGGCTCCACAACCGGCCAGGCGCCGGTCCTGGGGCCAGGACCTCCGTGGGGGAGGAGCGCGGCCGTGCTGCGCGGGAGCTTGTCTGGGGCTCCTCAGGGAGCGCCTTGTTGTAGCTCTTGCTCCCGGGGCTACGCAAAATGCGACGGGACAAGCAAGCGGGGAGYTCGCCGCAGCCTGCTCCGGGCCGGCAGCTCCGGCTGGAGGGCGCAGAGCGAGAGCCGCGCGCTGCTCCGCCGCCTCTGCTCTCTGCCTGGCCCGGGCTCCCTCGGCCTCTCGCCTCGAGGGAAGCTGCCGAGCTTGGCTCGCTGCTCTCCCATCGCTCGCTTGCCAAGAGCGAAGCCACAGTCCACGAGCAGAGCGGAGTTTCTGAAGCGTCAGGAAGATGCGAGCAATGTGACTCCGTGCTGCAAATCCTAYGTGTAAGGAGCAGGGTGCTCGGGGGCGCCTGGCCAGTCATTCCCACCTGCATCCTGCTCGTCAATCAGCTGACCCATCAGCTATGCCAGTTTTGCTATTAACAAATGTCTAATTATTTTTTTCACCGTTGAATTACTTGCAGCTCTCTAAAGTTTAGTCAATAAGAAGATTAAAACATAAATGCCATTAAATATGCTTTAGATATCAGACCCATTGAAATATTTCCAGGTTCTATATCCTCTTAAAAAATAATCTCCATTCAAAAGGAAGAGGAAATGTCATCAGTATGAGTGTCTTCTGAGTTTCAGATTGGATTATACAGGGAATTATGCAGAGTAGCTTTGGAAATCTGATAATTAAAAAAACCTTTGGACTCTTTTATATATGACATTTTAAACCTCTGTAACATTTGGGAAAGTTTTCAGCCTTGTACATGTGCTGTTAACCTCACATATAAAATTTTCCTGAGTAACTTCATGTGAATCGAGGGTCATATAACCTGAATTTGGATTCAGTCAAGCCAGGTTTGCTGGGATTTGAAGGTGATACCTGGATGTGCATGAGGCTGAAGGGGCGGTGCGGGCAGATGGGGTGGCTGCTCTCAGCCACCCCTTGTGGGATGCTCTCTCCGGCCGTGGAGAGCATGGTGAGATTAGTCGCCGGAGGCTTGTGGTGGCTGTTAGGAATGCCCTCYGGAGTCTGGGTCTCCTGGATGGGATGGGACGCTATTCCCAGGGAGAAAATCTCAGCATTTCAGTGTCAAGTTGTTAGYGAGCAGTGATTCCTGGGAGTGCCTTGAGAAAGGGCCAAATAAAGTCCAATTACAGCCAACTCATTTTGCCAGTTAAAATGCAGTAGAAAAACGCTTGCAGAGAGTCAGGACAGGGCTTCTCTGCTGCCCCAGCCCTGTAGCCTGTGACCCAGCATGGGACGCCAAAGCATCTGTAGGATGTCTAGGACAACCCCAACGCTTCTCCAGCTGGCCTGCAGCCACAGCAGGGAAATGAAGACTTCTTCGCCTGAGTCTCWGACTTGGCCAGGAGCTGGGCTCGTTTCCAAGAAGAGCAGAAAGGATTTATCTCCAAGGCTGCTGGATATTCTGATTTTGGGGCCAGGCAGTAAAACCTTCAAACCAGTTAAGCCTTTTGCATCGTGTGAGCATAGCACAGGCTTTGGCAAAATGTCGCATAACCCTGCGGGGGAGAGAGGAGGATTGTGCGTGACTCTGGAGCTTGGTTTGGGTTCGCTTTCTTGCTCTTCCTAGCTGTCCGCGTGGAGCAGGCATACACGGGACCTCGGGAAGAGAAAATGTGGTATCTCAATCACCACAGCACATTCCGCGGTCGGCGTTTCTCAGGGCCCGTTGCTGCATGACTGCCTGTGTCTTTTCCGTAGGCCGTAGCTGAACTGGAAGACATGTCCGCTTATGTAGAAGTGGTCCTGATAAATATTGACCAGGGATTTTGTTGTAAGTATGCGATGAATCTATGAGCTGGTGGGAAATGTTAAAGCAAACGTGCTTAGGACAGAAGCTTTCAAAACAGGCCAGGAAAATTCTTATTCCAGCAAGAGGTGACACGCATCTATTCTTTCTTCAGCTGGATAAGCAACAGCGGGAATGTTTCCTACTAAACAGCCTCATTAGCATAAGAATAACTACAGGGTAAATTTTCAAGCTCATTCCAAGTGAATTCAAGGGGAGGGGGGAAATATTCTTTTAATATGCGCAATTCATGCAAACAATGATATGAAACTAATTCATTTCATCATATTATCACCATATCATATTAACTTAAAAGAAATAATAATGCAACATGGAAATGTTTGTGTATTAGAGAGAACTCTCATTGTACCCTATTAGCACCATATCGTATTAGTATTGCATTAGGCTATTATGCTCCAGTGCTAAAATGATGAAATCCCACTGTGAAAACTGATATTGAATTCTTGTAATGTTTCAGAACCATTTTTAGCACTGCATATAAATAATTCATGGGAGCAGATCTAATGAATTGATGAACCCCCCCCCCCATCCCTTGACATTGCAAGAGTATTTATGAATGTAAAGTCATGAACAGGATTTTTTTTTTTTTTTTAACGGAGACGAGCTGGGACTGAAATATCTGGCTTATCCCCAGACCCAGCTTGCCCATGTCACATGGAGCATTGGATCGGGCGGCCACATTTCTCTGTTAACATGGCAAAGGCAATGCCTAGAAAATGGCCTGTCCCGTTGTCAGCCGGTGCAGGGCTGAGCTTTCCGAACGGGCTGACGCGGGGAGCCCTCCGAGGTGCCTGCGCCAGGCACAAGTTTGCTGGGTCGTTGCCGGTCTGGTCCGCCCGCTTCGGTTTTCTGAGTCGTAAAGATCTGAACTTAATGATAATTTTTTTAATGAGAAATGATGCATCTACCTTGCATTTTTGTGGAAATAATTTTAAGTCGCTGTTTACAGGGCATTTGGATACTGCGGTGTGCTGGTGACAGCAGTTATTAGCGAACGCTGCGCTGAACTCTGTTTTGACGGATGTGTTACTGGTAAACTGTACCCGAGCGGCTGCTTAGGAAACCAGAGCGCTGCAGCCCAGCGACGGGCTGTGCGATGACCTGAGCTAACCCGCGCTCCGGGGCCGTGGGCGCTGCCTGCCTGCGAGGACCGCAGGATCGCAGGCGCTCGCCCTCTGCGCGCCCAGGAAGGCGGCCGCGGTCGTGGCGGGGCGCGGAGCACGCGACCCGCTTGCTCTTGCCCGAACGCGTTGGCTCCGATTTACAGGCTGTCTTACCGTCGCCTTGTGCCTTTCTTGCCGCTCCCTCGCTGTGGGAGCGATGCCGGGACGGCGGTGTGCCCGCGTCGCACCGCGGCGGAGGGAGGGGAGCGCCCCGAGCCCGAGCCCGAGCCCGCCGGTGCCCTGCCCCGAGGGCCCGCGGCGCCCGGGCCGGCCCTTGGCCTCGGCCCTTCTCCCGCTGCCCGGGCTGCGGCCGCTCGCGCGGGGGCCAGAGGCAACGGCAGCGACAGCGACGCGGGGCAGGTTTCCCCAAGGCAGCGGCGGTCCTGCCCTCTGAATGCTCTCGCCTAGTCTGCAGACTAAGGGGAGGACGTCGGCACGGGGCCGTGGGACGTTTTGGTTCTGCGGGGTAGGAGGTCGGCGCGTTAGGACCTTGTTTGGGGCAGGGAGGGAGCTGAAGAGCTGCGAGGTCCCAGGGACAGCGCTGCGCAGAGGAGAGGGGCGAGAAGCAGGGAGTTTAGAGGAGGGGGGGAGAAGCAGGGAGTTTAGGGCGTGCTGTGACTCGTCACAGGCGTCTCGTGCACACAGCTGTTTTCTTYAGTCCGGATTGGGAAAAGGCTCCATTGCAGAGAAGTTTGACCGTCCAGTTGGAGGACAGTGTTGGTTTTCTGTCTGCTCATTTCACACGGGCGACTTTGTTTTTCCATCCTTTCYTCCAGAAAACACTGCTATAGCTGTTTCAGAGGTGCTGAAGGAGCTCTACTTAGTTCCCACCTTTATGTCCGAGACTTGGAAGAATAGCAGTTTGGAGTTTAGCCCAGCTGGTTCAGCTACCTCTGTTTTTTACTGGTAGTACTCAAATACATGTATCTTGCTACAGAAAATAATTTGAATTCTTCCTTCAGTCAGGATATACAGTGTCATAAATCACATGTTAAAGGGATTGTTTTTGCAGTGTGTTTTTCAGTTATCTTAAGTTGCATACCAGTCTTCACACGTATTCGTAGTTTACGTATAGGAGAGACTTCCTCTGGGAGCTGCAGAGTTTGACAAGTTTGAGTGTTCACCTAATCTATACGAAAAGCTTAATGTTGTCGTATGACCCGCAGTAGTAGCAAACACCAACTTTCTTCCCCAAATAAAAGCACCTGCTTATTTTGCTGGGATATTTGTGTTTATATTGATGGGAAATAGACCTTAAGTTGACTAACTGAACAGTCAATAAACTATTTATGCGTTGCACAGCCAAAGTATTATTTTAAACAGATTACAGCAGCTTGTTGTAGTTTACTAAATTTGTTTAGGTGGGTCAATGTAGCCTACATTTTCCCTGCTGAAGCTCTTCTCCAGTTATAACCGTGAATCACCTTAGGTGAATCTGACAATTCCTGAGTTGTTAGAGGGCTATAAATATCAAACATCTAGAAAATACAGCATAACCTCCAAACATTTACTGCTGTAATTGCCCCTGAGCATCGGGCAYGCTGCGTGGACGCTGCAGACCGAGGGACGCAGGGCAGTGGCGCTGGTGGCTCCTGGGCTCGAGCTGCCTCCTGCTCCCGCGGGACCGGGACCGGCAGGACTGCGCGGCCCTCGGTCCGGGCCGGTGGCATCCGCCACGTGTCAGAAAGATGAGCTCCACCTYGCAGCGAGGCAATATCCCTGGCTCGTAAGGAAACGTGTCTCCTGTTTGGCAGTCAACAGGTATAGTGTATCCTAATTTTAAGAATGCCATTTGCATTATTAATTAATAATTACCATGTGCTTTATTAAAAATCTGGCAGTTTGAGAGAGGTATTTAATAGGAATTATTATCGCAGATTGGACTGCTTCAGTGCTGGAATTACTTCTGACATTTCTGAGCAGCTCTTCCAATGGCATATTGGATCTCCAGCAGAGATTGGTATTCAAGCAGCATACTGCTATCTGTGCACAAATGTTCCTCTCTCTTTGACACTCTAAAAACATACTTTAATCATGAGTTTGGAGCTTGGATTTTGGTGCTGTGCCCCAGTGAATGAATGCGGGTGGTGTGATTTTTGTACTTCCTTGAATTTGGCTACTGCAGAGACGGAAATGGCTGCAGCATAAGGCAGCAGCTCTAGMGTGGAGTGGGTCCTTTCCGCCCCTCCGCGGCTCTGTGCTGGCTCCCATCTCCCATAGCTGAGTGCTGCAGATCTCCCTGCTGCCATGGGATCTGGTCCCACTGCAGTGAAGAACACACGTGTGTGGCACATTGCAGCAGGCCTCTGGCGATGGCCTATGGGGTGGTGACAGAGCTGCTGTGATATAAGTAATTAACAACAGGAGCTAGCTTTTTGGAAAAAAAAAAAAAAAAGCTGCAGCGTCAAGGAACTTATAAAAACGTATGCAGTGTGCCACAGAAGAGGTAATCCCTGCTGGAGCTGTAAACACTACAGCATTCAGCAAAGGGCTTACAGGAAAAAAAAAAAAAAAAAAAAAAGCTGCAGCGTTAAGAGAGTCCAGAAATCTGAGCAGAACCTCATAGCACTTGATTTAGATGAGCTCCATCAGCATCATCTATTTTTGGGGTTGTTATGCGCGTACATCTGACTAAACACTAAATGAGCTAGCCTATGCTGCTCCTGGGAAGATCTCGTACATGGAAGAAGTGTTGGGCGCTCATGTACTGCGCACAAAAGCAAAATTTATCAGCAAAGTGAGCTTCTCAGCAGCATTAATGCTTGAGAGGAACATCAGCAGTGGTGCTAGGATGGGAAGWGAAGCATAAATTTGTGAACTGTTGGTGAGTGGAGAGATTATGCCAATGGTAGGTGAAGACAGTGGTAGTGGATGGAGGTAGGAGATGGCAGCAGACAGCAGTGACTTGAGTGGAGGAGGTGCTTCACAACACACCATGAAATAGCAGCATAAGAGAGCAACTGGAAAGTCCAAACCCCAGTCTATGAAATGGTGGCATTGGTAAATACCTCTCCAGCAACACTGCTGTGCGTGGACTGAATTTCCTGGCACCTTGGAAGGCGTCTGGTATCTGTAAAAAGGCAACAGTTTGGGAAAATAGACAACCAAGCGTCGKCGGCGGTGCAGCCACAGTCACGGCCCGGCCAGCTCGCGGGTCCCGCGGGAGGGCTCGGGCTGGCTGGAGAGCCGGCTCAACCCACGGCCGGGCTCAGGGCGGCCGTGCCCGGGCCGCCGACCCGCGAGGCGTCCCGGGGCCGGGAGGCTTTCGGGCAGCTGTGACGCCCCCCGCGCGGAGGGAACGTCCTGCCCGTGGCGGGTAACAGCGGAACCGCGCCGAGGCCGGTCCCGCCGCGCCGTGTCGGCCCGTGCCCGTAACGCAGCAGCGACTCGGCGAGCGCGACCAGGCTGTAGCCAGCCGCAGGGCAAGCGGCGCTCGCGTTGCGGGAAGCGCGCCTCTGCGCCGCAGAACTCGCTGTCGGCTCACAAACGTCGTCGCGCTCCCGAAAGGGATGAATGCTCATAATTCATTTATTTTGACAAGGTTTGTTTCTTAAACATCCTTTGTTATAGCTGGTAAGTTTGTGCTGTCGTGTATTTTGTTTGA